>NC_090922.1:390396713-390710186 GCF_040938575.1 Ambystoma mexicanum
AATCTTACCCAACAATCTTGAATATGTTCAATGAAGTTCGCCATATACACCTTATTTCTCCCAAAAAAAACAAGCACGTCTACGATCACCAATTACAGCAGGTGAAATCTATTTATAGAAAAGAACTAAGATTGACGCGATCTCTACCTGTAGATCAGCAACAACAAGCGAAAAGAAGCTTAAAATGCAAATACAAGAATTGGATACGTGGTCACAAAGCCTCTATGTTTCAAAGAGACAGTGAAAATTTTATGTATCTAACCCGTACCAAAAATACATCTCAAATATGGTCCCTTTTGAATGAAACAGTTGTCCACAAACAAGTCGACACACAACTAAATGGTGTTGCAGAGAGGGAATGGATAAAACACTTCTCTGAACTATACCACGATGAAAACTTTGAGCATTATCAATATCTAACACAAAGTAATGCATCTTGGAATCTTGATATTTCCGCGGAAATCATCGAAGACTTCATAAATAAGTCCTCTTCATCTCGAGCTGCGGGACCTGATGGTCTAACAAACCAAATGATGAAAGATCATCCAAAATTGTGGGCTAGAATCTTAAACAAGATATTCCAACAAATTCTACACACAAAAACCATACCCACATCATGGTGTATGTCATTAATAGTCCCAATTTTCAAAAACGGCAATCGTGAGGCCCCTTCTAACTATCGCCCCATCGCCCTTCTGGACACCCCGAGCAAAATTTTTTGTCGATTTGTTTTGAGAGATTTCAATCAATGGACTCTGGAGACCCAACATCGAGACCCGAATCAAACGGGCTTTGTGCCAGGCATTGGAACAGCTGTCAATTTAATTACATTACATGCCCTAAAAAAACAAGCACATTAAACCAAGATGCCTATATATTTTGCATTTATCGATTTACAGGCAGCGTTCGACTCTATTTCTAGAGTCAAACTCATTAACAAGCTCATTGAAGAAGAATGCCCCCCTACTTTAATTGATATTATCTATGCGTTGCATTCTGAAACATCAATACGTATTAGACTGTCAATAATGGGTCTGCTGTCTGCCTCTATTAGAACATCTAAAGGTTTAAAACAAGGCTGTCTATTAGCATCTGCCTTGTTTAATTTCTATATTCAAAATATCAAGAAGATTTTCAGAGAAGTACCATCAGATTCTCCTAAATTAAACAATGTGATCATACAAGCTCTTTGGTATGCGGATGATCTTGTCCTTATATCAAAAACCCCTAGTGGCCTGCAAAGACTCTTGACAGCTTTGTCTCAATATTTTGACCTAAACGAACTCATCATAAACTTAAAAAAGTCACAAGTAGTACAATACGTTCCAAAAGCTTCTCTGAGCAATAAAATGAACTGGAAAATCAAAGATGTTAAACTTGATATTGTTCAAAACTACACATATTTAGGATTGGCTTTTGATGATGTTCCTAACATTGACACCCAAAAGCTCATTGTTGTAAATAAAGTGATCCCAGCCATATCGCAAACCAGGATAATCCTGTTTAAATTTGGCAAATTTTCAATAGCCCCGGCAATCCAGTATTGGCGACAAAAAATCACGCCTACTCTTCTTTATGGTCTTCAAACCAGAACATTTATTGAAAATTCATTCTTTGAAAAAATTGAAGCAAAATACTGGCGACAATCATTAAGAGTTCCGATATGTACACCTGGGCCCTGGTTACGATACGAGCTGGGACGCACATCTTTACACGCCAGATATCACTGGCAATTATGTGCGTTTTTCAGGAAATGTATAATTTATGATAAGAATAACACCTTGTTGGCAACTGTATCAGACTATATGTTCCATTCTAAACATCGCTTCACTCAAGAATGGACAAAGAATGTAATATCAATACTGGCCAAGGCTGAAGCCACTCTTGAAATGTTGATTAATAATCCGGATCATGCCAAAAAAAAGATCTTCATGCAAGATTGGATAACTACTCGTGCTAGCTGTCTTTCATACAAACATTTCAATGCGCAAGCATTTCTGGACAAAAAAATGGGAGTAACTGAGACCTATTTGCTTAAAGCTCCAAATCCCAAAACACGCTCAGCGATCCTACGTTTACGCTTGAATTTATGGCCTACTCGGGACATTCAAGCGCAGAGAAAACAGCTAAATTTGGAAAAAAATTACTGTCGATTTTGCCTTAATCCTTCTATTCAAGAAACACTTGAACATCTTGTTATGAAATGCACTGCGCTATGCAAACTGAGAGATATACACTATGCTAACCATTTGCTCTATATGTCCTATGTATTACCAGAACACAGATGGTTAAAAATACTCACAACTGAAAATATGAGTTTGTACATAGCAACAACCAACTTTCTGAATGCTTTAAAGTTAGAAGCCAGACCCATCCTCACTGAAATGTAATAAGAAGAAATTAAGTCTTCTCAGATGACCTGTGAACAATGGCTTGAAATATGCTATGTCATGTTATGTTATGTTATGATTTATACATATTTGCTGTGTTTTAATGTTTTAGGTTGGTTAAGTATTACATGTGTGTGTATTCTTGTGATTCTGTTTTTTTGATGTATCGCACATTTTATGAATGGTTAACTATTTGAAAAACTGGTGAAAATGAATTAAGTATCTGTTAACCTTTTTAACAAACTGTTTAAGAAATGTTCCTTTTTTCTTTTTTGCATAAATTGAAAAGTTGAGTAATCAGCTAAATCAATAAAAAAAAAAAATTAAAAAAAAATATAAATCAATGAACATAGCCATAAAGGGCAGGCAAAGCCCATTAGCATACAGCACCTGGTGTTCTCAGGCGTCACCTGAATCATAAATCACATTCAAAGTTACCACATAATAAAATGCTCATACTTGCGCCCAAAATATATTAAAATATTTCATAACATTTTTTAAAAATATATATATATTAAAATATAATCATCCATAGAGGTTTCCTGAACCCTGCGTGACAGCGCTGGAGGAATGGAGCTCTAACCTTTGAGCTATTGAGTATATCAATCTCCACGCGCCGGGCCTAAAGCAAAGCTTCTACCTGGCCGGTGCGTGCTGCGTACAAAGTGGGTGGGCCACCCGGGCTTGTAACTCCCGAAGAAAATTCCGGGAAGAGGACGTGAGCGGACGCGTAATTAAGCATGAAGCTGAAAGGGCCGGCTAGAAAGCCGACGCGCACCTGGCCTGAAGCTAAAGCTCCCATCAGGGCCACGCGCGTCGGGTTGAGAGAAAGCGGGACTCCGAAGACTGCAGAGCTGCTTTCCTAACAGAACAAATACTGCTTTAAAAACAAAGCGACATTCGCACGCCTCCGTTACAAAACTGCAATCTCAGTGACACACGAGGATTAACAACCCAATAACCTAATTAGTGACACCAAAGTGAAGCAGTAAGAGTGTAACTTAAAAGTTAAACACTATACACATTCTAACATATCATGTATATATATATAATTTCCCAATAACGTATAAATATTATGCACTCTATTGACTAGCATGCAAGGCACAACTAGAAGGAGTGACTTAGCTGTGGTGTCAGCAGCAAAGAAAGAGTAGTTGGTTTTAGAGTAATGGATTTATATAAGGAAGGGTCCCTGCTCATTGGTCTCCTGCAGGGCATGACCTGTCCTCCATGATGGATTGGGGAGCTCCCTTACATTGACATTTAACTCTTTTTAGTTCTGTTCTTTACAACTTTTTTGTTTGTAAAAGTTTTTTCTTTGCTGCCGTGGTTTCAGAGTAAAGATTGTAATGCATAATATGAGCCTCCTGTCTTGTCATAGAATTGCAGGACTGTACCATTCACTACATCCTGAATGGCCTGCAAATTTCTGATTATGTATCTCTACATAAAACCTATGTGCAAAAAGTAACAGTTATTTGTCCGTTCAGACAAGGAACTCCCAGACCAGTGGCTTCGCACAATGGTGTGTTTGTTGCATTTTGGGGCCAGCCAGAGTGTGAATGAATCCGTTGTTGTGGTCACGTGGTGGGAGAACTCTGCAGCTGCAGCAGATTGTTCTAACTGTAAGAACGATAAACTCGTCGCCAGCATGGCCTGCTCTTGCTCAACATGGCCCCAATGCGTGCACTCTGTGCTCGGGCACGTGCTTGACAGAATAGAAGGGACAGGAGTTCTACCTCCACCTAAGTGCAATTTTCACAAGTCAAATGACCGTGACACGAGGAGTGTCCATGGACAGACAAAGCAAACGCGGGACACACCTGCAATCGGGGGTAGAGCACGCCGATTCACAAAAAGGAGCAAACTCTACCCTGTGGCGATCTGCCCCTATTTCAGCATGGCATGACCGGCTCTTATCTGCAACGACTACGAAAACATTTTAAAACATTTTTTCCTCTGTAAGTTTTACACCATTTTCGGTGAAAACTGTGTACGCTAATTTATTTTCAATGTTCACCTTTTCACATTTAAGTTCCCTTGGAAGGATTTGCACTTTTCTTGCGGCACTTGTACACACACTTGGTTGCTGCCCCAGTGTGTGTGGGCCCAATACACTACTTATTTGTGATTCAGGGCCATGCAGTATTGTGTAATATTTGCACATATTTCTGTATCCTTGTAATATCCAACCCAGCGTGTGCCTTGGACTATGGGGTCCTTAGTGTAAAATATGTTTTTGTTTAAGATCGTGTCGTGCATAAAGGGCTTAAAGTTGCGCACAAGATATAAACATATGGATAGTGCCAGATTAGTCATGGAAAGCAGCTGAGAACGGTGCTATACAGTTCACTTCTTTGGTTGGTGGTAGCATGAATTCATCTAGAAGTTGTAGGCATAAAGCAGTATTTTCTCGGCTGCTGAGAAGCTGAACTTCCTCACGCAATTACTCTAAGCGCCTACCAGTGACCTGAGTTAGTGAATGGGGCATTTCCCAATGAGATGGGAACAATAGAGGGTGTTTTTTCTGTAAATATCCCGGTTTTTGCATTATGTATGGGCCCTCTCGAACTGGATCTCCCATGAGGAAATATGCGGCCAGATGTCGGCTGATTACCTTGTTTCTAACCTTGCAATATGTTGCTGAGGAAATGATTTTAGACCTCGATTCTTCCTGAAGATGTATGTGCTGAGGCAGCTGCATTGGGGTGGAAATGTGTATGTAGTGTTTGGAAAGCAGCTTTCCATTCTACTATTGTGGAGCTGTTTAAAAGCAACATGTCATTCTGCTGTACACTACAGGACCAGTTTAGTTATTTAATAAGCATAGTGTACGTCAAAACGTGCTAACAGTTGTACAAGTCCGTCTTGTTTAGCCCGATTTGTTAAGCGTATCACCAGAACGCAAAGAGGCCAGCAAGCATAAGCAATTTAATTTAGGATTGTCAAAACAGTGTGTTTAACGTAATGCATGTACTTACGTGAAACATTGCATTATGTTAAGTGTTCTTTGAATAGCATTACGTTTTCGCCTTTTGAGTCATGCTGCAATTTATTTTCTACATTGCTTTTGCTCATCTTACATTTTCTTAAATCGTTTTTTCAGCACACATTTTTTTTCTTTAAAGCACTAAAGCTGTTGTGCGTTGCATCCAGCGATTCGTAATGTGACTATTTTGTTTGTTGATAGTTGCAGATTGTTTTGAATTGCAAATTAAATTGTCCATTGGTTCAGTAGAATGAAAAGTGCATGGCAATGTGAGCTCTTGAGAGCTCATTCTTACAGCTAAATGTGACACAAGAACTTGTTACTCCCACCCGAAGGTTGTTGACTTGTGCCGACGATGCCTTAAAACGTAAGTGAAACTATTCAGTCGTGGAAATAAAGACCAGAGGGAGCACAATTCATTGAAATAAAAAGAAGTTCCTTTTTTCGGGGTTAATTTTTTTATTTTATTTATTTATGCATTTCGTTTATATTCAATAACGAACAAACTTTTGCATATAGATGAAAAACAAAACATTTAAAAATAAAACCTTTAAAAAAAAACATTCATTTTCTAGTTTTGTACTTGCTATTCCTTTTACCCTACCCTATGATGAATAATATCAATCGATCCTCTATTCAGTCACCATCTGCCATATGTAATTAGCCGCAGCGTTATATACTACTGATTCCGCCCCTATCAGATCTGACCAAAATTGATCACTGCATATTAACTATAGAAGACCCAATACCCCCATATCCTTTGATATATAGGGGTTTCAGTGGCGCACATGAGGTTAATACATGTCTACTTGTTTCGACTTCTGTACAACAATGCCTACATATTTCATCTTGGCCCTTTTGAGCTGCTCTGTTCCACTTATTCATGTATTCTTTAGAGCACAATATGTTAAATCTTAGTTGTAACGTAAACCTCCTAAGTGGTGGGTTTGACCATTTTGTTAAATATCTTTTGGGCTAACTGATCTCAAAACTTTGGTGTGAGTACTCTCTATATCTGGGAAGCTTACTGAAATATTCAATGTCCTCTATCCTATCCCTTTCACGTGCATTCTTTTTAACGACAAACACATTATCAGGACGTTCCCGTATAGTATTTAAATCAAGAGCCAATGTGCTCAAATACTCTTCTGTGACGCTACTCAGCTCCTTCATGTAAAAATTGGAACTACTGCCCTTTTTCTCTTTACCCACTAGCTGTAAGAGCTGGTTTGTTCCTGCTATCCTTTTATCCATTTTTAGGTACAGGAGAGTTTTTCTAATAGACCAGCTTGTTAGCAAGGGCTGTAATCCATACTCTAAGCGAAGTACTTCAACAGGTACTCCTCTAGGCATATTCATTATAGAGCGTAATAATTTTCCTTCCAGATTCTGGAGCCACCCAACCTCCTTTTGTGTCAGGGTCTCTAATGCATATAAAATAGCTGGCCAGATAGAAGATTTATATATTTTGATAAATCCCTCTATATTACTTCCACCCTGTGATCCACATACGATTTTATTGCCAACCACCTCCTCCATATCCTGGTTACAATATGATCTTTATACTGCAGTTGCCCATTTTGGGAAACCCAGATGAAGTATTTCCGAAGTCGTTTCCAGGCTTATGCCATCAGAAAACCAATGTGTTTTCTTTATCTTTCTGTTGGAATCTGTCAAGCACATTGTTCTTGTCTTTGTTTTGTTTATAATCATAAAGTTCTCTTTAGCATAGACATCTAGGGAGTTCAAAGAGCGCTGAAGACCAATCTGGGTTTGATCTAAAATTATTAAATCATCCGCATAGGCCCAGATAACAATTTTCACACCATTTATAGTTGGTGGGACGTTTTTAATATCCTTCAGTGCGTGATCCATGTCCGCAGTGTAGAGATTGTACAAGATAGGGCCAAAAGCACATGCCTGTTTCAAACCCTCTTTAGTAGCGATGTATTCAGTAAGTGACCCCTCCTGATTGAGATGGACTGCCACCAATGTGTTTAAGTATAGTTTTTCTATGAAATATAGAAGAGCAGAATCGATGCCCCATGTTTTCAGTTTTGACCATAGTCTGTTTCTAGAGACCTGGTGAAAGGCATTCGAAAAGTCCACGTAGCAGCAGTACAACTTATTTTCCCCTTTTGGTCGTAATGCCCTCAAGAATTTCAATGTTGCTATATTAGTTGTTGTGCTGTAGCTCTTCCTGAATCCTGTTTGGAAAATGCTCATTATGTTCTTATCTTTCAGCCAGGTATTCAATGATTCCAAGAGAACACTCGCAAACAGTTTTTGGCACGAGTCCATCATCGACAATAATCTGTAATTTGTTGTTATGTGTCTGTCTGCTTTTTTAAATATTGGGACCAGAATTGATTGGCACCAACTCTCGGGGATTTGACCAGTCTTTAATGTTTCCCCAAAGTGTCGTGCCAATATTCTAGCCCAAAGGTTAGGATCAGCTTTGTAGACCAAGTTTGGGATACCGTTTGGCCCCGGCGCTCGAGAGGCTTTGGATTTTACTATTAGCCTTACAAGGTTAGTTTCGTAGAAATCTTCTGCCAACTTTAATATAGAGGAAGTTTTGACACTAACTAGGCCATGTTGTTTTCTCATCCTCTTCTGAGTTTGCCAGGTTCTAGCCCTTTATGCCATCCAGCTTGTGGATATGTTTTGTCCAACCTTCCTCCGATTTAGGATTTAGATCAATCTTCGTTGATAGGTTATTAAAGCTATTAAAGTTTCGCCAAAATGTAGCCTTGTTGTCTTGTCTCAACCAGGTGAACAGATTAATCCAATTTACTGTCCTGATTGAGGCTCTGTGCATTTTTTGCCAATTTCTATATTTCGTGGCCATATTTTTTATAATTCTTTTTTTGGTTTCAGATGGCATCTCTAAATTTCGTTTCACCTCTGCCGTTTCGTCATGATATTTTCTCTTTCTTTCCTGAATGAGTGGATCGAATAATTTAAGATTTGAGTCCTGGTTGATTGTATACTCCCCTTTCTTTTTTAATTTTTTTTACATATGATGGAATAATAGCTTTAATTATTCCTTCTGTGTTGGTAAACAGACAATTCAATTCTAACTCATTTATTTTTAAGACTTCATTTAGACATTCTATGTCTTTTTGTGCCCATTGCAACCTATTTCCCGCATTGTTTGGGAAAACCTGTACACATTTTTCCAGATCTTTCCGCCCCTCCTTTTGGATGGAAGTCCAACGTAGCATACCATGGTCACTAGCTCCGCTATGCGTAACCACTTTGGCGCCAGAGATTGTGCGCAACCCTCTATCCATAGCCACATGGTCGATTAAGGATGTGAGGATGCCATTTGACCGTGTGTAGATTGGTTCTGTCTTCTTGTTAGACTGCATTCTCATGGGTTCCCAATCAAAGAATTCGAATAGTGATTGCCAATTATATTTTTGCCCTAGTTTGGGGCCATTTGAAGCAGACAGTCTTCTGTTAAAGTCCTCCGCCAGGATGATACCACCCTTAGGGGTGTTTTCCATCCAACAAGTGATGGCCTCTGTTATTGTGACTTGTATTAATTTAGTACAGAAGCCCCCAGGGGGGTCATACATGTTGATAATTAGGATTGTTTCATCTACCGCAGAGGTGGAATATTGCAATGTGCCCATTAGCACATAAGGGGAATCAATTGTCGTTGGCCAGGGTTCCAATTATAGGTGTGTCCTAGTTCTATAGCCAGTGCCCCACTCGCCCTACGTTTGTTGTGTTTTATAGCCTTCTTATACAGAATTTGATGCCCATTTATATAGAAATTTTGTATGCACCAGGTCTCTTGGAACAAAAATATGTCCAGACCCATTGGATGTGTTAAAAATGAATTATGTCCTCTTGTATTCCAAGAGGCCCACAACCGCTTTCCAGTATCTTTCACATGTCAGTTAGCCCCAATACATGCGTTCATAGGCATCCATAGCATGGCAGTGACGACCGTGGGCGTTTTCCGCAAGTTCTGTTCTTGTAGTGCTCTCAAAGCATCTCTTTCTGTTGGTAAATTTAAGGTAGTACACACATTCCTTGCATTGACATCCTGTACCACTTTTGTGCCAATTTTGTTTTTGGGCAAGCAATTCATGTATAACCAGCCTGCCATAGCATTTCAGAGTGTGTTTTCAGTAAAGCCACCAGTAAAGGTGACACAAACTCGATTAATGCCCAATTTGTCTGACTATTCCATTCCGGCAGCTCGATTTTCAGAATATCTTCAGATTGTATATACTCCAAATATCTTAGTTGTTTAAAGATTGCCAGTAGTGTTTTCTATTTAGAAATGGGCTTTGTGACGTGGGTACATGTTTTTCTAGTATCACCCATGTGCCACCATCTTTCAATGCACCGGGATATATAATTGCCAATTTATAATCCTCTTCAATCTGTACTTGGGGCCCCTGCGGGTATATATAAGTAGCGTCCTCAGGAATTGGGAAATGTTTCCTTTCCCCGACCGGCTCTGAGTCTGTTAGCTTTTGAGTTTGTTACGATATTTCATCCGTCTTCTGGTGGCAATTAGGTGTATCTTCTGATTGTACTATTAACTTGTCCCTTATTTCATCTGTACCTGTCAACCCTTTCTTCACCTTTATGCATGGGCCCTCTTTTTTCTGGTGTCCTAGACCTTTACACTGAAACATCTTAAGCTGCTTTTGAGGTGCCAGTGTTTTCAATTTAGGTATTCCATGTTTTTCCTTTGGCGATTGTTTATTTTTAAGAGCCTTCTTTAATTCCATAGGTGGGGAGATTCGGACCACCTCGAAGCTCCAGTCCAGTTTTCCCTTACCAATGCGCCCTCTGTCATCCTGAATCATGTCTCTAGCATGTTGCCCTTGCTTATGGTGCCCTTTGAATGTTCCAGTTATAATGTCTTAATTTCCTTGTTCTCTTTTTACCTGCCTATCTTTATCATTTATGATGAATTCCACTTTTTTATGCAAATCTGTTTGCATATCTAGCAGCTTGATTGAGAGCTTTTGACTGGCTCCCAACTCCTCCTTTATAGTGGCCATTAATATAGCTTGGGCATCTATCTTGCATTCGATGGCCATCAGCAGGTTATTTGTGGCAAGGTCATTGACCATAGTTGTTTCTCCTACTATAGCAGACTCAGTTACCTCCTCCGAGCAAGATGTGTCAGAAAAGTTGAGTAAGACAAACTAATGCCCTCATTATCTTCCTCATTTTCCATGTTTGGCAACTTTTTCTCTCCTCCCAGTGAAGCTCTCTGTAAATTGTTTACAAGCTTTAATAATGAATTATTATTATCAATTGCGTCAGACAGATGCTTTTCTTTGTCTGAATCTCGTGACTCTGATGAGTGTCATGGCAGGCGCTTATCTTGTGCTCCAAAAAAAGCTGTAATATCAGCTTGAGAGGGCTGATCAATTTTAGAATTTTTTTAGTACATCGTACTTTTTGCCGCTTCGTAAGTTGGGGCGTTTGTTTTGCGCAAATGCTTTCCGCAGGTACCCTTTACGCATCATTGTTAGAGATAAAGGGGCAAGTTTAGATAAATGCTCACTGGATTAATGGTTAGAGAAGAGAAGGCACTCTCCAGACTCCTACTTGGGTTTCTGCCTTCCCTCTTTTTTTTTCTTTTTTTTCTTTTTCTCTTATGGAAAATCGTGAACCCAGTATTACCAACCTCCACCCGGTGTGCACATTATCGGGGGGGGGGAATCGCTGACTAGGGTACTCCAGCGCAATTCAACTCCTCAGCGTGTACCTGCTCCTCAGAGCTCTCCTTCACTTCACTTCACTGATCAGCGCCAATTTAGTCTATGTGCCCCTGTCAGCTCCTTTTTTCTGGTGACCCCCCAGCTTGTTACCTCTCACTTTAGACGGTTGGGGTCATCCTAGCTCACCAAGACCCCATCTGCAACTAGCCCGCACTCGGCTAAGCTACAGCGAGATGCCTCAATCTCCATACAACGGCGGCAGGCAACAAGCAAACTCAAAACAGCATGCAGCCTCTCTACGGCAACGGCGAGCAAGACACTAGAGGAAAGAACCTGGTAACATCCCAGTAAATGCCAGGAATGCCTCAGTATGGTCTCCGGATCACGTCAAGCCAACACTGTGTCAAGTCTCACAGCTCCTCAGTAAGACCAACGGCCGCCTCTGACACCCCCTCAGTGTTAATTTATTTTCATCGATTTTGAACTGTTTGATTTTTTTTTTTTTACTGAATATTTGTGTACCATGTTTTACTGTATCAGGTTAGATGTTAGGTATGGGGTCAGGCAACACAGGAAAGAGAAGGAGTGGGGGCTGAGGGGTGAGAGTGGGGGGTCTACCCCGCTTTTGCACTAAACCAAATCTAAAAATGAGTGCAGTAAAATAAGATTCCAACATTTGAAATTCAACCAAAACACATTGAAACATAAGCCAAGCAACAGCAGAGGTGTCAATGCACCAACATAGGCATAGTGGTGCTATATTATACCATTTGACCCTCTCACCTACAATAACAGGAGGTGCCATTATCCGACCTTTGACCCTGATTACATCACAGAAAGTGCCATCACATGGCCTTTTCTTTATGTAATGAGAAGGTTCATTATGGAAGTGGATTAAAAAGTCCTTCTTTAAGTGTTAAATTAATAAAAAACAATTCTAGCCCACTGTTAAGATGGATTTCTAAACTATAACCTGGTGGGCAGACGTTTAGGAGGCCACCCTAGTTTAATTGAATAGGGGAACATTCTGGACAAGCCAAACCAATCACTGTAGCTTGGCAGGCGGTCAAGATTAGTCTCAGGAGGGGTGAGGGTGATCAGAAGCCCACAATGAGCACACACAGTAAATCCCCACAGAATACGCTTAGACAAGTGTATATACAAAATACATATACATTTATTATAGGCCTTAATAATTAAACACAAATAAACCACAGTAATATAAAACAGTTACCACAAACACCTTTCACTATTTAACATATATACAGTTGCCTAATGCGATAATGGGGAAAACTCAGCCACAACCTGCAACAGAAGGGTAGATTAACACAAACATAGCATTAGGCAGTTCCTCAGAATCAATCCCTAACTTAAGCAGTCCAGCCGTATGAAGTGGGGAGCCTTTTGCGCAAAAGTACAGTAGTTCGTTGAAAATACGTGGCCGTGAGTAATGAAAGAAAGCGGGTCCTATTTAGGAAGCTGTAGCAGTTCAGGTTGCGGCTTGATGTGATGAAGAACAGTGTCCTAGTATTCGAGGAGGTTTTACCCTTGCAGGCGGAGCGACTTTTGAGTTTCGGGAATAGCTAGGGAGCACAGGCTAGCCCAGCTAAGGGGAGTATCTTTTTAGGGATGCAAGTACACACTGCCCTCGACACAGTCCGGGCCAAACTTTGTCAGTCTAGGCCAGGCTGCTTGTAGGTTCAACCCCTGCAGTTGCACGTTTCTTCCGGATCTCTGCAGGTGCGGGATGGGACGATTGTCTGTGGCGGGACAGTAGCCTTTTCTCAGCTCCCGGTGAAGAAAAGAGGACAGTTTGAGTGCAGCACGTCTCAGGGCACAAGGGGGCAGGCAGGCAGGCAAGGCTCGTACAATGACAGTGACCACATGAAGGCGACACAGGCACCACAAATGCTCATGGCGTGGCACACTCTCTTAAATCGTGACCCAGAGGAGCTAGGTCTATGAAATTTGACAGAATAGGGCCCAGGACCAAAAGTGGAGATTCCTTAAAGGCATGGTCCAGTAAAATGTTTTATTGTCCCTATGGGTCGGCCATGTTTTTTTAAGCCTAAGTGGCTCGATTTTAGAAAACTTTCCTATGGACCTTACCCGAGTTTTCGTCCATTAAACGCACGCGAAAACAGGCACCAGGGAGCCGCCATTTTGTGATAATCCTATCACTTGCCGCATCGCTCTGGCTGACCTGCTTTTGCGGCACTAAATCAGTTCCCCCGCCCCTGAGCCTGACATTATCAAAACATTCATATTCCCCGCCTCTCTCCGTGACGTTACTGTGCTGCGTAGGCAAACGTGCCCAGTCGTCTTCTACGCGACTTCACACAGAACCCGGAAACCAACACACACCATCTCACAACACATCGCACCACAATTCGGAATATGAAACTGTACTTTAAAATCAAACAGCAACACGGTACATTTGGTAAAGTACATTTATTTGATTATCCGGGATAACCAATCGAAGATCTGCTCTCTAGCATGCAAGTCAGACGTGGACCAATCACAGTCCACAGTGGTCCCAGTCATTCAGGCATACCAGACATACTGGCACCTGTAGTGTGGATTGGGACGACTCAGTCCCAATCCTCTTCCTGGGCACTAGCACCCATGACATGTAGGAGCCTGCAAAAGCATGCCCAAATAAGGAATTCCCGGGTCAGCTTGACCCAGGGCAAGGCAAAGGGACAAAATGGCCAAAGGACAGAACAAAAGACTTTGTGGCATGGCCCTTTTCAGCAATGGCCACAGGCTTGAGCCAAACATAGTAAACACAATATGGTTCATTCAAAATAAGTAATAATACTATAAAAGAAAACAGCTGCTACAAGTTCATCCTAGGCACACTTTTACAATCACCAAAAAATCCCTAGAGGGTGTCTAGGGCCATAAAACAAAAGGGCCCCTATGCGCAGTACTGTAAGGTACTTGGCACATAGATAAAACGATACCTAGAAATGGCAACATAATCAAAGACTAAGGGAAACATAGTTTGCCAGTACTGACAGTCTGAAGGACGTGTCAGTTTCCCCATAATAGATGAGCAAAAGCCCAGAGGGGCGCAGCTGAAGGCTGTGCTCTGCTGGAAAAAGTCAGGTTAGGTTAGCCAATCAAAAGCAAAAAGTTTGGGGGGGGTCCATAATGGAGGAACATTGCACCTAGGGGAAATCTTTCTTTACCGCCACTGTAACACATGCAAATGTATCAACATAAATAAGATTAGTACTTCAAATGCCACTAAAATTGTTTCCATATTGCCTGATACGTTAGTGTGCCTGAAACAATGGCAAGACAGATATGCATCCCAAGAACAATCCAAAAAATGAACATGTGTAATAGTGACCTGCCATTGTAAATATCCTTCTCAAGTTTATAGTGTCCTCTGAGGCCAAAATGATAGCGCCAATGTATGGGATGTTCAGTTGGCTATGCAATGTAAGATGCGGTTTGACATGGTGAAAGCTCTCAGTATAATATGCGCGGTAAGGTTTTCTGCAGGACACACCCTTCTAAGCTGCCTTCATTTGAAATTTGGTCGAACTCTGCAAATAAGGGTCCTTTGCGAGGGTTCTTCCTCCACAAGGGATGTATGCAATAGCTGAAATTACACACACCTGTCTGAGGAACAGGATCTGGTCCAGTGTGGAGCCCACGTCAAGAGTCCCTGCGTTCACAGCCGCCTTGTCTCTCAGCCAGAACCACTCGCAGGTCATTTATTTTTAGTAATAATAGTAATGACTGTTACTTAATAGTGATAGCTATTACTTGGATTCATGGGTCTAGGAATCCCAGCATTAACTTGGAGCTGAATTTGAATGTTACCTATTACATAGCTGCTCCTCCATCTTGGCAGAAGCATCACACTCAGTCCTGAGCTTCTAAGGGAGTTGAGTCAACATGAAGACTCAAAGTCCGTCTGCTTCAGCCTTTGGATGTGGCTCCGAGGTCCCGTGATATGGAAATGATTGTCCAGCTTGGAGACTCCATTGGAATGCATCGGATTGGCTGAATATTCTGAAGCACTGCAGCAGCAGACCTATCATTATAAACTACAAATGATGCTAGGTAGGCTAGTAAGAGACACCTTGGAGCTACAAGTTTATGGGTGCTTACGAGGTCTGAAACCCTCCAGTCAGCGCTGGCCATTGGGCCGGCTCTCACCGGGTCAGAGAACTGACACCAGATGTGGAGCCGGATCTCGGGACCCAGCCAGAGTCAGCCTCAAACAACCCACGCCATGAGAGCGCTCTGCTCTGACTGGAATCTCAAGAAAAAAAAAGCTCACACGCTACGTTACAGAGTAGGGGGGCGGACCAGCACATTGCCGCCATGAGCGTGTTTCTAGCTACACCACCCCTACGTATGTCACACAGCAGGACACCAGGCCAATGGTCGTTTTAAGGATGGCTGGGACTGAGTGCTTTACTAAGCCTGCGAAGGTGGGGGCCAGCTAGGTGATCTAATCTGCCCTCCCCTGTGGAAGGGCACTGTTCACACACAGAGCAGATTGCTATTGTGCACAGTGCTCGCACAGGGCAGCTTAGATCTCTGAGCCCCCACCTTGGTCTAATCTAATCTGCATTTTAATTTACAGTGTTGCAAAGCTGAGGTATACAGCATACATAAAGTGAGTGTGAAAAAGGAGTCATGTTTTTACAACACATAGAAGGGAGAGGAATTCAGTTTGAAGTGCTATAAAAACGTTTTATTGTAATAACATACTTTGGGTGCACCACTGCCATGGAAGAGGTTTGGAAAAGAAGCAGCATGAAAGAAATTGCGCTTTTTTTAAAACTAGTATTTTGAACATTTCCTTTGATGGGTGGTCAACTGCCAGCTCCACCCCCTCTGAATCCCGCCTCCCCGGACTCCGACCCTCCTCCAAACTCCGCCCCCACTGCCCGCCCTTGAGGGATCTCCCTCCAAACGTTTTCCATTTCCACCACTGCTCCCAGTAACTACTCTGCCTTGAAATGAAGTGAAGGTGCACTTTCCTGAAGGCTAATGAATTGTCATTACTCACCTTTGAAATCAAAAGGACCTAAGAGAAGTGCCTGAACTCACATTGAAACCAAACTTGTGATAAACACCATTCTTTTACATCAGAAGATGGATCTGTGGGATGGATGCCCTGTGCTAGCAGTGCCCGCCAAGCCGCCGGGTCAGAATGGTCCACATCATTTACACCCTCTTACTGAAATGACAAGCTTCATCTCGTTCTTAACACCAATTCCTTTCTCCATCATAAACACATTATTCAGCCTTTCAAGCCTATTGAAAGCGATGAATGTGCAAAGGTTTTTTGGGATACAGTAGAAATATCGAACCCTCCTTCGCTGCAGTGCAGACTTCCACGTGAGAATACACGTGTACCTTAGTTGCAGATTTTGTTGAGGGAACGTTCTAAAGATGATGCAGATCGTGTCAGGAAAGAGGTCAGCAGCACACGGTGCTCTAGGTTCTAACATGTTTCTTTTTTTAAATAACTTTTTATTGGCATTTTCGTAAACATTAAAACATTGAACATAAAACAGAACCCGCCTCCCCGCCCCCCCATCCTCCCTCCTCCCTTCCTCATGGTTCGGGAGTAGTCCGACAGTGTAGCAGGTCTCTGGTTGATTCAAATTCTACGTTAAGCGAAATGTTAGGCTCCGGGTAGGCATGACATTCGGCCATGTTTGCCGCCTCATAGGTCGCCTTCTCCAGGGGGCTCTACTACCTCATGGCCCGAGGGCTCTGGGCACCATACCACCCTTGCGCCATCCTTCAGATATTTCAGTAGAGATGACTAGTCCGACATTAATCTTACATGATCCCCTTGAATGGAGTACGTGAGCCAATGGAGTGCTAGCAGATTTCACATTTTTGCCACACATTCATGGTCCTGTGGAGAGTCCCTTGCTTTCCATTTGTGGGCCAGGACCAGTGCTGCCGCCATCATCATTATTGCATATAACTTGCGACCTGCCTTGGTCTTGTGTGAGTCCAGTGTCCCCCCCCCAAACCTATCAGCACAAGGCCCTTGTTTCCCCTGTAGTTGAGGCCCAGGACTTGGTTGACTGCCTCCAGGATCCCCGCCCAACATTTCTCAATTTTAGGACATTCCCACCATATGTGCTCCCATGTGCCCACTACTCCACATTCCCTCCAGCAGAGATGGGATGCCCCTGGGTATATTCTGTGAAGTTTCGAGGGGGTCATGTGCCACTGGGTTACCAGTTTCAACCAGGTCTCCCTTATTTGG
The DNA here is from genome assembly GCF_040938575.1 of Ambystoma mexicanum. NCBI lineage: Eukaryota > Metazoa > Chordata > Amphibia > Caudata > Ambystomatidae > Ambystoma > Ambystoma mexicanum. The sequence goes on from NC_090922.1 coordinate 390,414,054, forward strand.
AATGATCTTGTTAACTTGGGAATCTGTGTCCATAGCCAGACCCAATCTTTCTCCTCGATTACACGCACAGTGGCTATCTCCCATTTCTTCATGTAGGGCCGCGTTTGGGGATCTTCTCCCGCTTTCATGTGCTTATATAGTGCCGTAATCAATCAAGTGCTTGTCCACCGGATCCCTGCTAAAATACCTTTCAAATGGGGTTAGTTGGCGATTTGCCGCTTTCATTATGGTGGGATGGTGGAGCCAGTGCCTGAGTTGAAAGTATTGATACCTTTCCCTTCCGCCTACCGTGAAGTCTGCTTTACATTGTTCAAACTGCTTCACCTGATCCTCTCCAAACATATCCCGTACCATCCTGCATCCCCCTGCTGCCATGGTTCAAATGCAGTTGTGTTATGTCCCGGCGTGAACTGTGGGTTGTCAGATGGGCCGCTTGCAGCACTTCATCCCACACTCGGCCCACCAGTCCTAGAATTGCACTACTGTACATCCGAATCGCCTATCCGGTCTGGGCTTCCTTAGGACACCCTCTAGGTCTTCCCCCAGCACCGTCCTATCCATGGCCCTCCATATTTTCGCTCGAGCGTCTTTTTGCCAATCATGCAGCACTTTCAGTTGGGCTGCCCTATAGTACGTCCTGAAATCTGGTTGACCCATGCCACCCCAGTCCGTGGGGGCTCTCATCACCCTCGCCGCTAGTCTCTGAGTTGTGTCGGCCCACACAAACCTGTTGGTTATTCTATTCAGGGCCCTGAAAAAGGCTGAGTGAATATGTACCGGTAGGGACGCAAAAGAGTACAACAGTTTTGGAAGTATGACCATTTTCAGCACATTAATACGTCCTAACCATGATACCGCTAGGGGGCCCTAGTCTATCATCTTATTCTTCAGCTTCTCCAGTAGGGGTGGATAGTTGGCGTGGTATAATTGTTCGATTGATGTGGCCAATTTTATTCCCAAGTAGGTGATAGAGTGATCAACCCATCTATAAGGGGAGATTTCCTTCAGAGCGGTGGCTGGTAGCACTGGGATGGTAAGATTTAGGATTTCAGTCTTGGAGGCGTTGATTTTCAGACCTGCGACACCACCAAATAGGCTTAGCTCCCTTTCTACCGCTGGTATAGCAGTGTTCGGGTGGGTCAGGGATAATATATCATCTGCAAACGCTGCATTTTTATGAGTTCTCCCCCGCGAAGGGCACTCCCGTTATATTCCGGTTAGATCTCACCGCTTCAAGGAGAGGTTCCAAATGAAGCGCATATTGGATTGGGGACAGCAGTCACCCCTGCTTAGTGCCCCTCTCAACAGTCACTGGGTCCGTTAATTGCCTGTTCACCGCTCAGCGAAGTATTGGGTAACGGTAGTTGGCCCTGATCCTGTCCAAGAACTTGGGCCCAAATCCCATTCTACCCATAGTTACAAAGAGGAAACCCCACTCCACCCGATTGAAAGCCTTCGCCGTGTCAATCGCCATGAGGAGAGCGGGGGTTCCCCTTTTGTGGACCTTCTCTATCAGATGCACCAGCCTCCTGATATTGTCGTTGGTCTCTCTCACTGTGTCTTCTGGGGTTCTTTGCGCCGGTGTAATCTGGGAGCCTCTCCAGCGGTGTGCCTACCCGTGTTGCACGTCCGTGAGCTGGTGGGGTCTGGTGTGGGCTATGCAAGGGGGGCCGCCTGCTGCCTGTCACTACCTCCGGCGTTGTGCAGTTTCACCAGTAACCGGCAAGGCGGCCCCGCGCCGGGCGGCCCTCGGGGAGTGGATGCGGGTCCTCGCAACTCGGTCCTTCCGGGTCCTCCGCTTCAGTCCAGATCTCCAGTAAGATATTCCTCTGTTGGATCACAGAGGTGCGTTGGGAAGCAGTGTAGTGGAGGGTCTCCCTCCCCGTGTCAGTGGGAGGTTGCCCAGGTCCCTTCCGGGTGCCTTACGTCCTTTGCGATCTTCTGTCATCTGGCGGGCCAGGAGCTCAGTCAGGTACCTTGTGTTATCCCAGGACCCTCTTTGTTGGCCGGAGACGATTGCAGACAATTTCAGAGCCTGTGGAGGGCTTTCCTCTCAGGATTATACGGTGCAGGGCCTCAGGGGGTCGGGAGCTCAGTGGCCGTGGTGTTCACGCATCGCGGCCATCTTGGAATCCCCTCTAACATGTTTCTTGGAGCGAGAGACCCCCAAATGTAAGAGATTATCTTGTTGCCTGCGAACTGTGAAACCTTCCTACCTCATGTGCTCTACATTGGGGTGTGTTAGTGTGTCATGTGCGGTGGTCTACACTAAACGGTTGACTATGTCACTGTGACAAATCCATGCATAAGCAGCAGAGGAAAAGAGGTCTGATGCTAAATGGACCTAGTAAACAGGAAAACCTCTCACCGTTGCTGCTATGGTGAAGAGGAAGGGACAGGCAGTCTTGTGGTGTTTTCGTGAAGAAAAACGGTTCCTTTGTAATACCAGTGCAAAAGATGTGCACAGCAAAACGTGCTAAAAATGACTTGCTATCGAATAATTAATACTATGGTATGATAGCTAATCCTGCTATTGGGTAACATGGCTAGTCAAGTCACATTTGAATGATAGATTCATAACGCAAGAAATTGTTATATTTGCATTTAGGTTGAGGGTAATCCGAACTTCACCAAAAAATTGCTAGACTGCATGTCAATACCAATGTGTAATGGGTCTTTCATCATATGTTACCATGTTGCTTATCCTGTCCAGCAACTTGGAGGCAGTGGTAGTGAATTGTCTAAGTGCAGTATCCTTATCTAGATCAGAGATCATGCATTCCATTCACCCCTGGCTCAGTGTACGCTAACAGAAGGTTAGCTTAGATGCATCCTATATACACTTTTTTACAGATACATTATACCACTGTGGAACTATGCACCCCCGGATCTGGAGGTGCACAGACTCGCTGCACACATTTGCCCAATTTGCAAAGGCACAGAGTCAATCTTGCGTGACGTCCTACGCGCCCATGTATGATTTGCAGCAGGGATTTTTGTGAGCAACGGGAAGAACTGGCCATTGGTGCAAGGAAGCTGCAGCCAGCCCCGCCATGCCTGAGCGAGAGGAATGTTCCCAATGCTGAGCTATGCATTGTAAATCAGACACATTTCGAGTGGCAGATTGGCAGTGTTAATCCCTTTTCATGCAATGCACAGGACTTCATTGGGGGATTTGAAGCATTTATCTGTGGTACATTCTTATAAAGTGGAAACAAATCTCCAGCCCTGGAAGTTTATCTTCACTTTAACTCCAAAGTCGGAATGTGGCAGTGCGATAAAGTGGTGGCAAATCCGTTACTGCCCCACAGGGCTTTAAGTGAGCCAGTACCAAGCCTCTGCAATCCCCCAAGGCTCTGATCGCCCCGGTGCTCCCTCCCCACCAGCAATGGAAGACACTTTATTTGGCGTGGGCCTGGGCATTCGAACCTGAGCTTTGCCGCTATCAAGCCAGTGTAACAGCCACTGTGCTATTTCAGAGTTGCTGGTGCACACTTTTATTTTATTCAATAGACTGCTTCACGTGACGGTCTTCATGTTTCAAACAATCTATTGAATGAAACAAAAAAGATTCCAGCACCTACGAAATAGCACAGTGGCATTGAATAGGTGCTGCTTTTCTTTTGTTTCATTTAAGACTGCTCAGTGCTGGAAATGGAAACATTTACTGGAGGAACCATCTCACCCTTGAAGGGGCGAGGCCATGGGGAGGAAGGGGCAGGACTGAGGGGTTGTGGTCTCAGGCCAGGTCATGCAATACTGTATCTCTTCAACCCAATCCTGCCGATTTGCATAAAAGCAAAGAGCATTATGGGAACATTAGTATGTCCAGAATTTTACATTTGAAACATGTCTTATTGTGATTCTGTAAGAAATCCTTTTGAGTGAATAATGGAAGTTGGGTTCTGCAGTTTTAATTGGTCACACTACTCACCCCAAGAAAAAAAAGTTCTCCGTTGCAGGACATATATACACCAGTCTGGACAGCTCCAACATGTATGTGAGGCTTTGGCTGTTCATTTATTCAGGTACCCATGCCGAATCTACTGAAAGTGTTAAAATGTGGTTTGTTGATGCATGTGATAGCTCGGCTTTAGGACAGATCTTCCTGGGAGGGAGTATCCTGTGCTGAAGCTGAGTTGTTGCACAAGCAAGAAACCCTCGCTTCATTGGGCATGCCCCTGGGCCTGTAGACAGATATGTCTTGCCAGAACTCTGCTCCAGTAAGACATGTCTTGCTGGAACCCCACTCCGTTTTGTTCCAGCCTAATTCCTGCGCTGAGACTGCTTGACACATGACCTCATGTGTCAAACATTTGATTGGATGAAACAAAAAAGATTCCAGCCCCTACGAAATAGCACAGTGCCATTTCGTAGGTGCCCGATTTCTGTCATTTTAGACTGTTTAACGTGCCAAACTGTCTTGAATGAAACGAAAGAAATGAAGTACCTATGAAATAGCACAGAGCAATGTGCTAATGGATTGTCAGCAGTAGGTTTGGGACAGTATAAAAAAAAAGGTGAGGAAATCAATGTTTTTATTGTCCTGTGCTGGGGATTCGAACCCACCCTGCGGTTGATAAGCCTGTCACTTCACCCTGTGCTATATGGGAGATGCTGGATCATTTTTCTTTCATTCAGTAGACTGACATATAAAGCCCGTGTCAAGCAGGCTATTGAATGAAACAGGGCTCGGGTTTGAATCCCCAGCACCACGCAATAAATAAAATTTAAAAAGCTGATAGCGCAGAAACCCACTTTTTTATTGTTCCTTGTTAGGGACACTTCAGGCCACGCATATCATGCACCCCCCAACACCCCTTCCTCTCCCCATAGATCTGTCACCCCACTTAAAGCACTGCCACACTACTAGTATACCCGTATTGAGGCCCTCTGTTCGATACTTTTTTTTCCCAAATAAATGGGGATCTTTTTAACTGTAGCTGTCCATCTGTTAGAGATTTTACAAATAACCCTGACTGGATGAGGAGCGGGGCAGTACCTGCACTCTCCGCCTTATGAGGGTAATGCGCGGACGGGGGCAGCGCTGCTGTGACCTTTGCGGGCCCAGGCTTCTGCCCATTGGAAAGTTGTTTACTCCCCTGCTGCGGCCCGTGCTTCACGCCGCTTATCATAGCAACCAGACACAGATGGCAAGTCGAGACTTGCCTGCGAGACGTGCCCCGGCGCCAGAGCAGTGCACGCCTTCCACCAGCCCTGGGTGGACAGCAGCTCTGCTGGGGAAACGCAGTCTCTCCTCCAGAGGACGAAGGTACCGTGCCTCTTGCTTGCTTTAACTTGCCTGCTGCTGGCACATATATTACTGCGTCGTGATTTCTGGTTCACTCTATATTTTCTTGCTGGTGCGCCGTATAGATAAAAAAACGCGCTCGAAAAACTCAGCAGGGTCGTCCGGTTGCGATGCTCGAATTAGTTCGGCTTTCTGCTAAAACGACTGGGTTGCAAAGAGCAGCGAATGAATGAAGCAATGGTCGTGTTTCTTGTACAAGAGCCAATAGTCGCAGCCGTTAGTGTTTTACTGTCAGTGGCAAATACATCCGGACATTTCAAATTATCTTTTCTACCTTCTGTTTTAGGCAGAACATTTCCAAGAATAGAAAACTAGATAGCAAGCCACGTAGGAAAGCCGTGACAGGTGGGGATTAGAATACATTTTGTGGTAGAGAAAAAAAAAGTATCGACTTCAATTGGTATTGTATATGCTCGCGAAGAGAGTGAAACTATAACTGGTTGGATGACCCTCCCCCCTGCCCCCAGAGTTTTTTTATGCCCACATAACCTTGCATCTAGAAATAGGGGAAAGTCTAGTTTATGTCCTCTTGAAAAAGTCAGATTGTGGGTGTGGCTATGGGCAGGCCTCAGGTCCCGCTACCCCGTTTCCTGACGTAAAGAGTCATCTATGGGGTAGCCCTTTGAATGCTAAGGTGCACATGTGATGATCTATGTGTACTTACACATGGGCACTGACCTGCAACATAGGCACTCCCAGATAAACACTGCGTGTCTCATGGCGCTCCATCCAACGGTCCCTGCCGCTCCCGGAGCCCCCAGAGATTCTCCTAAGAGCGGGAGTGGAGTGACGGGTTCGTAACCCCATCATCATTCATCACAGTGCTGCGACTGAACGTGGATTGATTGATTGATTGATATTTTATTTCTATCGTACTTGTACACAAGTGTTTCTGAGCGCAACAAGGCAAGGGAGGGGAACAGGGGAGAACAAAACAGCGATCTTACTAGGCCCAGTGACACTGAGAACGCGCAAGTGCATGGGAGAGGGGTGGGGGGAGTGCATGGAAGGAGGGAGAAGTGGAAAGTGCGAAGCAGAGGAGAAACGGATAAATAACAATAATAAATAATAAAGGCAACAAACAGTGGTAATGCAGCCAGCAATTTGCAGGTGCTAGGTTTAAGGCAGCAGGCAGGGTAGGTCTGATAAGTGCAGGAAGAAAAAGGGGGGGGGGCTGTATGGGTACAGATACAGACCCCAGGGCAAGGGGTGGCCCAGAGGCAGTGCGGGAGGGCGGCAGGGTGAGCAGGTACCTGGGCCCAGAGGACAGAGGGTGGCCAGGTGCACAGTGCCAAGAGAGAACAGATCAGCAGGGGAGAGGGGGAGCGAAGGCAGAAGAAAAGAGGAAGGTCTTGAGGTGCTTCCGGAACCGGAGATGGTTCTCCTCAAGTTTTAGAGTGGCAGGGAGGCTATTCCAGAGGGAGGCCCCAGCCGAAGACAGAGATCTACCCCAACTCGTTTCTTTGAAAAACGACTGACCCTGAGGATCTGTTTAGTTAGGATCAGCTGTCTGTCCCTTTTACGCCCCAACACAGGGACTCCCTCTTCTGCCCTGTCCAAGCCCTCAGCGAGGTTGCCGAACAACAGAAAGTATATCATGGTTGAGCTAGTAAATTGTGTGACATTGAAAACCCGAATTACTGCGTGATCATTGGCTAGCATGTATTGCATTATAAGACTGTATGGCTGGGTGGTTACGTCAAGGCGTGCACTTTACTGGAAGGCTATCATCAAACTTATTTGAGGTCATAAATTGTGAAGTTAATGCTACTCCCGTGGGTCTAAGTGGGCCAGCGGTATTTGCTCTGATAATGAACCTCCAGTTGAAAGCCAATGTTTTTACACCTATACTGGCTCAAGTCTGTGTTGCAGCGCCTCTATATAAAAATGATATGGGTTGGCTGCATGCAGGGCCATCTTAAGCACTTTTGGGGCCCTGGGCACGGACATATTTGGGGCCCCCTCCACCAAACCAAAGGAATTAAGGGATCAAGAATACTGGTCGCGCCCCCGCCACCCACCCGTCGCGCTCACAACCTATAGGTTGATATGCTGTCTCGCAGCATAATAAGCATGTTTACTCCCTTTAAGTCCCCTTACCCTCTTCATTGTTGCTCTAATCAGAATGATAAACAAGTAGCATTTGAAGACCAACATTAGCAGTCTACGAAGAGGTTACTGTTATGTTATGTTACATGATTTATATTGCGCACCTGGTACCCGAAGGCTGATGGGCGCAGACTGACACACAAAACAGACCGCAAATGCAGCAGAATAGTTATCTAAACCGAGTCTCCATTGGGGGGTTTAGGCAAAGAGCAATGTTTCCAGTTTCTTTTTAAAGAGTTCTGTTGAAGCCAGCGTTCTTAATGCCGTGGGAAGGGCATTCCACGCAATGGGTGCTGCAACTTCAAATGATCCCTGCCTTGTTTTGTTATTTTTATGTCGGGGTACACTGAGTGTATTAGAATGATCAGATCTGAGAGACCTACCCTTATCCTTCACAACTATGGCCTCCTTCAGATATGATGGCATTTTACCTACAATGCATTTTTGGGTAATGAGCAGGAGCCTAAAATGAATTCTTTTTCCAACCGGCAGCCAATGAAGACTCCTTCTGGCATCTGATACATGATCTCTTTTACTTAAACCCTTAACTATTCTCACGGCCCCATTTTGAATTACCTGAAGACGATGAATCTCTGTCTGAGGAATACCCACCAAAAGACTACATCCATAGTCTAATTTGGAGCCAATGATGGCTCTCGCCAAGGTTTCTGCGTTTTTTTCAGAAATAAATGGACGGAGATGACGGAAGAGTTTAAGAAAGTAGGAGGCTGATGAGAGAAGACTGTTCACTTGAGCCTTCATATTAAGGTGTGTATCCAAACATACGCCCAGGGTCTTAACTTTGGACAAGGTTTTGATAATACAATTGTCCAGATTGAATTTCTTGTATTCTGCTCCTAACTTATCCAATTTACTTGGCGAGCCTACCAAAAGAAGTTCAGTTTTAGCACTATTTAGGGCCATGCCATTGGATACCATCCAATCTTGTATTTTCAGATAAGTTGCATTAATGCAAGCTACGTCCTTTTGGTAAATTCCTGAGATAGGTAGGATGCATTGCGTGTCATCTGCATAGTTGGCAAACACGATCCCTTCCTCCTCCAACATCTGAAAGAAGGGAATCATGAAGATGTTATAGAAACACGGAGACACGCATGCTCCCTGAGGGACTCCAAACAATACTAGCATTGGATCTGCTTCTGCCAATTCGCTGGCAACTCTGATTTGCCTATCCTTTAGAAAGGATGATATCCAAAGGATAGCCTCTTCCGAAAAGGACGCGTTTTCTCTTAACCTGGTGGACAGGATCGAATGGTCCACCGGGTCAAAAGCCGCCGAAAGATCCAAGATCATCAGTAAGGCAATCTGACCCTTATCCATGCCCTGAATGAGATGGGATTTTAGGGCTAGGAGTGCTGTTTCCGTGCCATGATTGGCACGGAATCCTGATTGATGATTATGTAGAATTTGATTCTGTTCCAGGAATGAGGAGATATGGTTATAAGCCACCCGATCTAGAATTTTAAGAAGAAAGGCAGTGTTGGTAATAGGCCTATAATTCGACGGGGTAACAGGCAGAGGTTGGGCTTTTTTAATAGAGATGTAATCCAAGCATTTTTCAGATTAGCAGGCACTACCTCCGACTCAAATGAGGCACTGACAAATTTTGTAAGAGCTGGTGTTAAGGTGGGTAGGCATTCCTTAATTATGATGGCAGAACAAGGATCACCCTTACAACTGGTGCTCTTAAATTGACTAATAGTATTTGCCAGTTCCTCTTCAGATATGGGCAAAAATCTGAATACCGGTTGATCTTTATTTTTAACTGGGGTGTGTATAATCTTCTCCTGCTGATGTGATATGTTCAGAGAGCATTTTTTAGTCTCTATAGTTTCTCTTATCTTATCTAATTTATTTGACATGGCTGACTGAATTTCTGTACACCAGGCCTTATTCTTAATAATTGGGGCTGTTATGGGTCCTGGCACATGTGTTTGTTCTTTTAGTCTTTCTAGCACATACAGGATAATTTGTATCAATAGCATCCAGGAAGGTATGCACCCTGTAGTATTAATGCAGGAGGACCTTATGTAAAAGGTACATGTAACCCATAATAGACAGATAACTCACATTAGCTGCCTCACAGAATGCAAAAGTGCTCATGCATGGATAGAGGAGACCAATTGGAAGGAAAATAAAGCTACACATACCATAGCATGGATACTGGATGCAGATTAGTAGCTACCAGGAAGGTGTCTTTATCCAGGCAGACTGAGATTAGAAATGGGATATGGTTTGAAATAGTGTTGCCATTAGATATCAAAGGAACAAATGCCTGTTGTGTGCAATATAAATATGCTCACTATTAAAGTGGAAGTAACCCTATAGCCAGTGAAACCATGAGTAAGTCTTTTATGGAGATCATATCATGAGAAGGAAATCACTCTGAAGCGCTGACAATTTTGAAAGGTTTAGGGAGTGGCAATATTGAGAGGTTAGGCAATACAAAATTAAATGAGATGCCTAAGACCACACAAGGGGTGAAGCTGGGATGTGTGCCAACTCTGCAATTTCTGCATTTGAACACTTTCTTTTCCAGTTCTTACCATGAACTAAAACAATTTCATTTGATAAAAACGGACTTGGAAAGTACACAAATCACATTAACAAACATGCCAATTGATGTGATTTAACACATTTAATCTGGGTTTGTCTTTTGTATTTTAAAGCTTTAAATATTTCCAAAATAATGGCTTGTGACGTTTTGATTTATAAAAATGTGCATAAAACCTTCAACATTTACCAAAAAGCAAACAGTTTTTTGTGTTAAACAAGCAGACCTTAAAATATGCTTGCGTGAGGCCTGCAACATCTGGTCCGTTCCCTTCTGTCTACCAACACTACCACCTAAATGGCCTACATAAGAAGAAAGATCAGGTAATGGGCTAAACGATACCAGCAGCATGCAAGAATGCAAACCCCACAGATGACAGCACCGAAATGTAAGGTATATTGGATGATTTGACCAGGATCACTGTAGCGACTGCTGGCAAATCCAGGATACAAGCATGAACGCTTTTGTTCCATAGTCTTGAATTTGGATACTTATTCACCTCTTGGAGTAACACTTTATGCCATCGTTGGAAGTGATTGCCTAGGTTTTACAACACCCCATCTGAGCAAACCAATTTCTAGACCTTCACCATATGGATGATATGTTAATTTTTATAGCAACCCCTATCTGGTGCAGGTACATTGCTTATAATAGCAGATGTTGTTCTGCAAAACCAAGTACATATGCAGGCAGGTTTATAAACCTCTGACATAGGAAAGGCTCAGCCGGTCTTGCTGGAATGCGATATTCAATTTTGCATATGAACACATATCTCTGCAATTGGTGATTCACACATGGAGCTAACCTCTGAACCATTGTGGCACTCAATTTATCAATATGCATTTTACCGTTTCCTTTTGCACATGATCAACATAATTCCCACAGGAAGCAAAGAATGCTACAGAGTTGTGCCGTAATGAACACACAAATTATGTATACCACAGTGAACACAGAAAGCAATACATGATGAATTGATCAAGGCAGAATGTACTTGTAAAAACAGAAAGGCAATGGTTTTAGACCCTCAGCAGCACCCCACAAAGTATCTTGACGTGTGCTATTTAGGACTGGTGAACAATGGAATCTTACTTCTTCAGATCAGGCAGCTTTGTGGGGCCCCTCTCCAAGGTGGGGGCCCTGGGCAAGTGCCCCTCCCATAAAAACGTCTCTGGCTGCATGCAAACCTTTTGTTCGAGGGCGGACTGTCCGCATTGTAACTGCTCAGGCGCCCGTTTTGACAGTTCATTAAAAACGGGGGCCTGAGCAATTTTTGTCCTCCACCTCCAAAGTCTAGGATGCGGGGGACACACCCGCAACCCCTAAATCCGAAGATACCGAACATGGGGAGTGGGGGACACCCCAGCAACCTCCGCTCTTCATGTTCAGCATTTTCAGATTGAAATTGATCGCAAAAATTCGAACTAATGGTAGTGACTGAATTCGGTAAAATCTACCATTTGTTCAAATTTTTTGGATCAATTTGGGTAATACCTATCAAAATGGTTCCACTATATAAAAATGGTTTTAGAAACGCCCTAAGAAGTTATTGAAGGAATACTCTTATCGATATATAAGGAGAAAGATTGTGCATAAATCTTGTTGGATAAGATCAGTTGTTTGGCAAAAGATGAAAACCTGATCCAACCGAGCCAGCTGGGGTTTAGAAAATGTTTTTTTTCTGCTGTGGGGGCCTGCTGTGTTACACAACATGGCAGTAACTACTGCCCAGAGAGCGTTGTCCACAGTGTGATGTGCTACGTGGAGGTGGTCAAAGGTGTGCTCCCCAGAGCAATAACTCCTGCCTAGTCCTTCCGGTATTCTGATTCTAAGAGTAAATACTTTGTAAAAGCATCATCCAAGAGAATTGATTCCCAAGGAAAGAGAGAGGTTTCTCAAGTGCTGGTACAGCGACCCACCTCACGTGTCTGTTGTGCATAACCTACCTAGCCTGCTTTTCACGCCACCACACTTTCACACAGTCACATGAACACAGCGTGCATAGGGAGCTCAGGCTAAATGTTCTCACTATAGATGGCTGTGTATTACTATACTCTGTTAGCCCTCTGCCAATAAGGTACCATACTGTCACATCGCGATCTAACATAAGGTCTAGCACCACATGGCATGGAACTTGTGCTTAATTGTAAAACATTGTACATAAAGGTGCCATGATTTTTCAATTTTACCCATAGTAGTTTGTCCACTCTATTCCCTTCTTACCTTCTGTTACCAACAGCTTTCATCTCTGTACACTGTCTATCCTTGGCTAGTCCACTCTTGGCTCAAGCTTGGCAATCAAGGAATGAACATTCTGGAGTCAGACCGGAGGTACAGCGTATAGAGATGCCTGGGCAAAGAAGCCAACAGACTTCCAGGATTGCCTGTGCACTCACTCGAGCCCCTCATGCATACAACATTAAATTGTATATTAACTTACAATTCTCTAATTCCTTCCTGGTAACACAATTGCCATCACACTTTAGCACATACCTGCCTCCTCCCTTTTGCAGAACTATGTTCCGACAAAAAGGACTGACACGCTTCTATGCTATCACAAAACATGCGTTCTCCGCTGCATCCACCTCTACCTGTGTTTGTAACATTTATTTCCCGTTTTCCAATCTTCTTATCCCATTGCTCATTTTCTTTCCTCTGTCAGAGTAAGGTCAGGATAACACCGGCGGGGGCCCATACGCCACTCCATGGACAAACCTAGACACTCTGAAACTACTATATTGGTGATTTAGCACTGTATAAAAGCATATTAACACATAATAGGCCATTTCCCTGATGGAGAGTACTATTCATGCATGCAATGCTATTGCTCTAAACTTCAGCATTTCTTTGCGTGAGCGTGGCACTGTCATATACTTGCTCTCAGTCAGATTGCAAGCATACTTCTCGGGCTCCTGCGCAGTGCTGATCAGCAGCAGGGATGTTGTGGGAGGTGTCACTGCTCTGCATTTTCAACAATGCACTCCTGCAAGACTTACAAATGGTGGATAGGACCTTTAAGCCGTCGGTCAGCAACGCACTAACTCTAATTGAGACAACTTGCATATTGGGAAATAATGATCAACCACACCTGTTAAGCCTCAGGAAAGGGGTGAAAGCGCTTAGGAAAGAACACACAGAAAAGGAGAATAAACATTCCCCTTGTAGGAAAGGGAAAGAGACTAAGGAATAACGAACCAAAAGGTTTATTAGGTAAGCAAGCTAATCAGGACTATAAAGGCACTCAGAGCTTTGAAGCGTGGAAGAGACCGGCATACAAACCAGAGAGATAGGAAGCATGAGCTGTAGAGCAGTAGCCAAGAGGACGCAATGCTGATGAGAGAATTGGAAAAAACATTGCAGGCCAGTGGAGGAGTGTGTATGGCTTTTTCCAATTGTGAGGCTGTGTTTGTTGGCCGAGTAAGGTGACTCGCAGCTAGAAGGTGAGAATATCTAGGCCTGACAAAGACTTTAAGCAAGGGGGAGGGGGAATACTTGCTGTTACAAGAATTAGATGGTTTCAGCAAACTTGGTCTGCAGCTTTACCCTGGAGAACACCAACATATATTTCTGAGGTTTGTGGATCTGCTTAGATCAGATGCTCTGCATAGTCTGACATCTACTGGTAGACACAGAGTATTACAAGATTTGTTTTCGAAACTCGAAAACGGACGTCGACAGGCTGTGTTAGTAATACTATCCCTAGTGTGACGTGTACTGTACCCAAGGTCCTTCACGCGTCGAAGTCCCTCAGACTGTTTCTTTCCGCCATCATGGACGGACGCAAGTTGCGCAGTTCCTTTCCAGGTTGATGCCTTTCACTAGTTAAAAGTTTATTCGTATACTTCTCTTTCTTTCTTTCTTATCCACTTTTGCCGCAGCGTCATGCAACTGCTCGACGGCCTTCGACGGACAACTCCATTGTTGACGAATTCGCTGCATCGACGACCAGACGCGGCCTTCACAGGCCTCTTCGGGCTTCGGCCCTTACAGTAGGGAGAGAGGGGGAAGGTCTTTCATACTGACTCCTTTTAGAGAATGCATATTCTGCCACCCCTTTTCCTTTTTTCCTGCGTAACTGCCCTTTCCATTTATGATGGAAAATACACCCTTTAAATTTTGCCCTACCTAACATAGAAAATTCCTGTAGAAAGACACGCACCAAGTGTGCAATTACTGTCTCCATAGAGATCACCCTGAAAAGGTTTGCAAATCCTGCAAACTTTTCCGCCTGAAAACTCTCAAAGACAATCGCATCAAGCGCTGGGCCGTCAATGCAATGCAGCCCAAAAGCCTCCATTGACGTGACAGAGGATTCCATCGGTCCTTAGTGATGCCGTAGGCGAACAGGGTTCGTCGGAACGCCATGTGCGAGCCCCCGACTCCAATAAGCAGGCCAGCGGCTCTGTTACGGAGAAGACACCCGGCGGCCGTAGCACACACGTCCAAAATCATTAAGCACATAGCCCACGGCCACATTCCACGAAATCGTCGAGCGTCGAGACCCACGTGGTGTCTGCGGAAAAAGCCTCTAAATCTTCCCTGTCCTCTGGGCCATCGCTTAAGCTTTTGCCTCACGAAAGTCAGCTCGGACACTGCGCACAAAAAGGCCCCCCTTTTGCACGCCGAAAAACAGGCAGCAAAAGGCGCATCAGCGTCCTCTAAACATACGCCTAAAATGCAAGAACGAATTAAAAAACACGTACCTGCTACCCTGTTAAAGACAAGGTCACCGGAAAAATCAACATCCTCGACGCCTTTGTCCTCCAAAAGCTCTCAGGTTATGGATTTTTCCTCCCTTGTAGACAAACTCTCAGGGGCTATGCATCACAAAGATCAGGCACCCTCCCAAGCTACGCATACTCTTTCAGGCTTCCCACCCTCCTGTGACTATACCCCTGAACAATTCAACAGAATTATAAAAAGGATGTCATGCTTTGTTGACTTCATAGACAAGCATCCAGAAGAACTTTCGTCCTTTAGAGACGCCTCACAGCCTGGGGCTGCAAAACACCAACCCCCTGCCAAAAAACCTTGTCTTGACCCATAGCCAAGCACTTCCGCCCTAGGCCCCCGACCTCCACCTACCAAGACCCCTCTCAGGGCATGTATGTGTTGATCTCTCAGGATCGTAAGACCCCAGCTCTCAAGGGGTCCTATACAGTCGGGACCAATTTTTGGTGACATGAAGTCTGCCACTCAGTTTATCCCAAGGTTTCGGTCTACACAAAGACATATACAGCCCTTCTTACTTGGACATAACCTCACAAGGGCGGTTAACCCTAGAATAGAAAAATTATTCAGGCCAGTGCCCACAGACACCCTGTGTTTTAGGGGTCAACTAAAACCTAATTCACTGGTCGTCACTACTACCAGAAAGAGAGCAGGCTCTACTCTGGCATCGGCTGAAGCCCTGCCAGACAATGAAAGTAAAAAAATCTACAATTTCGGAAGGAAGGTTGCCCCCACCCCCCAGCGGCATATCAAGCTACAATTGCAAATAGCACTACACACCTAGCTAGTTATGGCTGCCACAAGTGGGATAACTTGAAACACCAGGTTGAAGCAGTTCCAGAACCCCTAAAATCACAATTATTAAGCACCATCGCAGAGGACAAGCAAGCATCAAACTGCATCCTCCAAAATAATCTCGATGTAGCAGACAATGCAGGCCGCATCATCGGAGGAGGCTCACACATCAAGCTCCACGCCTGGGTCAGACAGTCTGATATTAAGTTAGAAACTCAGGCCACCCTCCTTAACATGCTGGTGGAACCTAATGTTCTTTTCGGTAAGGCTGTCGAAGGCACCCTCAAGAACGCGGAGGAGGAGTATGACACTCTCAAATCCCTCAGCCAATTAACAAACAAACCCTACATACAATAGGGCTCCTCAAACTCCAGAAAGATTCGGGGTCAGGGTTCCCAATGCTCTTCCAGATATACTCAGGGTGTACAGTCTTCAACTTGGGGCCAATCGCAAGGACAATCTTCCTCTTCTGGTTTTTAAAGAGGAAATAAAAGATCCAGATCCAGAGGAAGAGGCAAACCCTCACCTGGGAGAGGCTCCACCCCTCCCAAACAATGACCCAACGCTACAGGTCCCCTCCCATGCCACCTCAGTAGGAGGTTGAATTTCACACTTCACCCACTCTTGGGAGGGTATAACTCAAGACAAGCGGGTGTTGTCCACCGTGGCAGGTGTGCATTGCATCAAACCTTTACAAAACCCACCCGCCAAAACACAGAAAGATGACGTCAGAAGAGCAGCGCCTACTGTTAGAATAAGTAAAGACACTGCTGGAAAAGGATGCTATAGAGATCGTCCCAGCAAAACCGGTAAACAATGGTAGTTATTCAACGTACTTCGTTGTGGCAAAGAAAGACCTTTCCATGCTCCCATTACTAAATCTGCGCCCTGCGAACAAATATGTCTAGCCCCAAAGTTTCACATGACCACACTTCAAGAGGTGATCCCCCTCTTAAAAACTGGGGGACTACATGCCAACATTGGATATGAAAGATGCATACTTTCATATTTCAATGCTCCCTACGCACAGGAAATAACTGTGGTTCAAGATAGCGGGAGTTCATTACCAGTTTAAGGTATACCCCTTTGGCATCGCCTCAGCGCCAAGAGTATTCAGAAAGGTGCTCGCAGTAGTGGCAGCACACCTGCGCAGGGAGTCAATACCTGCATACCCTTATCTGGACGACTGGCTGATCACTGGAGAATCTCCTAAAATTTGCAAACAAAATACACAAAAGACAATAGACCTTTTTTTCAATTTGGGCTCCTCCATCGACGAAAAGAAATCAAGTCTAGTCCCCACGCAATGAAAACATTTCTGGGAGCAATTCTAAAGACAAAAGCAGAGTTGGCTTTCCCGTCAAACGAGAGAGTACAAAACATACTTATGCAAGTACTTTACTACAAGGCCGGTCGCAAGATAACTGTACGCAAAGCAATGCGCATGCTCGGGATGATGGCCTTATGCATTCACTTGGTTCCACAAGCGCGCCTGCACATGCGCCCAATGCAGGAATGGTTAGCGAAAAAATGGCCCCAGGCAAGCGGTCAGTAGGACGATCTAGTGGTTGTTTCGCTAACCCATGTACAGGCTCTTCGAGGGTGGTCCAGGGACAACCTGCTAAAAGCAAAACCCTTCCGCGTTCCACCAGCACAAGCGATCCTATCTACAGATGCCTCACTCTCCGGATGGGGGGATCACTTCTTCCACAACACAGCCCATGGCCAGTGGACACACGCTACAGCCCAAAGACAAATCAACTTCCTAGAACTTTTGGCAGTTCTCAAAGCTCTTAAAGCATCTAAGCAACATCTAGTAGGTCAAACAGTGCAAGTCCTTACAGACAGCACCACTGCCATGTTCTACATAAACACACAGGGAGGCACACGCTCTCAAAGTCTGTCCAAGCTATCCCCAAAAATATGGAAGTGGGCACTCAAGCGGAACATGTTCCTAACCTCTCAACACGTTCATGGGGAACTCAATGCTCTGGCAGACACTCTAAGCAGATACCCTCTACCAGAAGAACAAGGTGGCAGGTCAACAAAGATATCCTACATAGAATATTCTCCCAATGGGGTCATCCCCCATTAGATTTGTTCGCCACAAGCCTAAACGCGCAATGCCCAGACTTAGCATCCTGGTTTCCCCAACAAGGGTCCAAGGGGAAAGCCCTATGGAGGAACTGGTCAGGGAAATTTGCTTGTGCTTTTCCTCCAGCGCCACTCTTCGGCAGGATTGTGCACAAGATGCACCAGGAAAAAGGGACTCTAATTCTGGTTGCTCCTATGTGGGCGAGGCAACTTTGGGTTCCACATCTGCTCAAACTGGCGATGTCCGACCCAATCAAGCTCCCGTGCCCATACAACATGCTAACACAACACAAGGAAACATCCCTCCCCCCTCGGCCTCAATCTATGAACTTGGCAGCCTGGCTCCTGAAGTCATAGAATTCAGCCACTTAAATCTTCCACAAAGGTGTATGATATCCTAAAGGAGGCACGGAAACCCATCACCAGATACTGCTATTTTAACAAGTGGAAGACATTTGTGATATGGTACAGGTCACAAACCTTAAACCCAATCGAATGTTCACAAGCTAACATTCTGCATAACATGCTTTACCTACTAGACTCTGGCCTAGTATTCAACTCCATCAAAGTACACCTGGCGGCTCTGTCAGCTTACACCACTTCACAAAACAAAGTGTCTTGGTGCAAAGTTCCTGTCATTAAAGCATTAATGTAAGGGCTAAACAGGCTATACTCTCCCATCTCGAACCTTCCACCGAGTTGGGATATTAATGTCATGCTCTCCAAACTCATGGGTCTTACCTTTGAGCCTATGCACAAAGCCAGCCTAAAACATTTGACTTACAAAACTGCATTCCTAGTAGACATCACCTCTATAAGACGAGTCAGCAAGCTATACAAACGTTGTCCATTGAAGACCCTTTCATCATAATCCACAAAGACAAGGTTGTCCTCAGAACCCATCCTAGGTTTTCACCCTAGTTCATTTTAAAGTTCCATTTTAATCAATCCATAGAACTTCCAACCTTCTTTCAAAATCCATCCAACTCAGCTGAGATAAGATAAGCCTCCATACACTTGGTGTACGGAGGGTGGTCCTTTACTATGTGAACAGAACTAAACCCCTAAGGAAAACAGACCACCTCTTTGCTTCCATTGCACCTGGGAGAGAGGGCGATCACATATCAAAAAACGGCATCTCCAAATGGATAGTCAAGTGCATACAGCTCTGCTATTCCCTATCCAAAAATGTTTTACCTTTCACTCCCACGGCTCACTCTATTAGAGGTACCAGAGCTACCTTAGCCTTCATTGCAAACGCCACTCTAGTGTCATTGGCAAAACTGCTACATGGATTTCCATTCATACTTTCACACAGCATTACTGCATTGACACTCACTCTAAAGCAGATTTACAGGTGGGATAAGCGGTTCTAAATCATCTATTTGCTGCTTTACCTTCTCACATCCTACCTCCTTCTCCAGATACTGCTTGCTAATCTATGCAGAGCACGTGATCTAAGCAGATCACAAGCCTCATAAGGGATACATTACTCGCCGTAATCGTATTTCTGATGCTTGTATCCGCTAAGATTCACATGCGTCCACCCTTCCTCCCCTACTTGAGTCAATGGCGCATAGATGTTTCCTGGTTCATCACTGTTTCTGCTTTATCATATCTGTACTCACGCTACACTTCAGGCAAACTCATGTCAGAAACAAACAATCTGAGGGACCTTGACGCATGAAGGACAATGGGTACAGTACACGCCACACTAGGGATAGTATTACTAACACGTCCTGTCGACGTCCGTTTTCGAGTTTAGAAAACAAATCTTTTAATACCCTGCGACTACCACTAGATATCGGACTATGCAGAGCATGTGAATTTAAGCAGATAGGAGCGTCAGAAATACAATTACGGTGAGCAATGTAACCCATACAAAACCACTCGAAACAGAATTTTACCCGCCTATATGAATCTCACTATAAGTCCACAAAGGCGTCCACTTACAATCACAACAATCACCATATAACTATGCTTTATTCTAATAAACAATGGACATACTGACATTTCTGCTTGGCATTGATCTCTGTATAATGTGATGAATCACAGGAATTCATCCCTTCTCCACAAGGGGGAGCCCCCCACCTCTGTGAGGCTTGGCAGGTAAGTCCTCTTTGCAAACCCTCCCTAGGGGTCGAGGCAAGTGGGACCTCACTGGGAGATAATCCCCCTTTGGGGAGAAGACTCCCGTTCCTGTGAGGAACTCCTGCTAGAATATAACAACTTGACCTCTTCAAACATACCCTATAAAGATTCCTGTGAAGAAAATACCAGTATATACTGTAAAATAATTAATAATGTTAATAATAATTATTATTATTATTTTAATAATAGCTATATTTTCTTTTGAGTCTAGCACATAATGAAGCACCAGGACAGAGTGTTAGTTTCAAAATGATCAGCGAGCGAGAGTAGTTTATTAACAGCTGCAGCTTTACTCAGTGCGGTGTTAAGATCTCATCTGAGTTCTCTCTCGCGTCTCTCCTTCCATTCATAAAGCATATGTATATCTATACAAGTTACAACATAGATTACATTTCATCAGCCATTGCCTTTGCTAAAATTGAATGGCAGCCCTGGTCTCACATTTCCCTCTACAGCTGCTCTTAGCTATTTTAACATTATTCGTACGTGCTCTAAACCTTAGGCCCAACAGCTGTGACATATCAAGGACATTCTGTGTGTTTGCAGGCTGAAGCTATCTAAACCTGTTCACAGTTAACTGTTTCAGAAGAGAATGTATGTTAAACACTTGTGTAGAGGAGCAGCTGCATGCCTCTGCAGGAAATCCCGCCCCCTACCTCCTATATGTTGGAAGTCTGAGACTGTGCCATGTTTGACACCAGCAGTTGTGCGAATAGCGCAGCAAATATTTGATAAAAGGTATCCACTGAAAAAACCCTATTGAATGTATCCCAGAAGAGATGACAATCTGAGGGAGGTACTCCCTGAAGGAATATGAAAAGGAGCAAAAGAGAGAAGCTAGTGACATCACAAGAGACAAGCATGATGCTCTGAGAATACTGGCTGAACAGAATATATGGATCTTACAGAAACTGATGACAAAGTCAAGAATCCAGTAAACTTTTGTATGCAGAGAGAAGATTGCACGTGTGCGAAGTGCTACAGAAAATGCAACCGTTCAATAATTGTACAGACGATGAAACGCAAGTAGACCAAGTCATCATAGAAGCTGGCTATATGTAGTGAATAGACTGCAGGCGAAGCCGCCATTGTATAGGAGCTGGACATCGGTGTCATGAATTTAGTAAGACTGGACCATGGAGAGGAAAGGCAGAGAATTGTGATGCAGCAAGAATAAGCTGAAATCGTGGAAGCTCCTGGTGAGGCTGTCTGGTCTGGCATCAAAACTGAAGCAGCAATGGTTAGTGATCTATTCTTGAAAGCAGTGTACGTGAGAAGGATGAATCATCCCTTATTAAGGGGAAAAGAAAGAACACTAAGAGTGTCAAGTTTTATTCATTTAAGACATTTAAATGCTGCAGAATAGACTAAATTGTGGTCTCCTATCACGTGAGCCAAGGATGGAAATAAGAGTTGAGCTTGGAGTCCTAGAACAACGATAGTGAGAGCCTGTACTTCCATATAGTCCCACAGACAAGGATACTTTGCAAGGCCAAGTTCAAAGACAAACTTTACGGCAGAAGGCATGGGACGAAGAGCGATTTTTAGTGGTAATTGGATGGGGAGGTAAAGTCAAGTCCACCTCCTGGCACCTGGGTCTGAGTTTACGTGCTGCTAAGTGAACAGAATGTTCCAGACATGGCATGAGCATGCCAACCAATTGTAGAGGGCCGTATAACGAAGGGCCTTATAGTTTGAGAACCAATGATAAACCATGTACTTAATAGTGTTGAAGATGACATGTTTTAGAGGTAGGCATAAGTTGTCCACCTGACAGTAGGGCAGCCAATTACAATCCTAGTCCTTATAGAAAGTATACTTAGATGTTCCCCTTGAACCAATTATAATCGCTTGTCCAAGGTGCGTAGTCATAGTGTGTTTCCAGCTTGGACATAGTGGGGTTTCGCAGTACCAGTAGAGGATCTCCGACCTTGTGCTTAGATCTTGTAGCGTGTCTCCTGCCGCTCATATGGCTGTTTGCTGAGACTCTTCCTTTGGGTGCGGTCGCTGTCGAAAACTTCCACCCCCCTGCTAGGGTGATGTGGTATAGTTGAGTTTACCATGGTCCCATACATGAGGTCTGTCGGGGGTATGTTGGTGGCGCTGTGGTGCGTCACCCTGTAGTTCCGTAAGACTCTGTATGGATCCACTTTCCAGGGGCTATTTGGGACCTGGATATGTGCAACACTTTGTTGATGGCCCTCATGAATCTTTCCACATCCCCGTTTGCCTGTGGCCACCTGGGTGTGATGTGGTGATGTCTGATGTGTAGATTGTCCATGTATTTGTTTAGTTCCGTCCCCTGCAATGGCGGTCCATTGTCGCTCCTGATGCTTCTTGGCAGTACGTGTGTTGCAAACATCTTCTCGAGCGCAGGCATTATGGTCTCTGCCGCTGTCTAGTAGAGGATCTCCACTCCGGGTACAGTGAGTGGTCATCAATAGCCACCAGCAGGTATGTCCCTTCTTGCACCGTGCAGAAATTGGTTCTGATGGCGTCCCACCTTGATGATCTGCGCTCTGCCGACTGAATTGGCTCTGGGTTTGTAGGTGCCCCCGTGATTTGGCAGGGATGGCAGGATGTGATGACTTCCTCCACCTTGGTGTCAATGTGCGGGAACCAGACTCAGTGCCGTATTCTGGCTTTTGTTCTGACCATTCCTGGTGGCCTTCGTCTGCAAGTGCCACGATTCTGTCCTGCAAACTGCTGGGGATGACTATGCGAGTTCCTCTCAGGATTAGCCCTTCACTGGTGATGGACAGCTCCTATCGTACTGGGAACATACCGGTGTGGAAGTCTCTTGCTGCTGGTGTGCGGTTGTGTACATGGCGGAGGAATGATTTTCAATCACCCAATATGATCGTGTTTTTCACTATGTCGCAACACGGGTCGTTTTGGGTAGCCTCCACAATGTCGTCGATGCCGACCACCCTGGGCTTCATGGTGTGTATGATATGACATATGTGCTCTTCCGTCTCCTCTGCCTTGCTCACTTCCCCCAGGGTCGCGGCACTCAGGTGCCTGGACCGGAAGTCTGCCGGGTTGTCCGTACTTGCCTGGTAGGCCAATTCGGACTTATACTGTTGTAGGTGGAGCAACCACTTCCCAATTCTAGCAGGAGAATGCTCTGATGACCCTGTGAAGATCGGAATGAGTGGTTTGTGGTCCGTAGATGCCCTAGAGGTAGATATGGAAGTGTCGACAGCCCCAGAGTACCGCTATAGTCTCCTTCTCGATGTGCAAATACCGCTGTTCAGTAGACGTGAGAGCTTGGGAGGCATATGCAATGGCCTTGGTTTCCCCAGTCAGTGACTGTTGGACAAGGATGACCCCGAGGGCAACCAGGCCCGTATTGATGTACAGTTCTGTCATCAGGGTTGGGTTGTAATAGGCCATCGTTGTGTCCGACGAAAAATATGTCTTGATTCGTTCAAATGCTTCCTGGCATTCAAGGCTCCAGTCCCATTGGACGTTTGACCTGGTGAGCTGCCTGAGCGGTTCTGACATGGTCGCCAGGTTGAGAATGAATCTGCTGCAATATGTTGCCATCTCCAAGAAACTGCCTACTTCCGTAGCTGTTGTCGGGGGGGAGGCCTCCTTTATGTCTGCTACCTTCTGTGGGTCAGCGGATACCCCCTCGCTGTTGAAGATGTACCCGAAGAACATTATCTCTTCTTTCAGGAATTCACCTTTGACCCGGTGGATGGTGAGGCCTTCAGTCTCCAGCCTGCTGACCACCATTTCTAGGTGACGCATGTGCTCCTGCCTTTCGCTGGCGTGAATGAGGATGTCGTCACTGACATTCAGCACTCCTGGGATCCCTTGGATCACTTCCTGAATAGCTTGTTGGAACACCTCTGCTGTTGAGGATATGACAAAGCTTAGTCTCTTGTACCACTGCAGACCCAGGCGGGTGGAGAAGGTTGTAATGTACCTCGAGCCTTGGTATAGTTTCAGTTGGTGGTAGCCAGCGTTGAGGTCAGTCTTCAAAAAACTTCGACCCTGTGTGGTCCGTAATCATCTCATCTAACGTGGGGGTTATGTGTCTCTCCCTTTTAATCGCTGCATTAGGTATACGCATGTCTATGCAAATCCTTACCTTCTCTGGTTGTTTCGCCTTTTTCGTGACCACCATAGGCAATACCCAGGGCGTTGGTCCCGTCACTTGTTCGATGTTGCCAGCCTTTTCAAGTTCTTGTAGCTCGTTTGCCACTAGGTCTCTCATGTGAAATGGAGTTCTTCTATGATGTACCACCCGGGGCTGTACTGTGGGGTCAATGGTTAATTTTATGAGTTTGCCTTTTAGACATCCAATGCCTTTAAGTATAGTAAGTCAGTGACGTCAGTGGAATCTGCGACATCACAAATGAAATGGATTAGTCCCAGGTCTTCAGCTGTGTCCCCGCTAAGTAGGCATTCGATTCCAGCGTTGACAACGTATATCAGAGCACTCCCCCGTTTCCTTCCCCTGCCCCCTCCCCCTTCCCCCTTCCTCCCACTACCCTGACCTCTAAACAGACATTGGGCCTCATTACATGTTGCGCGCTAAGAATCGCAAATTACCGGCATGGCGCCCTTAACGTGTCCGCCCTCGCATGAGGGCGCTAATAGCGTACCATTACGAGTACCCGGACACGAGCATCGTGCCATGCTGGTAATGCCCCAACTGCCATGCCGCTAAACTCCCCCAATAGTCCCTTACCGACTTCGACAACAGTGCAGATAGCATCTCCGCCTTGACGCAGCATGCAAATAGCAGAACCGTAAATGGCGTCATCGCACAGGAACGGGAAAGAGCACGGCAGCCATCTTTAAAAACACAATCCATTGCCATCCTCTGCCCCCTGGACCTGTTTGTAGTACTTTGCTGTTGGAAAATATCTGGAACACCCTTACCATGCCCAAGGCTCTCAAAAAAACAACTGACCGCCAGCGGAAAGAAAAGTTTTCGACTGGGAAGCTACTAATGCTGACAGAGACCCTATCTGAAAATGCTGCAGTGGTCTTCGCAAATGACATGCGGCGGGAGACCCTCCTCCAAAACAAAGCAATCTGGGAGGAGGTGGCACTGAAAGTAAGTGCTGTGGGCACCAGCACCCGCAATGTACGTGAGTGCCGGAAAAGATGGGATGACCTTAGACTCCGGGTCAGAATGATCTTGGCAGAAAATCACAACATTGCCACAGCAGGTGGATCGGGGTCGCCAATTAAACTAAAAGAATGGGAGGAGATATGTGCCAACCTCATAGGAGTTGAATGCATCAAGGGAGTCGGGAGGATGGAGCATGACGTGGCAGGCACTTCGGATGGAGGTAAGTGTACCAATGAAAGCATGCAATGTGAATCTACTGGTCCCCGTAAATGTCAGCCCAGAATCACCTCATGGATGGCTAAACAGCCACACATGCATCCCACCCTGCCCATGTCAGTGCCAGACCCAAACACACACACATGCCCACATCAACAGAGCCAAGTGCCACACACAACACTGCATGGATGAGCCACTGAACTGACACATCACCTGCATCCTTCACCATGAACTCCAAATGCCCACAACTGCATTGATGATATATCCTGCATTAAGTACATCGAACCGTAACCAATGCCATCCCCCTTCTTGTCCCCGACAGGGTCACATACAGACAGTGGCGATGGTGGGAATGCATCCCAGGCAACCCCTGCGCAGAAGAAAAAAAGGCCACAGCCCACAGAGAACACCCCCACAACATCCAGGGGAAAAGGCACAAGGCTCCATTTGCAGAGTCTCAAACATCGCTCGAGCGCCACTGCTAAGGCCACACCAAAGCCAACTGCTCCACCTCCGGAGGTCCACTCACCACCACCGATCACAGCCATGTGATGGGACTGTTGTGGGGGGTGGGGAGAAGGGTGGTGGGATGTTTCGGGACATACACATTTTCCTGTTTAAGTTCATAAATACACTGGTGTTTGAGCAAAACACAGGCCTGGAATCCTTCATTGTGTATGTGTACTTTATTGACGCCAGGGTCCATTGTGAGCTCGCAGACACCAGTGCATTAGTAGCCATATCAAGGTGACAGTACGAGAACATGTTACTCAGAATATTTGGTTGATCAGATGCAGTCTCACAGCACGTCCCTCCTGGCCATCCCCTCTTGCATGACCTGCATCCCCTTCACCTCCATCCCCATCCCCATCATCATCCTCATCGGGTGCTTCTATTTCAACGTCAGGGGGTAGTGGCACATTCCGTCTGATACACATATTGTGCAGCATGGCACATGCCATGGTGATCTTAGCCACCTTGTCATGGCCATACAGGAGAGCGCCACCAGACCTGCTAATGCACCTAAACCGTGACTTCAAAAGTCCAAATGTCTGCTCGATCACGATGCGGGTACGGGTTTGTGCACGATTGTATTCCTCTTCGTGCCTGTTCTGTGGGTTCCGTACAGGTGTGAGGAGCCACCTCTTCAGGGGATAGCCGGCATCACATATATGGGGGAAGGTATGGGGTCCTGTTACTGTTCACCTCAAGTGTGGCCTGTTCATTTCACGAATATTGACTTGGCATTGTAATTAGAGTACACAATCAACAACATACATGCAAATGGTCTGTGTAACTGCAATGTGCAAAGGTGGGCTCAACCCTGCAAGTAGACATGCCCCATTAATGCCTTCAACAGTAATTGACATGTCCTGTGTGAGGCCAGGTCTTAGGTGTCCCTGTGCCCAGGCAGATTTGGTACCACACTGGTGTTGTACTGCAATTTCCAACATTGACGTTGCCATGCTGAGAGGCATCACTCCAGTGGTGCTATGGGTTCGTGGTGCATTGCTATGGCTAGGGGGTATCCCTTAGCATGCATTGAAGGGCACATTGCATTGTTGATGTGGTGCTGGACGAATTCAGCATGACTATGTTGACGGCATGGATGACATTTGCGTATTTTGTGCCGTGGAATGTTGTGCATTGTGGATATGGTTTGATGTTTGATGTTTCGAGGCTTGGATTGTCATCTGTGTTGTGTAGCATATACTTGCATGTCCGTTCATCTCAAGTACGTTGCGGCCCTCCCAGATGCACATTGGCTTACATCTGTATGTGCATTTGGACGACGGACAACAGGCTAAACCCAGTTGGAGTATCTATCTCTCCCTCCCCCCGAAGCACACTGCCATGTGCTTGGCCTGCTACTCACCAAGTAGCCACGAACGTTGTCCCGTTTGTCGCTCCATGTAGCGGGGGATAGTTGAGTTCCGCAGGACAATGGAATCATGGGTTGATCTGGGAAATCTGGCACAGCAATGTGTGATTATCTTGTTGGCGTCACATACCATTTGGACATTGATGGAGTGGAATTGCTTCCTGTTTCGGTACACTACTTCATTGTGATGTGGAACAACCAATTCCACATGTGTACAGTCGATGGCCCCGATGCAACTTGGGATGCCTGCCAGTGAATAGAAACCGACTTTGGTTTTTGCAATCTCCTGGGCAGTCCGTGGCATGTGTATGTGTTCGGGTGCATGCTTCAGGAGGGCATCGAGTACCTGGTTCAGTGTGCGTGAGAATACTGGCTGGGAGATGCCATGCATCTGCCCCACTGTATGCTGGTAGGTGCCTGTGGCCAGGAAGTGGAGCACAGTCACCACCTTCAGTAGAGGGGGGATGGCAGTTCTGATGTCTATGAGGCTCACAATGTCGTGGTGTATCATGTCCACGATGCTGGTGATGGTATCCCGGTCCAGACGGTACAGGGTGTGTATCTGCTCAGGTGTTAGGTTAAATGGACTGGCTCTGATCCTGGGAATTGGTGGGTGCCTCTGTGGTATGATTAGGTGCCGTGGTGGTGCTTGCTGTGCCTGTCTTGCCCTCCTCCTCCTCCTGCGTCTCCTATGTGCTGCCTGTTGTTGTTGCAGCTGCGCTGCAATCAGGTCCTCCAGGCCATGTAATGCTGCTAGTATTGGAACCATCTTGGTGTGTGAAGGGGTGTGGGAAGGGGTGTGGTGTGCTCCTTTTGAGCAGCCACAGTCTCCATTGCCTCCACCTGTGCTGATTGTGGCCACCTGTGGCAGGTGGTAACACTGCACAGTTCTTTTAACGGGTGGTTCGCGATGGCGGTATTAGCGCCATGCCGGTAAGGGGTTTTGGGTGCTTTTCCATGCCGCTATTGGCACGTCCGCCTGGCTTGTGATGATGTGCTAATAGCGGCATGGTGTAAATTACGGATGCAAGGGTCGCGCGCCCGTGGACTGGCCGCTATTAGTGGCAACGTACTTAGCGGTGCCACAAATAGCGGTGAGCAAGGTCATAATTTGGATGGGGATTTAGCGTTACTGGTATTCCATTACCGGTAACGTTAAATCCTTACCGCCTACCGTGTAATGAGGCCCATTGTAACCCCCATCACCTACCCTCTCTCCCCTCCCCGTCCCCCACTCTCCTCCTCCTTTAAGTAAATTGTTCTACATATTGTTCCAATGATTTGTTTCACGCTTGTGAATATGCTTCTCTCATTATTGTACCTGTTGTTATACTGTAAAGCGCTTTGGCTTAAAGCGCTATATAAACTCAATAAACACGAACATATCTTTGATTTAATGGCAGTCTCTCCTCTGCTTAGTTCTGTTCTGAACTGTCCCTCTACCGGGAGTGACGTCTTGCTGCCATAGGCGAATAGGAGTGTTTCGGTTGACTTGAATTCTTGTTGAGGACGCAGTGTCGGGAACATTGTGGTTGGCATCACATTTACCGATGCTCCTGTGTCTATTGTCATGAATGTCTCTTGACCCTGTATGTTTACGAGGCATTTGGGTCTTCTCCGTTTCTTTTTCGGCTCTGTGTTTCCGTGGCCCAGTGCCGAGATCAGGTGGATTTTGCTGGTCCTCGTTCTCCCAGTCCCCCCATCCGTCGATGTTCCTCCATGGTCGTCCCCGGATTCATGTGTTGACGAGTTGTCCTCGGCCTCTACACGACACGTATTTGCTTGTTTCTTTTTCTTGGAGAAGGCTTTGGCCTGTTGCAGTTGTGGTTGTCATTGTGGGCGTTGAGGCTGCCCTGAGGAACTGGAACTGCAGACGCGTGCGTAGTGGTCCTTCTGGCCACATGCTCCACACATGGTTCCTTAAACTGGTTAGTTTCTCCTTCCGTGATGTGCTCCACTGCACCATCCACACTCAGTGGGCCCCTGGATTCTCGATTGCCACTGCAGTGAGTTGTTTATTTCATTGTAGTCATCCCTTGGTGCTTGACGGTTGGAGATTTGTGCTATTACCACTGTCTTCGGTGCTAGTTGAAGTTTCTGTAGAGTGGTGCCCATTTGTGCTGCCCTGAGGTGCGCCAGCTCCATTTGGCATCCATATTCTAGAATTCTGGCTAGGGTGATGCCTTTTTCGACCAACACCATTCTGCGCAGTATCTGCCATTAATGATTTGGTGCTTTATTTAATTTTCAATGTTGTCAAATTCACATGATAGTGCTAGTTTTCTGAGTCTTGTATGGTAGGCATCCAGTGTCTCGTCCTCCATTTGCACTACGCTGCAGAAGTTGAAGGTTTCATAGTCCGGATTTAACTGTGGCATAAAATGTAATGTGAGGGTGTCCTTGGCCAGTTGGTATTTGTTTGCACTGTCGTCGTTGGCCAAAGAGTTGAAAATGCGCAGCACGTCGTCACCCATGTTGAGCAGGAGGTGCAATCTCATTTTTCTGGGTGTTGTTATGTCCTTGCAGTGCATCGCCATCTCGAACTTTTGGATCCACAGCCTCCAGCGGGGCCCCACTGATGATGGGTTAGTGTAGTGCAGCCGTGGCACCTCCATGATGTCGAAGGGATGGCACTGGCTGTGTCAGTGACGCAGCTATCCTGGCCGGCGTGTGTAGAGTCCAGTTGCCATGTTGTCCTCGTTCTGTGTGCAGCCTTGAGTGTTGCGCTGCAATGGGCTCCTCCTTACTTGTGATTCCTGGAGTCATGGTGCTGGCCAGTGGTTTCAGCAGTGCCTGTGCCTTTCCATATTCTTCATATTGCCTGGTTTGTAGCCATTGTTTTTACCTTGACCACGTGTGGGGGAGTGTCTCCCCGCTGTGTTTTCCAAACATTCGATCCTTCTGATCGTGTGAAGAAGGAAATTGCGTGCTAATTACTGCACGCGTGCTTCATTCCGTGAGCTCGTTGCCAGCGTAGTATCCCTCCTGTCGGTGCTACCAGCGGAGAGAGAGCGCAATGGAGGGGCGTATCACAGGCCTTCTGGTGTGCGGCGTGGGAGCTACATACACGTGTCACACCAGTTTGGAATCGTGCCCTGAACTGCCTGCCTTCCGACAGGGCGGGCCCTTTATTGCGCCACATGTCACCGCGCATGCGGGACATGAGGCGGATATAACAAGGGGCTCGGGCGCAAATTGCTTTATATAATCCATGCCGGCTTGGAGGGAGGTGCCATTGTGGCATAAGGGATGCACTGTGTGGTGAAGGCAGTGGGAGGCAGCGTGGCTAGGTGTCATGGGTCGTAGGCAAAGCTGAGCTGGGGAGGTGCAAAAGGAAGGCGCTATCTGGCTGGAGCAAAAGCTGGCATAGAATGCAGTACGCACTCTGCAGCTCCTGATTGGCTGACGCCTTCCTGCCCTGTGCTAATGTTGGATATAGACTGTGTAAAAACATACTGTTCAGAGTTTTTCTTTTAAGAAAGGCATTTCAGAACGAACAGTGAGAGGATCAATATCTTCACATGGAAACATATGGACGGAGTTTATATTGGCTGGTGCATGGGCAGACACAGGGCGAGGCTGAAGAGGGATTACTGGGCAATGGAATGTGAAACTTCTTGGTGGGCAGCCCAATGCTTCCTCAGAAAACGATGTTGGAGGTGTCCCTTTACATGTCTTACTGAGTAAATTAATTGAGTTAGGGAGGAAACCTTGAAATGGGATGGGATGTAATTATCCCTTTTCCCTGGGGTTTCAGATCTGTTCTGTACCTCTTTCTAGGCTGTTGGTTATGGGAATTGTTTATGCTTCTCTGTGATTGTATTGCATATTTGAAATAATACCTTTTAATTTATTTAAGTAAAGAAAGGCATTGCTGATGTTGATGTATCATTTTGTTTGCTTGATGTCATACAATGGCGACTGCGTATGTCGGCATGATGTAAAGATTGAACTAAACATTGTTTAGGTACCTTGGGCCCAGAAAAACACGTCCTGGTTGAAAACATAGCCTTAAGCCTCATGCAGATAATGCCCACACCACTTTGTGGCGTGATTGGGAGAAAGAACACCCCTCCATCATGCACAAAGCATGTACCAATAACAGGCCTAAGCAGAGACTGACACTTGCTGTGCATTTTTAAAGCATGGGTTTGTAAACCCAAACATATTTTTTAAACTGTAAAGGTAACGTCAGACTCATATGCAAGCTGATACATTTTTTTATATGGTTTGCTAAGGCTTCGCCGTAAGACCGACTGCCTGTTGACATCATGAATGTTGGAGGGGTGGGCGTTCCTAGCGAACAAGTTTCAGGCTATATTTTTAAACAGCAAGTCCTTTGGTCCAAAAATGGTCCAGCCCACCACAACACTGCTTATTGTATTTCCATAGAAAAGCACAATAAAGCTCAATTGAAGGTATGATGAGGCAGAACTTTGAACATCTTAATTAGTTTCATGTTTTTATGGCGCAATATGCGCAGCTAACACCTTACTTACATTTGATGTGATTTAGTTGGTTGCAAACGAATAAATACAAACAGTGAAAAACATGTGTAGCGCCATGCTGGATCCTTAGAAGGGATTCAAG
Source organism: Ambystoma mexicanum (assembly GCF_040938575.1). Lineage (NCBI taxonomy): Eukaryota > Metazoa > Chordata > Amphibia > Caudata > Ambystomatidae > Ambystoma > Ambystoma mexicanum. Next base: position 390,445,597 of record NC_090922.1, read on the forward strand.
ATCGCCAATAGTGATCACACCATCATGGAGGGAGAAAATACCCACCAGTCACTTAGAACTATCTGAATGTTACCAGAACACTATAGGGGCTACAGCTAAATGAGAACTAGAATGAGCATTTATGCTAATCATAAGACATGATAGATGCATAAACATTGGAGCTTCCATACAAATAATTATTGACTTGAAAAAGACCAGTGCCTGAAACATGTGTTGGCTGGATTGTGCTCATGTCAAATTAAAATTGACTTTTTCAAAACTCATCATATACATTGTTTCATTCGCATTGATCTGATTGGCAAATTGTTATCATATATTTCTTTATTCATAAATGTTTGGTAAGCACAGAACACTGGTTTAACTCTATAGCTTACAAATATGTTTTACCTCACAATTGCAAGTGTTTAGCATCTTTTGGTGGTGGGGGCATTCTGACAAAAACATTTGGGGCGTTAGTTAAGGTGGCTAGATCGACAGCTTGAAATCCATATGTTTGATATGTGAGTTAATTGAATACCTGATTTGAATAAACTGTCTACAACGTAAGATGCACATATGGACTATGGGCCTCCTAACGAGTTTGGAGATAATCCTGTGGTAAATCTGTAAAATTACTGCCAAATTTAGTTACCTTTACCACCTACCTGTCCTGCGGCATTTCCATCATGGGAACACTGGTGGTGGTAAGGCATTTTGTAGTCCTTAGGGCTGGATGGGAATTTTCAATGGATTTACCACAAGCGGTATTACCGTGCAGTAAATCCACTGAGTTTTGGAAGTAAAGTGGAGAGTTTAGTTCATACAAAATGCTTGCGGTACATCATCCACTTTACCTCCAACCTGTGTGTACAGAGGTGTGGTAATGCGGTGGCAAAGTTGCAGTAACAGAATTACCACTACTTCACCAGAGTTTTTACTGCACCACCGTCATATGTGGCTGGAATAGCATTTTTAAAAATTGCAAATGCAGCGCTGCCCTAGGAAGTCTGGAAATTGGATAACGTGAAGTCAGCCAGTTTATGTGGAATGTCAAAAATGTTGCAACACTATAATTTAAGATTGGTAAACTCAGGCTCCTTTTGAAAGAAAAGGTTGTATGTGTTTTTGTCTTACATTTTTCTGAAACACAGACCTAGCCAAGAGGTACCAGTCCTGCACATAGGTTTAAACTAAACGTGTATTACTGCCAAACTCGATTATCAATATAACTGCTGAACCCATATGCATGCATTGGTATTGGCCGAACCCCAAATACTCTCCCATAATGATAGGCTCACAACTTGTGTCAAGTGTTGGCAATAAAAGGCCATAGGATTTTATTGTACAGATATGAGTTATGTTAATAGCAATATCACATATCATGATGGTATCATACTTTTGGGCACCGGGTCCTGAGGTTACCCCCTCTGACCCGTGCCGCCTTCTTGTGTCCCACGACTTGTTGTGGGCACCGTACAGTGCCTTGTACTTCTTCTTGTTCTTCTCCCCTTTTTGTAGGGTGGGCGGGTTCTGTGGTAAAGAAGCAAGAAGATTTGGAAGACACTGAGTAAACAGTGAACCTTCTGTTTGCTTGGGTCCCCGTTCAGGGTCCACAAACAGATTTTGTTTACTCTGAGCATGCTGCTCATATTTATAGGACCCAGGGAGGCCCTCAGTCTTTGTTGTGTATGTGGTGGGGGCTGCTGTTGTCGCAGTGGGGGCAGATCTTTTGAACCTGGGCCCTGCCTGACGGTTGTGTTCCTTATGGCGCTAAGCACCTTGCTGTTTGGAGGAAGGGTGAGATGACTGTTCACACCTTACCCTTCCGTGGCTTTGTGCTGCCGAGACTGCGTGTCTCTGTAGCTGGGGGGAGGAGAGGAGCGGGTACGGGGAGGTTGGGGCTGCCCCTCTCCCAGCTACCGATGGTAACAGCAGTTACCCTGCCTCGCTTGTGGGATGCCCATGCAGCATTGCCCATAACTGCTGAACCCATATGCATGCATTGGTATTGGCTGAACCCCAAACCCTCTCCCGTAATGATAGGCTCACAACTTGTGTCAAGTGTTGGCAATAAAAGGCCGTAGGATTTTATTGTACAGATATGAGTTATGGCAATAACAATATCACATATCATGATGGTATCATACTTTTGGGCACCGGGTCCTGAGGTTACCCCCTCTGACCCGTGCCGCCACACACAGGCAGTTTGCCGGCTGACCGTGTTCCCCCAAGAGTATGCCCTAGAGACAGCCGCTGTGAGCAAGTGTTGCATTGATTTCCCGAAAGAAATGCTCCATGCCCTGGTTAGACAAATGGGTGCTGTCGTGGAGAAAGAGGTCTGGGTTGCCTAGTGTAATGGCTGGGTGTTTTATGGAACCCTGTCCTCTTGTCATACAGAATCTCTCTATCGTCCTGTTCAATTTTCTTCTGTATATGTCTATAGATTTGTAGCAGTTGGCCCCTAGCCATTTCTTTCTTGGTAAGATGGCTGAGAAGTATATTTCAGTACCCCTCCAGTTGTGCGAAAAGCCTGCTAGGGAGGAACAGATTTCTTCTCATAGGATGCGTCTAGCCGTGTTGACTAGGTCGTTGCCCCCTAGATGAATGATCAGGAATTCTGGGGGGGTCCCTGTATGCCACCGATTCTGCTAGTGTTTCGTGGACGTCGGCCCAACGTAGGCCTCTGTATCCCCACCATGAAGTAATGGTGTTTCTGAAAGGTGGCCCTTCTTTAGTCTCTTCTGCCCATCTGCCTATCCTGAAAACGAATGAGTGGCCAACTATCCATGCTGATCGGAGTGTGGTCCTCGATTCGCCTGTTGTTTCTGTGGTGGTGGGAGGGAGGGAAAAGAAAGAATTTTTTTTAGGGAGGATTGCTATATCAGTCTGACTTCCATCCCCCTATGTTTTTTAGTTGTTGCAGTGCTAAGCCTCCCTGCCATGCTGCAGTGGCGGCACCTATCCTGAAGGAATGAGTGCCGAACTGTTTGGGATCCCACCCTGCTTTGCTGATTGCTTTTATCAGCACTCCTTTAAATTGGTAGCGGTTTAGGGCCGATGCATCCTTGTGGATTAAAAAACTTCCCCCCACTTTGGGTCGTTGTGCGTAATAGAGGTTGGTGATGCAAACCGGACAGTTTGTTGCTTCATCAATGCAACAAATGTTGATGGTTCTTTTTGCACCCGTTTTCGACTGTTGCATTTCTATGTTAACACTCTCCTGTCTCACCCTGATTTCCATGACACCCAGGCCGTTTGTGGCCTTGGTGCTGGAAGCAATGAGTTCTCCTACCCGGAAAGCCCCAAAGTAGGCTAGGAAAAAGCCTGTTTTAAATAACATTATCTCGTATGGGTGCCAACATATGGCTTCCAACTGGCTTGCTATCTGCACCAGTTTGCTGAAATCAAGGAGTCGGCGGGTGTCCACTTGGGCAACCTATATTCTGCCCCATCCCTTCATTGCATAAGAGATGAGGGAGTTCTGGGTGGGGTCTGAATCGCACCGTATTTTTGTAAAATATGAAATTGCAACGAGGTGTCTTTTAGCCCAATCCCTTTTGAAACCTTGTTCCCGAGCCCATTTTAAAAATACTTCTATATCTTTAATCGTTATTAATTCTATGTGGTCTACACCTGTGGCCTTAAATACTGTTTGCAAACACTTACTATACTGTGTTGCAGTAGTGCTTGCCACTGCCCTCTCTGCCATCTCCGTTAGGAAGCCTGTGAGGTTGTTGGCACCCGTTGTTGATGTGCCTGATTCTTGTTGGGCAATCCGGCCTGGGCTCTCTGGCGCTGGCGTTGATGCCAATGTGTTGTTGGCACCCGTTTTAGAGGTGCCTTCTTTGTATTGGTCATCCCGGCCTGCACTATCTGATGCTGGCGTTGATGCCAATATGTTGTTGGCACCCGTTTTAGAGGTGCCTGCTTTGTATTGGTCATCCCGGCCTGCACTCTCTGGTGCTGGCGTTGATGCTATTGTGTTGTTGGCACCCGTTTTAGAGGTGCCTAGTTTTCGTTGGGCATCCCGGCCTGTGCTCTCTGGCGTTGGCGCTGATGCTGTTATTCTTGTCTTCTCATTATTGCCCAGCATTCTGCTGATATTGGCGTCATCTGTTCTTGGCCGTGCAGCGCTAGCTCTCGGAATCTTGTCCACTGGAAGCGAGATAAGTCATCAGCAATGTTATTATCTGCCCCTGAAATGTGCTTCGCTTTGAGTACAACATTTACTTGTAGTGTGACTGTTGTAATGGCTCGTAATACTTTCAGTACTAAAGCGCATTTCGTAGACCTTCTGTTTATGGAGCCCACTACAGCCATGTTATGGCACCAGATCAAAAGTTCCGTATTCGCTAGTCGCCTGCCCCAGATGTGTAATGTTAGCCAGATGGGAAGTATTTCTAGTAGGGTGATGTTCCTTGTCCACCCTGCTGCTTGCCATGAATAGGGCCAGTGTCCTGCCACCCATTCGGAGTCTAGTATGGCTCCAAACCCCCTGCTCCCAGCTGCGTCGGTGTATAGGACCCTGTTTGACCGGGTATTTGAAGGCGTTCGCCAAAGTAAAGACCCGTTGAAATCTCTGAGGAATTTTCCCCTTGTTTCCAGGTCTTGTTTCACCTCTCTGCCTAGCCCAATATGCAAGTGTGGTTTGGTGAGTGATTTGATTTTGAACTCTAGGCTTCTGGAAAATATCCTCCCTTGAGGTATTATTCTGGATGCGAAAATGAGGCTGCCTGCTAAGGATTGTATTTCCTTTACTGTCCCCTTTTCTTTCATTATCAGGTTTTGTATTTTAGACAGGAGTTCTGATATTTTTATTTTGGGGTTTCTGCAGAGCCCCTTTGCTGTGTCTATTTCGATGCCCAGGAAAATTATGTTTGTGTCTGGTTTGGTGGTTTTTTCCCTCCCCACTGTGCGGCCATGTGCTCAAGTTTTGCTAAAGCCCTGCCGCATTCCCCGGAGTTTGGTGGCCATATGACCATGAAATCATCTAGGTAATGCACTATTTTTGTCCCTGGTCTCTGCTTTAGGAAAGCCCATTGGAAAAAGGAACTTAATTGCTCAAATAGCGCACAGGATACTGCGCACCCCATGGGGAGGCATCTATCTACATAGATTATGTTGTTAAAAGTGAAACCTAGCCACTGCTGTGACTCTGGGTGGACTGGCAAAAGTCTGAAAGCAGATTCGATGTCCAGCTTGGCCATCAAGGCGTTTCTGCCGCACTCTTGTATGAGCCTTACCGCCTCTTGGAAATGCGTGTAAAATACAGCGGATTCTATGTGTGGGATGCCGTTGTTTAAAGACTGGCCTTTAGGGTAGGAGAGGTGATGGATTAGCCTCATTTTCCCGGGTTCTTTTTTGGGGACCAGGCCTAGTGGAGATATTAAATAGTTCTTTAAAGGCATGCCGTCCCAGGGACCTGTTACCGTGCCTAGTTGCAGTTCTTTCTTGATTTTGGTTTCTACTATCTGGGGGTTGTCCCTGGCTGACTTTAGGTTCATCGGGATGGTATGTGACCCAGTGCCCTTAAATGGGATGGAAATACCTTTGGTGAAACCCTGCCATAGTATCCTGCTGGTTTCCTTGTCTGGGTAGCTGTTTAGGGCGTCCCTAAAGTTGCCCGGGTTGATGGGTGTTCGTCCTGGTTCTAAAATTGGGAAATCTTTCTTTCTTGGCTGGTAGTCTGGTGCAGTTGCTTGCTGCATGGTCGCCGTTGCAGTTTGTGCAGACGTGTTTGTACCAGCATTCTTTGCCCCATGTACACTGGTTTTTCCCAAAATTTCTCTGCATGGGATGTTGGATTTGGCAGCCTGCTGTTTGTTCTGTCTGTGGGCATTATTTTTAGCCGCCCAAGGCTGGTTCCTCCGAAAGGGCTGCTCCGCTTTTTTGGATTTATCATTGTCATGGGATTTGCTTCCTTGCGAACTTTTGCTATTTTTGGAAGAAGAATGCATGGTATCTTCTTCCTGGGGAGGTTCGGCGTTGAGGGTGTATAAATCGTTCTGGACTTCATCCCACTCAATGGCCGGTCTTTCTGACATGCTCCTCCTAAATCTGATGTCGTATGCTAGCCACGTCTTCCCCCTCTGCATTACTTTTACTTCCCTTATTTTATCAACGTATGCCCAGATCTTCCTACCATCCATGGGGAATTTTTCTGTAACGCTCACCTGACTCCCACGGAGGCGCTGGCCTGGTTCGCGCTGCTGTGACCTCTTCTAAGGTGATGCGCAGGGTTCGGAAGACAGACTGGACCGGGCCCTCAAATCTGGCTTGTCTGGCTCGCAGAAGTATCCTTCTGTAGGCGAAAATAGGGGATTAACTATCTGCGGGGTAATGCAATCAGCCTCCCACTTTCCCCTCTCACCCTCCTCGAAACCCTTCTGTGATTCCTCGTAGCGTCTCACCTTAGGGTCTGGAAGGACGAGCTCTCCATCCTGCTTCTGATGCAGGGGCGCGTTGGTATCCAGTTACTTCACTGGATTTTCGGATTGGTGAGAACCAAACTTGCTTGGCTTCCAGGTAAGTTTTTTGATAAGAGGTTTCCCTTGTGTCCATGCATTAATGTACTAATGCTAGTGTCTTTTTCCCCATAGGGGCCAGGGTACGGAATGCCGGGGAACAGGCACCGACCCGAGATGAGAGGTGAAATCCTTGTAGAAATCAGGTAAGTCTTTAATGAGCGTTTTTTTTTGGTAATGTCTTTTCATTCGCTCATTAACGCTGATGTCTCTTTTTCCCCTTAGGGGCCGGGGTCCGGAAATGCCAGGATGCGGCGCGGACCCGAAATGAAGAGGGAATGAATCAACAGGTAAGTCTTAACATGGAGATTTAGCTTTCCTTATTCCCTTCTCTCTCTCACCTTTTGTTCTGGTCTTTTTCTCCCTAGGCGCTGGGGCGTGACTGCGAATCCGGATGATCGCTGCTGAACATGGAGGCGCCCAGTAAAGGTGAGTGGAATGCGGCGCTGCAGCGATCGACGCGATGAGCTTTTAAATAAAAGTCTTCCTTTTCAGGATTGTCGGCGAGATGCCTCCGGGATGCGGATTTAGCAGGTAAGGACTTTTCCTTCTTCTGTTCTCTTCTTCTCTTCCTTTGCAGGTGATCCAGGATGCTGGCAGGCGTGGCAGAAGTCAGGATGCAGGAGCAGACACGGTGAGCGTCCAGCTAGATGCAGAACAACGCAAAGCACGTGTAGCTGTTCGGGTGGGGTTTAAATAGCCTTGGAAGAAGTTCCAGGTATGTATCCTTCCTCCAATCAGGTATGTATCCTTCCCCGGCCACGCCCGGATGGTAAATTAGTCCCACAGGTAAAGTAGTTCCTTTCAGGCCTCAAGGAGGCCGGGATCCTGCAGCATGGTCTGCATCAGGTAAGTGCACCCAAGCACTTCCATAATGAGCCTGGCGCCACAGGCGCCAGGACACTGTCCAAAGGGCCCCTATATGGGGTTGCTGGGTCCTTCCTTGGGGACTGGATGTCCGCTTTCGGGGATGCAGTGCTTGAACCGGCTCCCCGGGAGCGGGCATCATGACAGCACTCCCCCCAAGGCCCCTCCCAAGGTTGTTCCCTCCGGGGGTTTTGGTTTGTCTGGGAAGAGTCGGTGGAATTTCCTGACTAATCGAGGTGCATGCACATGGTCGCCTGGTTCCCACGACCTCTCCTGAGGTCCGTACCCCTTCCAATCAATTAGGTAGAACAGTTTTGACCTAAACATTTTTGAGTCTAAAATGTTCTTCACTTCGAATTCGGGCTCCCCATCTAGTAGAACAGGTTCTGGAGGTTTGAGTAGTCGGGTTCCGGGTACCACTGGTTTCAGAAGTGACACATGAAAAACAGGGTGAATTCGCATACTAGCTGGTAAATCAAGTTTAACAGCCACTGGGTTAATTATTGCCGTAAAGAATAAGGTCCCAGATATTTTGGGTTAAAAGTTTGAGGCCCTTTGAGTGGTAAATGTCTGGTAGCTAACCACACTTGATCCCCAATCTGATACGGAGGTGCTTCACACCGATGTAGATCAGCATTCTCCTTGTATTTTCTCTTGGCTTGTTGTAAATGCGTAGTTGCCTCTTTGAAGGCTTGGGTAATTGTAGAATGCAGATGTTCTACTGCAGGCATTCCGAGGTTCGAGGGTGATGCCCAAACAAAGTATGAAAAGGACTGTGGCCAGTTCCAGAGTGTACCGAATTATTATATGCGTATTCGGCTATCCAAAGAATGTCTTTCCAGTTGCTTTCAGATTGCTGTAACATACACCGTAAGTATTGCTCCAGGGTCTGATTTGTCCTCTCGGTCTGACCATCGGTCTGAGGGTGGTGACTGGTCGATAATCTTACGTCGATCTGCGCCATTTGACAACATTTGCGCCAGAAGTGGGAAATGAATTGGCTTCCCCGGTCAGAGATTAGTATAGATGGGAATCCATGTAGCCGAACAATATTTTAGAGGAATTCTTTGGCTAGGAAGCTGAAGGTAAACCTTTCAAAGGAATAAAGTGGGCCATTTTGGAAAACAAATCCACAATTACCAGAATAGTATTGTACCCCGAACAAGCAGGCAGGTCCGTAATAAAATCCATTGATAGGGTGTGCCAGGGAGCTGGCGGTATGTCTAGAGGTTGAAGGAGACCGGCTGGTCTTTTCCTTTGACTTTTATTTTGGGCGCAAACACCACAGGTGTCATGATCTCTGCTTCCAAAAGATCAGGACTTGCCCGACTCCCTTGGAAGCAGACCCATAACCCCGGTTCCGAGTGCCAGCCAGTCCCAATTGGGACCTTTTGGACCCTGTCCTGGCGCCAGTGGCACCAGGCTCATAAAGATGCCCAGTCCCAGCGCTGGAAGCGCCGGGCTCATAATGCTTGGGTGGACTTACCTGCAGCAGACCATGCTGCTTACTTACCTGCCAGTTGAACCCCTGATCCTCTTCTGTTTGGGACTACTTTTCCTGTTGGGTGGGGCAGGAGCCACTCCCTAGGTTCAGAACACTGGAACTCTTCTGGAAAGCAGGAACTCTTTTCTTACCTAGGCGTGGCTGTGGAAGGAGACACCTAAGCACTACAGGAGGCTATTTAAACCACACCCGATGGATGAATCTTGCTTTGTGTTATTCTGCATTCTCTGCAGCAGAACGCTCATCGTGTCTTCTGCTTCTAATCCTGGGCCTAAGGGAACAAAGGCTTACCATCCTGGAATCCAGTCTTCAGCAGCACCTGTAAAGACAAAGAAAGAACAGGTTAGCACTACGGTCTTCAGTGGCAGCGCATCTCTTACCTGGTCCATCGGCAGTCACCAACGCCTCGCGCTGCATTCCGGCATCTGAAAGACAAAGGCTTACCTACTCTTCGCAGGCTCCGGAGGTCTTCGCACTGCATTCCGGCATCTGAAAGACAAAAGCTTACCAGCTCTTCGCACGCTCCGGAGGCCTTCGGCGCTGCATCGCATCTGAAAGACAAAAGAAGGTGCGTTTAAAGACATTGGGCAACTTTATTACTCACGTGCCATTACTCCTTCCCATGCCGAATCCAGTGGGTATTCCAGCACCCTTCAGCTTCTCTAAAGCTCCGAACTTGTACCTGCAAGATAAAAGGGACAGTTAGTGCGCATTGTGAAGCAGGCTACAAGCGCTTACTTACGTGCCTCCAGGCGCTTCTATTCCTCACGCGGGTTCGATCCTCAACTCTCATCAGCCCGCCATCCGCCATCGCCGGAACCCTGCAAAACAAGAGATATCATTACAAAAGACTTTTAAGACATTTGAAGTGCCCAGAACTTACCGTTCGTGCAGTTAACGACGGACAGCAGTCCTCTGAGGTCAAGAGGCCTGCACCCTTATCCAGTGAAGAAACTGGTTACGGCACCCTGCCCCGAGGCAGATGGAGAGCTCGGCGTTCACTTACCTAAGGTGAGGGCGTTAACCTTTGGGGTTCTACAGGAGAAGAGAAAGGGAAGAGGAGAGAGGCACCCAATAACCCCAGTTCATTAATCCCATATTTTCTATCTGCAGACCTCTTACTCTTCGAGTCAGACATACAGTGCACAGAGGTCCAGCCCAAAGAGCCAACAGTGTGTTACACATCACCTTTGAAGATACGGCATTCACCCAGTCAAGACCGGCGCCTCTGCGGGAATCAGGTGAGCGTTACAGAACACAAAGCCTACCGCAAAACTCCCACCCAGGCGCTATGGAAACCTCGGATACCGACCAGCTAGCCCAGTTACTTGGGGAACTAAGAGCAGAAGTGCATGCAGCCCGTCAGGAAACGAATGCTCTAAGAAGGGAACTGATTATTTCCAAGGAGCGAACAGACGATCTCGCTAGACAATTGCTACAGTCACAAGCTGGACAAACTCCGTTACCCGCATCAGGGGCAAATCTTCCTTCAACATCCTCTACGAACCCAGTGCAGATCAACCTACCTGGGAATGTACCTCTGGCTCCGCCCGAACGATTTTCTGGTGACCCAAAGAGGTTTGCAGTATTTATTAATCAGTGCCGGTTGCACTTCTTATGCCGGCCAGCAGCCTTTCCAACTGATCAAGCTAAGGTAGCTTTCGTGTTTTCGTACCTTAGTGGCAATGCGGCAGACTGGTCGATCCCTCTAGTTAATCAAGATGATCCGGTTCTCCATGATTTTCAAGCTTTTCAGCTCAGTATGAAACAACTGTTTGCAAGACATTCACAGGGGCAGGCCTTGGACAATGAGCTCCTTTCATTGCGACAGGGTAATCAAGACCTTTTGGCTTATATTGCGTCTTTCAACAGACTGATAGTGGAAACTCGATGGCCTGAGGACAAAAGGATTACGTTGTTTTATAGAGGTCTACGTGGAGAGCTCAAAGATGTGTTAGCCCAAGTAGTGAATCCCCCGCAAGACTGTTCGGACTATATTGACTTAGTCGTTCAAATTGACCACAGACTGCAGAACAGGAAGGCCGATCGTTCCAAGTTTGATGCTCAAGTATTTTCCAAACCACCAACTCCTACCAAAGGAGTAGACTCCGGGGAACCCATGCAAATAGGGGGCCTGAAAGGACCACTAACACAAAAGGAGCGGGAAAGGAGAAAACAGCTGCAATTATGCCTCTATTGCGGAAACTCGGGGCACTTTCTTCGAGACTGTCCGGTGAAACCAGCCAAGAAGGCAGTAGGAGCTGCAGTTACCAGGGTCACAAACTCTGAGCAGGGAAACGACCTCGCCCGACAAGAATAGAGGTCCTCTTGCCGAGCGTTAAAACCAGTTCAGTGACCTCGCATTTCGTGATACCTATGGTCCTCATTAGCCCTGAACATCCGGATCGATTACATGCGATTGAAGCTTACGTCGACAGCGGTGCCATCGGCAATTATGTGGATCATGAAATGGTTTTGAGGATGAATCTGACTCTTTGTCCAAAGGCTGTAAAGGACGTCATTACTACGGTGGATGGTACGGAGATAGCCTCCGGACCAGTAACGCATACCACCCAAGAAGTGACGCTAGTAAGTCAAGATGGACACCACGAGAAGATCGTGTTCGATGTGATCAAGGCCCCTCAGTTCCAGATTATTCTAGGAATTCCTTGGTTAGAGAAGCACAATCCTCAGATCGATTGGCGAGCAAGAACGGTTCAGTTTCCAGAATGTGTCTCTACTTGTCACCCTCGACCTGGTGTTGCACTGGCAGCAATTTCCTCGGAGGCTCCCCAGTTACCTCCTGAATACCTAGAATTCCAAGATGTTTTCCGGAAGGATCGGGCTAACTCCCTACCTCCTCATAGGTCTTATGACTGCCAGATAGACCTGATACCTGGATCTACTCCTCCTTGTAGTAGAATTTATGCCCTCACCGAGCCTGAGAATCTTCACCTCCGACAATACCTGGATCAATCCCTAGCGAATGGGTTTATTCGTTCTTCCAAGTCCCCTGCTTCCTCAGCTTTGTTCTTCGTTCCAAAAAAAGAAGGGGACCTTAGAACTTGTATAGATTATCGCGCCCTGAACCAGATCACCGTTAAGAATAGATATCTGTTACCTTTGATCCCTGAACTCCTGGACCAACTCAGAAAAGCATGCATATATACAAAGCTGGATCTTAGAGGAGCCTACCACTTGGTACGAGTAAAAGAGGGCGATGAATGGAAGACGGCCTTCCGCACCAAGTATGGGCTATTTGAATATCAGGTCATGCCCTTCGGACTTTGCAATGCCCCGGCCGCCTTTCAATATTTTATGAACGATGTCCTCAGAGAGCTCATAGATGTGTGTGTTGTTGTTTACATTGACGACATCCTCGTTTATTCTTCATCGGAAACTGAACATCGGAAACACGTGAAAATGGTCCTCGAGAGATTGCGTCAACACAAACTTTTCGCTAAGTTGGAAAAATGTGTTTTCAACGTGACTGAAGTTGAATTCTTGGGATTCATATTATCACCTAGCGGAGTGCGTATGGATTCAAAGAAGGTCGATGCAATTCTGAAATGGCCATCGCCATCCTCCGTAAAAGGTGTTCAAAGCATGTTAGACTTCGCTAACTTTTACCGCAGGTTTATCCCCGAATTCTCTCGAATAGACCAGCCCATCACCGCCTTGTTAAAGAAAAACAAACGTTTTGAATGGTCTACCGAGGCGGAACAAGCTTTCCAGAATTTGAAGACTAGATTTATCTCTGCACCGATCTTAAAACATCCTCGCCCAGAACTCCCCTACATCGTTGAAACTGATGCTTCGAGCCTTGCCATGGGGGCAGTTCTATCACAAAAGGACCCAGTAACCAATCAGTTGCATCCCGTGGCATTTTGGTCCCGCAAATTCTCGCCTCCTGAAATCAATTACACTATTACTGATAAGGAACTTCTAGCTATCAAGTCTGCCTTTAAAGCTTGGCGGCATTATCTTCTGGGGGCCCGACACACCGTTACTGTGATTACAGATCACTGAAACCTGCAATATTTGAAAACCGCAAAAGCTCAATCGTCTAGGCAACTCCGTTGGGCACTATTCTTTGCCGAGTTTGACTTCATAATTACCTATCGACCTGGTACAAAAAACGGTAAAGCTGATGCCCTTTCTCGGATGGGAGTGGAAGAACATTTGATCAATCCTAAACCTGTACCTATCATTCCCGAACAAAGAATTCTAGGTGTAATCGCCACACAATCCATAGAGGAAGTTAAGGATAAAGCCAGGCTACTGGTAACTCCAGCAGACATACAGAATTGGCATCTGCAGGGAAAGGACTTTACCGTGAAGGACAACCTATTATATTTCCAAGAACGGTTATACCTGCCCAGCACAGATTTACAGAAAAAGTTAATCTCTTGTTATCACGATTCTTTAATGGAAGGACATCCCGGTATGACCAAGACCTCGGAAAAGATCAAGCGCTACTTCTGGTGGCCGTCTTGGAAAAAAGATATCAGAGACTTTATAATGTCCTGTGGAGTATGCGCCCAAAACAAGAGTCAAAAGGAAAAACCAGCTGGCCTCTTACGCCCTATTGACATCCCGCCTCGCCCTTGGCATACGCTTTCTATGGACTTCATCACCGATCTACCTCCATGCTCCGGATACAATACGATCCTTGTAATCGTGGACCTATTCTCCAAGATGGCGCATTTCATTCCACTCAAAGGCTTACCAACAGCAGCAACTCTGGCCCGAGAATTTCTCGAAAACATCGTCCGACTGCACGGTTTTCCTTCAGTTCTAATTTCGGATCGAGGTAGTCAACTTATTTCTCATTTTTGGCGAAGTTGCTGTCGGTCGGCTCAAATTGATGTGAGACTTTCGACCAGCCACCACCCTCAAACCGACGGACAAACCGAGAGGACCAATCAAACTCTGGAACAGTATTTGCGCTGCATGCTACAACAAACTGAAAAAACTTGGAAAGATATCCTTTGGATAGCCGAATATGCCTACAATAACTCTGTCCACTCGGGAACTGGGAAGACCCCGTTTTTTCTTTTATACGGTAGTCACCCTCGAACCTCGGAGTTGGATCCACTCCAAGATCTTGGAACACCAGCAGTAGACCACCTGCATTCTACAATCACCCAAGCCTTTAAGGAAGCCGTTTCTCACCTTCAAAGGGCTAAAGAACAATACAAGAAAGGAGCAGACCAACATCGGAAGGAAGCCCACCAATATCAAGTAGGAGATCAAGTCTGGTTATCCACCAAATATCTACCTCTAAAAGGACCACGCACATTCAACCCAAGATACCTTGGTCCCTATTCCATCACTACCATAGTAAATCCAGTAGCGGTCAAGTTGGACTTGCCCCCTCACATGAAGATACATCCGGTCTTCCACGTCTCTCTATTAAAACCTGTGCAACCTCAAACCCGACTAACTACATCTCCAAAACCTATTCTAGTTGATGGAGAACTCGAGTTTGAAGTCAAAAGCATCCTGGATTCCAAGATCTCCAAATCTAAACTATTTTACCTGATTGACTGGAAAGGCTACGGTCCCCAAAAAAGATCCTGGGAACCTGCAGAATATGTCCACGCGCCTCGTCTAATCAAAAGATTTCATCGAACATTTCCTAACAAGCCCAAACCCCCGGAGAAGCCCGGTTTGGGAGGGGCCTTGAGGGGGGGTGCTGTCATGATCTCTCCTTCCAAAAGATCAGGACTTGCCCGACTCCCTTGGAAGCAGACCCATAACCCCGGTTCCGAGTGCCAGCCAGTCCCAATTGGGACCTTTTGGACCCTGTCCTGGCGCCAGTGGCACCAGGCTCATAAAGATGCCCAGTCCCAGCGCTGGAAGCGCCGGGCTCATAATGCTTGGGTGGATTTACCTGCAGCAGACCATGCTGCTTACTTACCTGCCAGTTGAACCCCTGATCCTCTTCTGTTTGGGACTACTTTTCCTGTTGGGTGGGGCAGGAGCCACTCCCCAGGTTCAGAACACTGGAACTCTTCTGGAAAGCAGGAACTCTTTTCTTACCTAGGCGTGGCTGTGGAAGGAGACACCTAAGCACTACAGGAGGCTATTTAAACCACACCCGATGGATGAATCTTGCTTTGTGTTATTCTGCATTCTCTGCAGCAGAACGCTCATCGTGTCTTCTGCTTCTGATCCTGGGCCTAAGGGAACAAAGGCTTAGCATCCTGGAATCCATTCTTCAGCAGCACCTGTAAAGACAAAGAAAGAACAGGTTAGCACTACGGTCTTCAGTGGCAGCGCATCTCTTACCTGGTCCATCGGCTGTCACCAACGCCTCGCGCTGCATTCCGGCATCTGAAAGACAAAGGCTTACCTACTCTTCGCAGGCTCCGGAGGTCTTCGCACTGCATTCCTGCATCTGAAAGACAAAAGCTTACCAGCTCTTTGCACGCTCCGGAGGCCTTTGGCGCTGCATCCCGCATCTGAAAGACAAAAGAAGGTGCGTTTAAAGACATTGGGCAACTTTATTACTCACGTGCCATTACTCCTTCCCACGCCAAATCCAGTGGGTATTCCAGCACCCTTCAGCTTCTCTAAAGCTCCGAACTTGTACCTGCAAGATAAAAGGGACAGTTAGTGCGCATCGTGAAGCAGGCTACAAGCGCTTACTTACGTGCTTCCAGGCGCTTCTATTCCTCACGTGGGTTCGATCCTCAACTCTCATCAGCCCGCCATCCGCCATCGCCGGAACCCTGCAAAACAAGAGATATCATTACAAAAGACTTTTAAGACATTTGAAGTGCCCAGAACTTACCGTTCGTGCAGTTAACAACGGACAGCAGTCCTCTGAGGTCAAGAGGCCTGCACCCTTATCCAGTGAAGAAACTGGTTACGGCACCCTGCCCCGAGGCAGATGGAGAGCTCGGCGTTCACTTACCTAAGGTGAGGGCGTTAACCTTTGGGGTTCTACAGGAGAAGAGAAAGGGAAGAGGAGAGAGGCACCCAATAACCCCAGTTCATTAATCCCATATTTTCTATCTGCAGACATCTTACACTTCGAGTCAGACATACAGTGCACAGAGGTCCAGCCCAAAGAGCCAACCGTGTGTTACACATCACCTTTGAAGATACGGCATTCACCCAGTCAAGACCGGCGCCTCTGCGGGAATCAGGTGAGCTTTACAACAGGACATCACAAAAGATTTAACATCTTTTCGCCAAGAGGGCCACCAAAATTGTCGTTTCACCTTTTCCTCTGTCTTAGCAATACCGGGGTGTCCCTCTATTAATGCATCATGATAACCAGAAATAACTAGTTCGTGAAATTCCTTATGTGGCAGGAATAAGCGTCCTTGAAAATAAGGTAAACCATTATCTATGGTAAAGTCTGATCCCTTTTGTATCCAATCCTGTGAGGTTGTAGGGCCCAGGAGTTTTTTCACTCTGGCTTGAATGTCTTCAAGTGTCTGTAACAAAGTCATGCCTAGAATCCTCTGTTCAGGAATTATTGGTACTGGTTCTGAGTTTGTATCAGGTTCTCCCATTCCAATTCGGGATAAGGCGTCTGCTTTGCCATTCTTGCAGCCATGTCGATAGGTAATCACAAAATCAAATTCAGCGAAAAACAAAGCCCATCGGAGCTGCCGTGATGACTGAGCCTTGGCGGTTTTCAAATACTGTAAATTCCGGTGATCAGTGATCACTGTGATGGTATGTCGAGCGCCAAGCAGATAATGCCGCCAGGCTTTAAAAGCGGACTTAATGGCTAACAGTTCTTTGTCCGTGATTGCATAATTAACCTCGGGTGCCGAGAATTTTCTGGACCAAAATGCTACGGGATGCAGTTGGTTGGTTTCGGGATCTCTTTGGGACATGACAGCTCCCATGGCTAGGCTGGATGCGTCAGTCTCAACGACATAAGGGAGATCTGGATGCGGGTGTTTCAATATAGGTGCAGAGGTAAACTTAGCTTTTAAATCCTGAAAGGCCTGCTCGGCTTCTTCAGACCATTCAAAACGTTTATTTTTCCTCAAGAGTGCAGTAATGGGTTGTACCAGGCGTGAAAATTCCGGGATAAACCTGCGATAGAGATTGGCAAAGCCGAGCATGCTTTGAACCCCTTTTACAGAGCTAGTTGATGGCCATTTGAGGATGGCATCCACTTTTCTTGAGTCCATTCGGACTCCTTTGGGTGTCAGGATGAAACCTAGAAACTCGACTTCTGTGGTATGGAAAACACATTTCTCCAATTTAGCAAATAGTTTGTGTTGGCGCAGTTTTTCAAGTACTGCCCTGACGTGTTTTCTGTGATCAGATTCCGAAGAGGAGTACACCAGAATGTCATCGATATATACGACAACACAAACATCGATGAGTTCCCGAAGGACATCATTCATGAAGTATTGGAAGGCAGCCGGCGCGTTACACAATCCGAAAGGCATCACCTGGTACTCGAATAATCCGTATTTAGTACGGAAGGCAGTTTTCCATTCGTCGCCTTCTTTAACTCGTACCAGATGATAAGCCCCCCGGAGATCTAACTTGGTGTATATGCAAGCGTCCTACACCTGGTCAAAGAGTTCAGGGATCAGAGGCAGAGGATAACGGTTTTTAACCGTTATCTGGTTCAATGCGCGGTAATCGATACAAGTTCTAAGGTCGCCTTCTTTTTTGGGCACGAAGAACAAAGCCGAGGATGCCGGGGACTTTGACGGGCAAATAAAACCATTAGCTAGGTATTGATCCAAATATTGTCTCAAATGCAGATTCTCAGGTTCGGTAAGGGCATAAATCCTGCTACAAGGGGGTTGTGCACCGGGCACCAGATCGATTTGGCAATCGTACGATCTGTGAGGAGGTAACGTGTTGGCCTGTTCCTTTTGGAAGACGTCCTGAAAGTCTTGGTATTCCGGAGGTAGTTGCATGGAGGCAGAGGTTACAGATGCTAGATTAATCTTCAGGTTTTCTGGGTAGCAGGTTTGTGTACAATCCGGGAAGGTTATTCTCTTAGCTCGCCAATCAATTCGAGGATTATGTGTCTCTAACCAAGGGATTCCAAGAATAACCTGAAACTGTGGAGCCTTGATTACATCAAACACAACACCCTCCCGATGGACCAATAAGAGTCACCTCAGTAGTGGAATGTGTTACCGGTCCAGAGGCAATTTCAGTTCCATCGACTGTGGTGATGACATCTTTGCTGGTTTTAGGACGGAGAGGGAGGTTAATCCTAGAGACCAATTCACGATCCACATAGTTTCCAATAGCCCCACTATCGATGTATGCCTTTATTGAATGCAACCGCCTAGGCTGTTCTGGATCTACGAGAACCATTGGCACAATGAAATGCAAGGTCTGAGAGTTAGTTTTCAAGCTCGGCAAGCAGACCCCTACACTTGTCGGGCGGAGTCGTTTCCCGAAACAGAGTCTTCATGGTTTTTATCAGCGGCTCCGGGGCGGTTTTGCCGGGCAATCTCGTAGAAAGTGTCCAGAATTCCCACAATAAAGACATAATTCTAACTGACGCCTCCTTTCACGTTCCTTTTGAGTTAAGGGTCCTTTAACCCCTCCAATTTGCATAGGCT
The DNA here is from genome assembly GCF_040938575.1 of Ambystoma mexicanum. NCBI lineage: Eukaryota > Metazoa > Chordata > Amphibia > Caudata > Ambystomatidae > Ambystoma > Ambystoma mexicanum. The sequence continues at coordinate 390,464,040 of NC_090922.1, forward strand.
CAGAGACATCAACTCCCTTGGTATTAGCATGGGTCTTGACCAACACCCGGGTCTCAAACCTGGACCGATCTGCTTTTCTGTTTTGAAGTCTGTGATCCAATTGGACCACTAAATCTATATACTCTGTGCATTCTTGGGCGGATTTACAACATGGGCCAAGACATCTTTAAGTTCTCCGCGTAGGCCTCGATAAAACAACGTGACTCTTTTATCCTCTGGCCATCCCGTTTCCACAATTAGTCTATTAAAGGTTGCAATATAGGATAGGAGGTCCTGATTGCCCTGTCGCAGGGATAGAAGTTCATCATCCAGAGCCTGCCCCTGAGAGTGTCGAGCAAATAACCTTTCCATGCTTGCTTGAAACCTTTGAAAATCACGGAGAATCGGGTCATCTTGAGTAACCAGTGGAACTGACCAATCGGCAGCGCAGCCGCTGAGATATCACAATACAAAGGCTACCTTGGTCTGATCATTAGGGAAGGCCCCAGGTCTGCATAGGAAGTGCAAACGACACTGATTCATGAATACGACAAATCGTTTGGGGTCCCCAGCAAAGCGTTCGGGTGGGGCCAGCGGCATGTTTCCAGGTAGATTAATCTGCACAGGGTTACTGGAAACCACAGGAGCGGGGTTCCCTCCGGAACCGGGTAGAGGTGTTTGCCCAGCTTGACCTTGCGAAAGCTGTCTGGCCAGGTCATCAGTTCTTTCCTTTGATATTATGAATTCCCTCCTGAGGGCATTAGTCTCTTGACGAGCGGCATGTACTTCGGCCCGTAATTCCCCCAGTAATTGGGCCAACTGATCAGTCTCAGAACTTTCCATAGCGCCTGGGTGGGAATTTGTAGGAAGGCTTCGCGTTCTGTAACGCTCACCTGACTCCCACGGAAGCGCTGGCCTGGTTCGCACTGCTGTGACCTCTTCTAAGGTGATGCGCAGGGTTCGGAAGACAGACTGGACCGTGCCCCTAAATCTGGCTTGTCTGGCTTGCAGAAGTATCCTTCCGTAGGCGAAAATAGGGGATTAACTATCTGCGGGGTAATGCAATCAGCCTCCCACTTTCCCCTCTCACCCTCCTCGAAACCCTTCTGTGATTCCTCGTAGCGTCTCACCTTAGGGTCTGGAAGGACGAGCTCTCCATCCTGCTTCTGATGCAGGGGCGCGTTGGTATCCAGTTACTTCACTGGATTTTCGGATTGGTGAGAACCAAACTTGCTTGGCTTCCAGGTAAGTTTTTTGATAAGAGGTTCCCCTTGTGTCCATGCATTAATGTACTAATGCTAGTGTCTTTTTCCCCATAAGGGCCGGGGTACGGAATGCCGGGGAACAGGCACCGACCCAAGATGAGAGGTGAAATCCTTGTAGAAATCAGGTAAGTCTTTAATGAGCGTTTTTTGGTAATGTCTTTTCATTCGCTCATTAACGCTGATGTCTCTTTTTCCCCTTAGGGGCCGGGGTCCGGAAATGCCAGGATGCGGCGCGGACCCGAAATGAAGAGGGAATGAATCAACAGGTAAGTCTTAACATGGAGATTTAGCTTTCCTTATTCCCTTCTCTCTCTCACCTTTTGTTCTGGTCTTTTTCTCCTTAGGCGCTGGGGCGTGACTGCGAATCCGGATGATCGCTGCCGAACATGGAGGCGCCCAGTAAAGGTGAGTGGAATGCGGCGCTTCAGCGATCGACGCGATGAGCTTTTAAATAAAAGTCTTCCTTTTCAGGATTGTCGGCGAGATGTCTCCGGGATGCGGATTTAGCAGGTAAGGACTTTTCCTTCTTCTGTTCTCTTCTTCTCTTCCTTTGCAGGTGATCCAGGATGCTGGCAGGCGTGGCAGAAGTCAGGATGCAGGAGCAGACACGGTGAGCGTCCAGCTGCTAGATGCAGAACAACGCGAAGCACGTGTGGCTGTTCGGGTGGGGTTTAAATAGCCTTGGAAGAAGTTCCAGCTATGTATCCTTCCTCCAATCAGGTATGTATCCTTCCCCGGCCACGCCCGGATGGTAAATTAGTTCCACAGGTAAAGTAGTTCCTTTCAGGCCTCAAGGAGGCCGGGATCCTGCAGCATGGTCTGCATCAGGTAAGTGCACCCAAGCACTTCCATAATGAGCCTGGCGCCTATGGCGCCAGGACTGTATCTTTTATGAGCCTGGCGCCATAGGCGCCAGGACACTGTCCAAAGGGCCCCTATATGGGGTTGCGGGTCCTTCCTTGGGGACTGGATGTCCGCTTTCGGGGATGCAGGGCTTGAACCGGCTCCCCGGGAGCGGGCATCATGACATTTTCTTCATATATTGTTGCTAAGATGGCAAAGGCCTGTTACCAGTTGTCCCAGTTTTGTTCGACCTGGGCGTTGCTGGCAATAGCTTTTTCTTCTATCATTTTGGGGTCTCTGAAAGCGTCTTTCCCTTTGTGTTGGGCTTCTATCAGGGAAAATATTTCTATAAATTCCTTGGCCCATATGGCTTCTTTGATTGTGGTATCAATGTTCCATGCCAGGCATCTTTTGTATCTATTTAATATCTCTGTTTGGAAAGATTTCATTATTTGGTCTAACTGTGCATTACAGATTGTTATAATGTCAGTTGTATTGCTGCCGGGTGTCCCTGTCACGCCCGTGTTGTCTGTACTGGGGGTTGCCCATGCTTTTAAAGCACCTGGTGAATCTGTTGCTGGAGTTGTGGAGGCTGCTGTATTTATAGCCGTGGGTGCTACTGGCAACTGCTGTACTTGTTGTGGCGGGATTGCTGTAGGTAGTGTTACGGGTGGGTTGACAACCGTTATTGTAGGTTCTACTGCGATGGTAGGGTTTGAGGCCCCAGGTTCCCTTGTGGGCGGTGTCTGTTTCCCCCTTATTTCTACCATTAGTTGCTGTAATTCCGCTACATTCTCGCATAGTTTTGACAATTTATTGGTACCTTTTTTGGCGCCTTCGGATAGTTTTCTCCTTTTTAATGTTGCAGAAACCTCCTCTTGGCTGGGTGGGCTGGTAATTCCTTCCCTGGGTAGGCCGTACATGTTTTCTCTAACCCATGCCCATCTGTAGTGCTCTGCCGCTTCAATGGCTGCTAACAATTGTGGTGATTTGGGCTTCTGCATCGGTGTTGAGGGTGCCCGTGCTTTCCGTTTGGGCCCCATGGTCTTTTATGCCTGTTACAGGAAAAGGAAAAAAGTTTTATCAAGAAGTTAAACTGTTGCTATCGGCGAGCTCTTTGAGCCTGTTCTATTTGTTGCCCGTGCTGGGTAACTGTTGGCTGGTGCCTTCTTGACAGAGTTCAAAGAAAAATTGTCTCCTAGTGTCCACTTTGTGCGGTGTTTATTTTAAAAATGGGCAGCCCCCAGGCTTGTTTCACTGGTATTTAACTAATTGGTTTCGCTGTGAGGGCGCCCGTGCAATATTACAGAAATTATTTTTATCTGCAGTATTTGGGCCCGCCGAGCTTGAAATTGTGTTCGCAAGGTCTGCGTAGATGTCAAGAAAAACGAACTCCCGGCTCGTCGTGCTACCAAGCTGGCTGTGACTCTGCCCGAGTTTAAAACTGGCTTGTGTTATCTTGCCCCTCCTGCCTTATAACGCGGGGGCTCCGGTCCACTGTAACAAATTGTATCTCTTCCCGGACTCAAATGTCTATTTTTCCTCCCTCATAGCCCCAGCGCGGTGGCTCACCTGTAAGTTGTTGAATCGGCCGCCGTCCGCGCTGGGCTGCTCGGGTGCCTCTCTCTCCTTCGTTTGCACTGGTTTTGGGATGATTCCACAGCACGCGTCTTTGTTTTGGACACGCTCGCCGCTCGCTTTTTCCTCTATGCCGAGATGTTGAGATTGACGCCGTCTGCGCTGGCTGTTCGGTTGCCTCTTCTTCCTTCGTTAAGGCTGCAATGCAATTGCTTTGAACAGTACAATGTTCAGGAAAGAAAAAAGACGCTGCGATGTACAGCGAACTTCAAGAATTGCTAAAGAAGCAAGAAGATTTGGAAGACACTGAGTAAACAGTGAACCTCCTGTTTGCTTGGGTCCCCGTTCAGGGTCCACAAACAGATTGTGTTTACTCTGAGCATGCTGCTCATATTTATAGGACCCAGGGAGGCCCTCGGTCTTTGTTGTGTATGTGGTGGGGGCTGCTGTTGTCGCAGCCCCTGGCCGGTTAGCCGACTGTCTGGCCCCCTGGTGGGGGCAGATCTTTTGAACCTGGGCCCTGCCTGACGGTTGTTTTCCTTATGGCGCTTAGCACCTTGCTGTTTGGAGGAAGGGTGAGATGACTGTTAGCAACTTACCCTTCCGTGGCTTTGTGCTGCAGAGACTGCGTGTCTCCGTAGCTGGGGGGAGGAGAGGAGCAGGCACGGGGAGGTTGGGGCTGCCCCTTTCCCAGTTGCCGATGGTAACAGCAGTTACCCTGCCCCGCTTGTGGGATGCCCATGCAGCATTGCCCATCACCACTTGTAATCGTGGGAAAAATCCACAAGATTCCAAGTGGCAGAATGGCATTGTTAATCCCTGTTTTGGGTGTCCACAAGAATCCATTTGGATTTAGGAGGAATTACTTCGGGTGGTAATTTTGGCGTAGTAAAAACTCAATTTTTGATGTTAATATCGAGGAAATATTTCCAGCAAAGTGTTAGAGGTATCTCCACATTAGCGGACAAACTTGTAGTTTTGCGATGCAGTTATTCAGTTGCTGCAAGTACCAGTTCTTTTTAACGCACCAGCGTACTGGCAATGAGCCCCATAGCCTTGCATGTAGTGCAGGCTCTTTTGAAGGTTATCTGTGCTGGTATCTGCAACTTCCTGAGGCCAGTAGTTAGTCTTGCTGCGGTGTGCTGTACCACTTTGAGTGATGTGAGGGCTGAAGCTGGGGCAACTGTTAGGAGTGCATTCTCCCTTTTTGGTGTGACAGTACTAGTGTTTGGACGGTGGGGCTGAAGTCACAGAGTGGAAGAAAGGTTTTCATTTTGTAAAGCAGTTGATGCCAGCCCGTTTTTTGTTTGTTTGGGGGCTTGAGTATGTACAGTTTTAATGATAGGTTGTAGTCGATGGTAAAGCCCTGTCATATGGCACTTTGGGTTAGGATTGGCTTGAACCCTTCAAGATTCATTGCCGATCTGCATGATTGGATGTGGTTTTGTTTAGCTGAGTTGACATGGAGCACATACTCAGCTTTGGTGGGACTGAGTTTTTGATTTATGTGCTCGTTATCCATGCTTAGATTAGCATCAGTGTTTTTATCATGTAATGTCTTCAATATGGCTGATCTTTATCCATAGCTGTCTATCATTAATGTATTGTCTAATAATGTCTGGGTCTGCGAGGAGAGCACTTAGAGGCTTCATTTATAGGTTGTATATAACTGTGATGGTCACCATTATGTGTGCTAAGGAGGAAATTGACAGTAAACGTTTATCCACAACCCCTAATCGAAAGCCGCTACATACATCATTCCCTAGGGACCGAGATTGTACTTAGGGACAGGATAGTTCTTCTTGGAAAGTAAGCGTTAGTAGCGTGGAGGAAACAAACCAAGTAGGTCCACCTTTTCTGATATGAGATTAAACATCTGTACCAATTGGTGTCTGTTTGATAAGCAAGAGGTGAGCCATTTGTGTGACCGCCACTGTAAGTAATGTTTTGTGGTCAATGATGTATTCTGTGGAGAGGGGGAGACGTATCTGGGACTTTTATTCCCTTTGTCCATAATGTTAATGAATCATCAACTACCTGTATGGTTGCTGTTCCAGTGTAGCACCTCGGTCTGATCCCTTACAGATATTGCTGCAGCAGCATGCGTTGATCTAATGGGTCATCAGCAATGTTTATCAAATGTTAAAGACGTCCCCGCTCCCAACACTCTAAAAGGATGGAAATTATTAAAACTGTAAACCTGGCACTCCTACATAATTTGGTGCAGAAAGCAAAGGAAGGGCTTGGGTGAAACTGTAGAAAGTGATATATAAGTTTGTTATATGTAGACAACGCTATGGCAAAAGAGCAGCAGTGGAGCAGGTCCAGGCAGCGATACAAGGATGCCCCTGGACCTCCAGGCCATGCCTAGCCTCGTATATATTACTGCCATCTCTCCCAACTATCCTTGGATCATGCAATTTGTGGAGCTGCAAGTACAGCTGTCCATGAGTTGTCTAAAAGTGACATGTTGTTTGCTAAAAGGCAACAGTTTGTGAGCGTGGCTTACCCAGAGGTCAGGGACCATGTTAAAACATGTTCTCTCACCCTGGGAGCAGTAAGAATCACTTGGGCAGAGAACGAGATCAGCACTAACATCAAGTGCTCCAGATAAGAGGTGGGAGTATATCTACTCCCTATTTTTAAACTTTGCGAGTAAATGTGATTTCAGTGGAGTAGAAATTAGTTTTGTCCTTCACAGGAGAGTAAAACATATGCAATATCCAGCCGACACGTGCAAAAAGTCAACTGTATGGGCATCATTACCATGTGGTCGACATCAGGACAGAAAAGCAGATTTCTCTAATAATTAACAGATAAAGCACAGTGTGCAGAAGCACAAGCTCCCTCTCACAAATGGAACAGATGTGCACTGACACCGTGAGCTTCCCCTGCATGCAAATAATAGGTTCAACAGCAGCATAAGCTTCTTAACGCTTCCCTCACACAGAATAGGTCAGCGTGTGTAGGAGCTGCTCAGGCTTCCCTCACACAGAACAGGTCAGCTTGAGTAGGAGCCGTTCAGGCTTCCCTCACACAGAGAAGGCAAATCAGGACAACAGCAATGCAAACCTTCATCATGTGGAACAGGTGGAGTTAATCCATGCAAGGCAAAGCAAGGGGAGAAGATGCCCACACAGAACAGATAAGGAATGGGTCTCTGCAGTAGAAGCTCCCCTCACATAGAACAGGCACATCATATTCTGCAGGAGTGCACACTCCCTAATATAGAAATGAAATGCCATGGGGGTCAGTAGATCATTCTTTCCTCACATGGAACAGGAATTTCGTGGTTTTCAACTGTACAAGATTAGCACAGATAAGTCATTGATCCCATCAGTGGAAATACCACTTGCACAGAGGTGAAACTGCGTGGTATGGAGCTGTGCAAGCACCCCCACACTGATTAGGTAAATGAATGGCTCCAAATGCAAGCTAGACTTGCATAGAAAGGGAACGGCCTAGGCTTTAGCAGTCCAAATTCCCATCACAAAGAACTTGCCCAGCTGGGGCTAAGCGATCCACGCTCCCCTCACATAGAATAGAATAGATTACTAGCAGTGAGAGCACTGCCCACGTAGAACAGGAACAGATAATTGCCCCTGCAGTGCAAGCTCCTCGCAGAGAGAACTAATATAGCACGGATAGCTACCAGTTCAAATAAGAAGACAAACTCTGCTTCCAGAATCAGAAAAACCTCCCGTATTAGGAAGTTAGTAAACCATAATTAGAAGCAATTCAGCCATAGAACGACAAATTATCTGTGCACCGTGTCCCAGACACTATTCAGCTGGTTCATTTCCTAAAGCATTTTGCCGAAGGTGATGTTAATATTGCAGGAGGTTAAGCCACTTTTCCTGCACATCTCTTCTGTATATATTTTCAAGGCATAAATTAGTTTTAAAAAATTGATTAGCAGAGTTTGGTAATACAATTTTTCTTGATTAGACAACAACCCCATTTGATTCGCAATTTACTACTAATGTTTTTAATGCCACCCGAGGATACTTGTACCCAAGATATAAAATGTGCAACAATACAGCCGTTTTGTGTTCCTGCTGGAGTAAGATATTAGTGAGATAAGTCAGGCCTTGCAAATTCTTAAAAATTCCACTAGACCTGCAAGTTGAGTAACTTAGTTTACCCACTTGACTGAAGAGACATGCACTAGACCCATTGGCAACGGATGACTACAAATTTAAATCCACTTTCTGTAAAATGGTGCATGTCACCACAGACCCACTTTAGTTTGGCACACTGATACCACCCAGAGGCCAGCCATACACAGGTAATTTTTCTTTTACATTTACTGCAAACAAAGTAAAGTTTATTTAAATGTTTCCAACATCCCCTGCAAATGCTACTGTCCCTTCTTAAAATCTACACGACTATGCAAGTGGGCGAAAATACTTTACGAGCCCTGGGTGAGTGTCTGTAAAAAGGTTAGCTGCATGAAATAAATAGATATGATAAAAGGCTTTGAAAACAGTTTGGCCAGCTCTCTCTACTGCAGGTGCAAATATATAATGCAATCATAATTTATTTATTTATTTATTTATATTTATATAGCGCGCAAGAAGCCCAGGGGCATTGAGGCGCTGTTACTTGCAATGACTTAGTTACATGGTACAGGCATGAAAGCGATTGATAACACATTATGAATACTACAAGATATCATACTGTTGTTACAGATATTGCATTGGGACGTATATTACAACATATATGATAAGTATTCGTGCTGGTGTGTCGGGTCTTATGTGTCGGGTCTTATAATCATAGAGGAAAGTGGGCTCTAGAGGCCAACTACAGTGTACAGTTTTGCAGTGGGTCTGTAGATGTACATACTGGATGAAACTATTGATTGCTACTTTAAGTAGATATCAAGTTAGCTTTGTGTATTCATTATGTAAAAGACTAAGCAGTGTGGATGGCATAGCAGGCAGAGAACTGGGCAAACTAGGCAGAATATTGTACTTTGCGGCCATCTCATTTTCAGGGTAGCGGGTATAAAGCAATATGGTAAGATAGAATGTCAAGGAGTATGGGATCAGCTCATGGGTTGAGCACCAGTTGCAAGTTATATGTAACCAGCAGGCCACAGAACTAGGTTTGCTCTCAAAGCATTTCGCTGCGCGGTCATGTACATTTTCAAAAGTGTCCACTCGTCATATGATGCATCTTCCCCACCAAAATGAAATCTAGTTGACACTGAGATTTAGATACACTTAACTGTAAAACATGGAGATGATGCACAGTAGCAATACTTTAATTATGCATTATGCAACCAATTACATTTTTAGAAAAGGAATTGAACGCCTTTTAAAATAAATAACTAACACATACTGGTCTTTTGCAGACAGGATACAGTTGGCTTAATAACAGTATTATCCCAATTTATTTCTGGTTTTCAATTATTTGAAAAAGTCAATGTTCCTCATTGCAAGTTTGGAGGTAGCCATGCTGTTTTTAGCGGCATGGCTACCCCCAAACCGGGTATCGGGTCTGGGTCCCGAAAATAGGGAATTACTGGGCCATTCTGACCTGGGAGGGCCCCGTAATTCCCTTTCGCGGGACCCACACCCGGTACATCCCCATTCCCATTTGAGCCCACATAGGGCTTAATGGGAATGGGGAGGATCCTAACAACGGGCCCGTTGTTAGCATCCTGGTCTGCTAGCGGGTCCCGCTCTGCACGTCTGGTCTGACCAGGCGTGCAGAGCGGGGCCCGCTGCAGACCTCGTAATGTGGCGGCCCAGAATGAACGGTGCCGTTCATTCCCTGACCGTCTACGTTGTAATGAGTCCCAATGTGCGTAGCACTCCCACACAGACCTTTTGGCACATGAGTGAAGGGGATGATTACTGCTGCACTCTCTCTCAGTTAGCCCCTTTGAACTTGAAGTCAACAAGAGAATCGAGGGTGGAGAGAGCTCTGAAGGCAAGAGAGGAATGCTGGGTGAGCTGTGCTTTAATTGAACATGGTAACTTAGATAGCTGGCTTTGCTACACAAGTGCCAATTTAATTAGCAAACCTATAGAATTGCACAGCAAATTGCTCTGCGACACTGCTTATTTTATGCCTTGATTTTAATTTTGAAGAAGCAGGCAAACCTGGCCAATTACACAGTAAAGCAAACATGACTTGTATTCTGTGCTTTGAGGTTTCATGGTAGAATAGTCTGATGATTAAAGTCTGCATTTACTGGAACTAGATCTACTTAATGGTATGCAAATGTTGTGATACGCTACCAGTCACACTGCTTAGACGTTAAATAACGCTGCATGAGGCACTACATAAATACGTATCAGGATTACCACAAAAGTAAGTGGGTTTCCATTTAATTACAAAAGCAACCATTTTATTTTTGTTTTGTAACAGTGATTGTGCTGACTGCAGAGTCAGGTTTTGAATGTTTTAAATGTAAATTTGAAAGCAGCTTTCACCACTATAATTGCTGTAATGGCAACCACTCACCCTTTAGCAAGGGCCTTAATGCCGCTGACCAGTTAGAGTACCATTTACAACATGGATTGCATGTTAAGGTTTAATGGACTTTTAAACTAGTCATTGCCTACTCATCCATGCCCCAGATAAGGTTTTGAGGTGAAAGTAATGTCCCACTCTTAATAATTAGAGTGTACATTAGTAAATAAATAAGAGTAAACATAATTTGCCTTAGCAAGAGTGTAAATAGTATGTTAAAGGCAGCCAGAACATTACTAAACCCGACAATGAATAGAACACAAATAAAACAGTTGTATAGTAAAGATGTCTGGCTTCAAACAAGTAATTACCTTTGTGAAAAACCTTCTCTCACACAATAATATGTATGAACCCACCACATAGATGCATTGTGGTGCATCATGCACCGTTAAGATATTGAGCTCAGCAGGTTGAGCGCTTGCTGTGATGTCTGAGAGATCTGCAGGTCGCAGTTTGGAATCCCGGCAGGGCCAATTCAGCCTTTCTTCCTTCTGCAGTCGATAAATGAGTATCAAATTCTGTTGGATGATAATTGTATGTAAATATGTTCTATGTACAGTGCTTTGGCAAAAGGCCTTTATAAAAAACACATAATAGTTATTATCATTGATGATAAATGCACACAACACAGGAACTCTGAAAAATACTTTGGTGCAATGCAAGCAAACATTCATTAAAAAGCATCATTTGTTTGTTAAAAGAATACTTCCTAATTGTATTACATTTTCTATTGTATTACTGCTATGATCCTAAAATGCTAGGAAAATAAATATGCATGCATTATGAAATGCATCATTTCCATGAGCATCTTCAGACCCAAAACACAGCAGAAGTTTTACAGAAATAAACCATTCCTCCTCTCCGCATACTGTGCGGTTTCTGACAGGCTTGGTACATGCAGCAGAGAAATAAATGTCTGAACTGCTCCTACCTTGTGGGATGTTATGACCCACTAGGCTGTGCCCTGCAACATCACTCTGTGCTGCTTTCATCAGAAACAACAGAATGCGCGCTAAAAACCTTTGAGAAGTGTGCAAGGGAAACCGGAAAAATAGGCCGCAAATATATTTTGCCTATGTCAGTGGTAAAACAGGAGACCACACTGCCAAAACCTGTCATTGGGCTGCCCACAGAGTGAAATGAAACTACTTGAAAAAGCAGTGCTGCATTGCCAGGAAAACCCAGAAGTGCTTTAAAATCAGTTTTTCCTTGGCTGTTGAAATTGCAAAATCATGGTTCCCTAACCTCAGAAAAGATCCAACATCCTTGTTGGGTGTTAACCATCACCTTATCTAAGGACTCCCCATAAGAACAATGTCAGGAGAAGCACATTTCATCACAAAAATGTCCCCATTCAAAAGGGTGCTTGCTTGGAAAATATGTCAGATATGGGCGCAGTACCGCCGCCTGCCTGTGTCAAAGCTGTCATTTACTTATACTGGCAGTTTAAAACTTGTGTCTTAAAATCAAATTGTGGAAAAGAAGAGACTTTCCATCAAAGGCAATATAGATTGCTACAATTCAATCTCTGTTTTAAAAAGACTGGAATTAAGAAATTTGGGTGTATATTTGTGGATAATTTAAAGTTTATTTAGCAAAAGACAATTTTGAACAAAGTAATTTATAGTGAACTGAGGCCTACCACACTGGACTTCAAAGGCACATTCCACAGTTTGCTCCAACAAAGGGTGCCTTCCTTTTGCTCTCTGCCCATGAACTATCATTTAGATGCTAATGAAAGGAGGAGGGGGTTTGCTCTGCTTCTCTGGGAGAGAGACAATAGGCTTCCTGGACTGAAAGGAAATGCAAATTCGGGTGTCAACAGAAACCAACTGCCAGCAGGAAGAGAGCCTGGGACTGCTCTGGCCCCGCAAACTATGGAGGCGGGACCAGACAGATTTGTCTATCTTAGATTACAAGAAAATATCTTTTTGAAAAAGACTCATAGAAAACTGTGAAAAATGTGTACAAATCTGTAAATTAGAGGTTGTTAATATGAAAATGCTGCTCACCGTTTGAAACTATTCTGGACTCTGTGCGATGTTCAGAGACAAGACTACCGAAATTTGGATGTTGTCGCAATTGTGATAATGCTAGGAATATGAAAGTTTACAGGATTATGCCCAGATGTCATGCACATGTATGTAGAAAAATGTGGACAGATCTGACACTGGGTACCCAACCAAAAGTGCGAAAAACTGTAAAATTGGAACCGAAGCTCTCACTGAGTTGGGACTCGGACGGATACGTGCTTTACTAAATCTGTAATGTGAATATGTATTATTAGCAAGTTCGTGATATTGTAAATATGATTTATGTAAAAAATAGATACACTGTACAGAAACAAATGGGAGGGACTCCCTGAGTTGTAAAATACAGCTTCACTATGACACTAGATTTCCTTTTCAAATCAGGAGAGGGGAAATACTTAAACCAATAGGATTCCTATAGGGTGTGCCTAGTATAATTCAGCCTACCCACCCTTTGGGAAATGCATAAACAGGGACAGTTTAGGACCTATAGACAGACAGGTTCACCCATCAACTGATTAACTGGCGAAGCGCTCTGCAGGAGGAACCCAGATCCAAGACTCCAGAACTTTGAAAGCAGAGAAGGCACAATTCCAAAGCTGAACCCTTCTCAGCTTGGCCTTTAAAACCTTGAAACTTGATTTTAACCCCAGACTTCCAAGGGGCACACCAAAAATTGAACAGCCTGGCTGTGCTGTTTCTGCTTCTTGCCAAGAACTTTTGCTAGAAACCAGAGATCCATACCAGTAGAGCGGAGCTGTAACCAGGTAGCTGTAACCCAGAACCAACCCGTCAGATTAAGTTCAGAGGCAGTGCAGAGACCAGAGTGCTGTGCTGAGTGCAAAACCGGGTGCCTGAATCCTGTCCGGTGGGCTAGCAGAATTCCAGTCCAAAACCTTTGACCAGATCTTTGACGGGCCTATTCAAAACCATAGTTGTGAGTATCTATAGCATAGAATTGTCCATAGCAAATCTCTTATCCTTAAGTAATTTTATCCAATCCATTCTATCCCATCCAGAACTGCATTGTAGAATCTCTTTTGTCTTTTCTAAATCTTTCCCTCATCCATATAGTCCTTTGTTAATTATAGTGATAATATCATCTTTGCGCTAATATATTTGCTGAAGAAAGACAAGTGTCTTGGCGGGCAAAGTCAGAGCAGAGGCGCCGCTGTTCTGATGGCTGTCCCGTTGGGTATCTTGCATCTTCATAGCCTCCCTAGTGTAAGGAAAATTCTTGTTTGTAAATTCAAAAGCGCAACTTTCATTTGAACATCTTGACTCTTTCTGAGAAAAATCGACCTTTACTAAAACCTTCATAACTTCTGAACCGTGCATGCTAGAAATGAAAATGTAAGTGTCAAATTGAAGCTAACATCCTCAGCTTTCCAACTCACTATAGATTTCCTGCAATCGCATTTCTCACACGCGGAAATGTTTGCAGCAAATTTGCATTTGGGCCAATTTCATTACGTGTAAAACAGCTATTCTTTGCATCTGACCTCATAATTCAGTTTTCATTCTGCTAGTTATTCAATCCTCATTGCTAGTGTTTATCTGAGATTATACAAAGCGGCTCCCACTAGTTTTGAATCCAATCTAGAGAATTAAAGTCATTTTTCAGTGTTTTTCCCATTCATTACAAGCCACATTCAAAAGCATTTGACCTGTTTTGAAATCATTCCTGCTTCTCTCTATGCTTGCTGGGGGGAATTGGGATTGAGACTGTATTTGTTAAGTGTTTATTCCTGAAACCTGTGTTCTCTCCTTCAATCTCTTTATAGTGTATATTGGGGGGAATTGAGTAGTGCGCAGGGGGAAAGAGTGACATTGCATTTGATTGAACCCACATCAAGAATTATTCCATGCTGCATTGTTTTCCTATCCATATTGAGTATTATTCCATGCTGCATTATTTTCCTTATCCATACTCATTCTGATTAAAGAGATTGTTGATTGTTGTGATATCACCCAATGGTGATTATTGTATACATATTAAATAGTGTGATATATATATATATTGTTCATATTCATAAAAATAAACCTTTTAACTTTGCAAAACAGCCTGCTTCCTGGTTCAGTGAGACCGGGGTGGGGGGTGGGATTCAAAGAGAGGGGCGTGATGTAAGGGTACATCATTCAGAAATAAAAGAACTTATAGACAAAAATATATAATTAAGGGTTCTAAATGTGCATCACACGCTAGGCATTGACTTAGGTGGAGTGCTGGGTTGAAATCACTTACAACGTGATCTGCAATTTCATCTGCAGATAAAAACCAAAAGAGGTGTTCTGGTTTCCATCAAGTCGCTTGCCCTTTGCATTGCACTCTGCTCTCAACTGGTGCGTAAATGGCACACATAGAAAGATAAAAGGTGTATTATTTACAAGATTTTAATGCATAAAAATGCCCAGTACGATGCTTACCTGGAGACCAGCTAACATCCACTGCTTAGAAATTAAAGCAAAGATGACACCCAAAGACTTTAATACATTGGCTAGTGGAGTTGTGAGGTGGGCCACTAACAGTATTCTCACCTGCCGATTCTGTAGTTCAAATAAGCATTGACCGATTCCATAGCACACCCACACTGCAATCACAGATGTATAGATGGATTCAGTAGAGGAACCCACTCCTTCAGACCTGCATGGATAATGGGGGACCAGGTCTGGACTCGGTGGGAGACGGGAGTATGGAGCGCAAAGAGGTGTTCAGAGTATGGCGGTGAGGTGAGGAGGTAGACAGACTAAGTGAAAGAGAGAGAGCGAGGCAAAGGAGGAAGGGGAACTGAGGAGGAGAGAAGAGCATAGGGGGAAAAGCAAAGGAGGCAGAAAGAGGAGTGATGGTGTAGAGAAGAGGGGAGGTGAGAGAGAGAAAGAAAGGAGCAGAGGTAGGAGAAAGGAATGGGTATAGGTAAAAGAGTGGGGGGAGAAATGTACAGAAGATGATGAGGCGAAAAGAGCAGTGGTTGGAAGAGGTTGGAGCAAAGGAGGGAGATTGTAGCGCTGAGTTGTAGAGGTTAAGAGTGGAGACAGGAGAAATGTTCAGAGGTGAAGTGAGACATATAAGAGTGGAAGAGAGGGAAAAGAAGAAAGGGAGCAAGAGTTGGGTAGAGGGAGAAGACATAAGGAGGTGGCAAAGGCACTAATGGTGAAAGAAGGATAAGAGAGTGAGAGAGAGACAAGGCAGAGCAGGTTAAGCAGAATGGTTGGAAGGAGGAAAAGATTGAAAGAGGAGTAGAGAAACTAGAACTTGTCAAAGTGAGTTTGGAGTCAAAAAGGAGCAAAAGGATGAGAGTTAAGGTGAAGGAACGAGCTGCGTGGCACAATGGCAATGAGGCCAGAGCCTCCTAGAGGAAGAGAAGGAATGTACGAACAAAGAAAGTTGGAGAAACAGGCAGGAAGAAACATTAAGAAGGGAGGAAGCCGGATGGAATAAGGAGGAGAAGAATGGAGGGAAGTTACAAAGAGAGGG
This sequence comes from Ambystoma mexicanum, assembly GCF_040938575.1. Lineage (NCBI taxonomy): Eukaryota > Metazoa > Chordata > Amphibia > Caudata > Ambystomatidae > Ambystoma > Ambystoma mexicanum. The sequence goes on from NC_090922.1 coordinate 390,479,693, forward strand.
AAAGTCCACAAAACCCCAACTCTAAGCACGATCATAAAGCGGTGAAGGGTCTGTCGCTGGCAGCTAAAGTCTTCAGCTTCTCTCAAGAATCTTGCTAATCGGGGTTCGTCACTAGCAAAACATTCTGAAGTGCGACTCTCATCAAGGCGACCTACGGCCCGGGGGTGGTGGTGGAAAGTATTCCAGAAGTCTGAGCAAACCAATGCGACAACCTTGCAAGACCCACCCAAGCACAAACAGACTCTGCATTGTGCCAAAAAAGAAATGTGTGGTACTTAAAAACCAAAAGGACTATCTGCCTCAGCACGAGTTTGGCGGTAACCCTTAAATGCGGCGGTGACGCTATTACCACCACATGTAAGGGTCCGCCAAATCATGGGCTTGGCGGATTTACCCCCAGCTCTGAGCTGGGGGCAAATCCGCTGCGATGAACGCCGGCGGTAATAGTGCCGAACATTCCCCCATGGGAATGGGGAATTCCTTAATGGGCCCAATGGGGAGGGAATTTACCGTTGCGCCAAACCTGTGATCCCGCACTAATGGCGCCCTGGGGTTTGGCGGTAGCGCTAATAGCTCCGACGGTAATACCGCTGGGGTTACCGGCCAACTCTGGGAAGAACATTTGATCGGGGGAGAGAGACAGACTGTAAAGCATGGTCCTTAGTAAAGATGTGCCATTTGTCACTTTTCCAGAACCTCAACCCATGGGCTCGACACGATCAAACCTAATCCCCTGTTTTTTGTTGTATCCAATGGAGAAAATGAACCAGTATTTTGACTTTGAGTTGTCTGTTGAACCCCTGACTGTGACATATACTAAAAGTTCAATAATTGACGTGATTTTTTTGGGTTGGCAGAATGGTGGTGCATGGCTTAGCTTAGTGGCACAGCAATGCTTTTGGTGAGGTTTGTGCACATATATGTATGGATACTGCACGTTGGTTTGCTATTTTATTCCTGTTCTGCTTTCATCTGATCATTTGTGGAGGTGTAACCATGCTCCATCCTTTTTCAAGGTTGCAACATTCATTGCTTATTGTCTTATGAGCTGATAGCAAGGAACTGTGTAAAGCACAGTTATTTCTCATAGAGACCTTGTGATCAGAGTTATCCCTCTTTACCCGACTCAGCCCACAACCACTGTAAAGTAGTTAGTGGGCTATGAAGGGATTCCTCATTTTATGTCCTGACTCAGCCCAAAGCCACTATTGGTAGGTGCCTATGGAGCTATTCCTTATTTTCATTCCCCACCAAGCCTCCTTTCATTTCCGAATCCAGAGAAATCAGCGGTGTGTATGTTTGTGTTGTGCCTTTCTAATCCTTTGCATGGAAAAAAACACTTGAGGCCTCATTATGAACGTGGTGGTAAATCTGCTGAATTGCCACCAAACTCGAACCCTGTTGCCACCACTTGATCCCATTGATTTACCAAGGGATTACAAGTGCTGGTAGAGTGGCGTCATTTCCCTTTTTGGACTCCATAGGACTCCATTGGAATTTCAGCATAATTCCATCACAGTTAATTCTGCTGTTTTTTTGGCAATAAGTTGGAAGATTTACCTCAAGCTTTTTGCTCGAGGTAAATTTTCCACAATACCACCAAACTAGCAGTGCAGCAATGCTGCGGTAAAGTGGCGGTTACAGAATTACTGTGACTTTTCTGTCCCTTTTACCTGCCTCTGGTCCTTGCTTAGGAGATTATCCGAGCCATTGTACTACTGAACAGGGGGGAGCTTTGAGGAACTACTGTTCAGTTTACAGCATGCATACCTTATTGGTTCATTGAACTCACGTCTTGGAGAAAGAGGCCGTTTGCTACAGGAATAGTCTTCATTTTGTGAATCAATTCAGGAGCAATAGAAAGGAGTTGAATGTCTTCAAAGTTAGTATCCGACCCTGCCCAGCCTCAACTCTCGCACTTAGTGAGGAGAATGCAGCTATTTATCTTACTGTGGTGTTTCTTTCCCGCCATTGTCTCTGACCCATAGAGCATTATCAAGGCCTTTCCATTGTGTGAAAGGAGGCTGATTGGGGAACACACTTGTAAGTTTGTAAATCTATGATTCATGGGCCTCATTACGAGTTTGGTGGTTTTTCGACAGTAAATCTGCCAAATAACCGGCAAACTTTATTGCGGTTACTGCCACTTGGTGCCAGGGGTCTACCACGGGATTACAAGTGGTGGTAATTCCCCATTTTTGGACATGTGTTTTTTTGCGGATTTGAAGTGCAGTAACTGCAGATTTTTGGGGTAAAGTGGAGGTATTAACCCTGGCTTGTTGCTGAAGATAAATCCTCCACTTTACCTCCAAATGTATAATGTGGGAAAGAAGCCAGTAACTCTGTTGCTACCACTATTTCTGGCGGTAACACAATTGCCACCACTTTTTTGTCTGCACCGTCGAACTTGCTCGGCCCGGAGTAAGGAATAGTGTGCTGCACATTTATTCATAATTGTTTAATGCTTTCCTTAGCTTGGAGAAAGGAGTTGTATTCTGCCGAATTATTACTCATTGTGTGTCTCAGCAGAGAGCCACAAATGTGTCTTCAATTATTTGTTGCTTCATCCTGCCCAAAATCACCACACGTCAAAAAAGTTGTGCGGCTATTTATGGGCTCTCCCCAAAACCCCTGCATGGTCTCTACTGGGTGAATGAAAGGTGGGAAGGCGAGGCTATAGCTGTTAACTTTTGAAAACAGCAACAAGGGTGATATGCGTTAGATCTTGAAGTCCATGCCCACTCTCAGGAGTTAACTTTACTCCCATTTCAGGTACAGTGACAGTTTGTTAGGATCAGCCATACACCCCCCACCCCCGCCCCGCCGCCTCCTCCCCAACTGATTTTCAGCCTTCTGTTAGCATCGCCATTGAAAAGTGAAACACTCCCAAAGCATTTGACAGGTTCTAGGTAAGGAGGACAGACTCTGGCCATGGATAATCGGACAGGCTGGAGACGTGGGCTGCGAGGAGGCTGCGACAGGCTCTGTTGAGTGAAGGTATGATTATGCCTTGCGTTTGCCACAGCCAGCTGCAGAGGAGTATTCTAAGCCCATCCCTTTCATCTATATCAAGGGCCTGGCACGGTGCCTCGTTGCCTCTAGAAAGAGAGGGAGCGTCCTTAATGATCCTTACATTAGACGCCCCATAATGCTGCCGTGCTCGGCTGCGCGGAGTTTCGTAATTAGCCCCGAAGGCCACTGCTTGTGTTGAGGGCATTCTTCTGCATCGCACGATTCTGATCGCCATCTGACCTGGCGATCTGTACTTACATTTGCCAGGTTTCAGGACCCTGGGAACGGTTAGGCAGTGGTGCGCAGATATGGTTATGGTTGGGGGGGAGGGGGATCGGGGTGAATAGTTGGAATATGGGAGTTCATTCTTTACGGTTGTATGTTCTAGTGGAAAGTGTAGATCATGGTGTACGTTCAGGAATAGTGTGGGTGCCACTTAGAGGTGGGAGTAGCAAGGGATTTCTACCATGGGGGGAGACGGGCTGAAGACCGGGACTTGGAATGTTCTTGGAATGTTCATGGTTAGGTAAACGGTTGAAATGCTAGCAGGTAAGGGGATTTTTGAAAGGGCACGTGGTCCAACTGGTTATGCTCCAGGAAACACATATGGTACAAAAGTACTTGGATTCACTTAGGAGATGATAGGGGCTTGGAGGGTAGTGGTAGGGACATTGTACTCGTCGTATGCCAGTGTAGGTCTGATCTAGTTGGCTGCAGGGGTCCCAATTCAGGTGGACAAGGTTCTAACAGATGATGTGGGAAGGACAGTGCTGCTTGTGGGGGCACTGGAAGGGAGGCACATCTGTGTAATGAATAACTCCTATACACCAAACATTGACGATAAGGACTACTTCCCATCGGTGGTGAGCCTGGCGGCCGGGCACATGTAGGGCCTGTTTATTTGGGGCGGGGGGGTTTAACTGTCTCCTGGATGCACATTTGGATAGCACAAGGAAACCTAACCACTCTGAGCATCAAGCAGCGATGTCCTTGAGAGTGGTCATGAGAGACCATGAGAGACCATGACCTGGTGAAATTATGGCGAGAGTCGCATGGACAAGAGGTAGGATACTCTTTTTTTTCTATGGGGTCCATAAAATCTATTCATGGCTGGATTATATATTAATAGGGGCAGAAGATTTTAATTCCTTTGACAATGTGGAATATCTGGCGAGAATTATTTTTGGACCATTCAGCCCTGGTGACGTAGCTGAAGGGGTTACACCGATATCCACTGGTAAGGCTATGGCGGTTAACCGCTGAGTCGCTGGAGGATGTGGAGTTTGAGGGCAAACTATGTGAAGAAATAGTGAGATTTTTTTAGATCAATTAGGGCTTGATGGCATCCGCTGGGACTCTGGGGGAGACCTTCAACGCAACAAACTGCGGGGTATGTATCTCCAAGGTGACTGTGATTCTGTTTGTCCTACAAGCTTAGCTCAGGGAGACCGAAATGGTGGTAGCGACACTGGACAATGACTTGGTGACGCAAAGCAGGTGGGTGAGATACTGGCAGAAACACTAGCTTCTCATTGCGATAGACGGGCTTCGCTGTCACTTTTTGATCGGAGCAGGCGGGTTGCACAGATTCACGGGGAGGGGAATAAGGCGGGACGGCTGCTGCCTTGTTTGATCTGTCGGGAGCAGCCATGCAGCACTATCACACAGGTCAGACAGGCATCGGGAGACTTTACCAGCACCCAGGAGGGGATTAATAAGACATTCCGGATATTCTATCAATCCCTATATAATAGCAAGGGTGGCTATTCTGAGACAGAGGCAGATGAATTACTGGACTTGGTGCAGCTACCAGTTCTGGAGGGGGAGATGCGGGAAGGGCTGGAGGGACCTATTGAGGAAACAGATATAAACTATGCACTGCAGGCGATGAGGAAAGGCAGAACCCCCTGAGCGATGGGTTTCCGGTCGAATTCTATTGCATTGGTGATCCCCCACCTTAGAAAAGTGTATGGGGAGGCCTATCAGACTGGGATTCTCCCTGAATCAATGCAGTGATAATGATCCTATTGAAGGGGGTAAAGATCCTTTAGATTGTACGTCCTAGCGCCCAATCTCATTACTCAATGTCGACGTGAAAGTCCTGGGGAAGATCTTAGCCGCCACACTATCCAAAGTGGCTCCAATTCTGGTGCACCCGTACCAATGCAGGTTCATAGGAGGACGGAATACACCAGTGAATCTGAGCCGGTTACATCATGTGGTGGACCAGGTCAAAAATTCGGGGATGGAAATGGAATTGGCATCTTTTGATTCAATGAAAGCTTTTGACTCGTTTGAGTGGGCCTGGCTATATAGAGTACTTAGGGCCTTCGAATATATCTGCCGATGGTTATGATTGCTATACAGCGGGCTGGTGGCTAGGGTAAAAACGAATACTTGGATTTCGTTGCAGTGGGCGTTGAGCAGAGGGACAAGACAAGGGTGTCCCATCTCACCGATTTTGTTTTCAATGGCATTGGAACCCCTGGCGAGATTTCTTAGGAAGGAGATGGGAGAGGCAGGGATACTAGCAGGAGGGGTTAGAGATCATGGGCCTCATTATAAGTTTGCCGGTCTGGGAACTACGGTACTGGTAAGCTCGCAGTGTCTGGCGGGCCGGGCGGCACCCGCGATCACAGCATGTCGGATGCACCGGCACCGTTATAAACCGTTATGCCGGTGCTTCCGACCTCCCCATTCAGCCCTATGGGGCCGAATGGGAATGGGGAGCATCTTTTTTCTGGCGCCAGAGCATCTTTTTTCCGGCGCCTGCAAATCATACCGGAACAAGCTGACATCTCAGAACATTGTTTGGGGACTCTTCTGTATCGCCCCTCCCTCGCCTCTTTATTGCCACTGGAGAATAATATCTGCAGTGCTATAGAAAAGCAGAGCGGTCGCATTGTTTTCGGTGCCTCCAGGCTTGTTATCATTTGTGAGATTCCTTTAGCAGAATCAGTGTCTCATCATCCCTCCCATGTGTACCTCTGTTTGAAGTCATGTATGTGACCAGATTTTATTTTTGTCGGTGATAATATTGACAGAATAAGTGCCGTTCTTGAAAAAATATGTATTCCTAATGTTTTCTTGGCAACCATCCAACACTTTCTCAAATATTCCAGCACTGGAGTTAGAGTAGTAAATGAAGCCTGCCCTAGTATGTCATTACGTGCGTGTCATTGCAAGCAAGTCCTTGAGCTTGTTATTCTTGTCAGCAAGTAGGTTTCAGAATCTCTGTATTGACCGTCCATTAACATTTTCTTACAAATACTTAAAATAATTGTGTTCAGTTTATAACTTTCTGTTTGATGGCTTGCCTTGTACCTTTTGCAGGTAACTTTCCAAGGATCAGTGACGATTTGGTCAATTCCTATCACCTTTTGCTGTGTGCCCTGGACTTAGTATACGGGAATGTGCTGCAGTGTCCTAACCGCAAGGACCTCCTGAACCCTAATTTCAAAGGTAAGAGGGAACATGTTTTCATTGCATTAAATTCAAGCTATATTGAGGAAAGAGGTGAACCCATATTGTTCTTATTATTATTCACACATAGGGCCTCATCACGAGTTTGGCCTCAGCCCTTAAATGCGACGGTAACGCTATTACTGCCGCATTTAAGGGCTGGCCAAATCATGAGTTGGGCAGAATGTTTGGAGTTTTCCCTGGAACTTTTTGCTGGAGGTGTACTACTCTGCTTTCTGCCCGGTTTTCTGCGCTATTATCGTGGTCCTAATTGCGCCGGCGCTAATAGCTCCCCCAACCCCATTGGGTCTAATGGACCCAGTGGGGAATGGGAACTTAACCGCTGCACCACTACTAGTGATCCGTCACTGAAAGCGTCGAACCAAGTAGCGGTAACGCTAATTGCGTTGCCGGTATCCAGGTGAATTACCACCAGGATACCGCCAAGGCTCTGATAGAGCCATAGACAAACTTTAAATAGATACAGGGATACAGATATGATCTTGAAGAGGCAATTTACTCCCTATTTTTCAGAGTAAAACAATTTTTTAGGGACTAAAAAAGCAGTTCCCATTCCCATTGAGGCTATTTTCCAGAAGAGAGCTCTAAAGTGGTATTGTTTTGTAATGAAGTCTTCTTTGCACCTAGTAATTCATTCAAATTGGTAGCTGCATTTTTACCTTTAAGTTCGTCTTCAGCTCGGGCAGTAATAATAGTAGAGCTGCTTCATGTGGCACTGCTCTGCCGGTACCACTAATCCAGACATGTCAGTGGAGCTGTGTGAATGGTAGCAGGGCAGGTAGAATCCCATCATTCGCTGTTTCCTTCTTTTTGTTGGATTCATTTTTACTCCCTATTTCTGGTTTGGGAAGATTTGCCTCATTTTAAGGAATACAAATGGTCAGTGCGCTGCTTATCTGCAAGGGTTCTATAGGTAAGGTCAACAAGTGTCCATGGAATATGGAGTGACGGGTTACAAATGAATGGATGAGAAGGCTTGGAATCGGAGCAGCATGCCTGGAAGAAGTCCATATGTTATTAGCTCGACTCTTGAACAATTGAACCATGAGATCCGTACCATTTTCGTGGATAGTCCAAGCAGAGCTCTGAAGGGATCGATTCGATTTTGAAAACTAGCTATTGTTGACCGAATATGAGAAGAAGATTCTTCCCCATAGGTAAATAGGCTGACATCAGCGCTGACACTCTATCGTCGCTTTTGGGTTTGCCACTGAGCATGCTATGACTCACAAGCAATTGTCCGATTGGACCCCTACAACTGAGTTTGAATAGGGGCGCCAACGAAGCAGATACAGAAGCCACATAGGATTCCAAATCAGGCATCAAGGCTGTGTCTAAACCTGAAGAAGCTGGAAAACGTCAGCCCAATGTTAAAGGAGCGGCATTGGCGCCCAGTGGAACATTTCATCCAATTCAAGACACCCTGCATCATTTATAAAGTCTGAGAGGTTAAAGGAATGGAATACTTGTGCACACTGGTGCGCCCACTCATATAATGCAGTTATGCAGCGCCAAACTCATAGTCCAACACAACTTCAAATGTACAGACTCCAGAGCACAAACCATAAGGGCATATCGCTGCATGGTCTTAACCTCCTACTTTAGAGGATTCCTTAAGGAAGGATTTGACACGCAGGCTGCCTCAACATAGACCACCTGTTAGGTACGAATTTGTAGAGTCCCACTGCTGTGGGATTTAACAAGACTTATCTCTTGGTATTAGGTAACCCAACTTTCAATATAGGCCTGTACTACACAAGTTGGTACAGTGACTGAACAGCCACGTTTATCGTAAGAGGGGTAATGTGAGCTGTAGAACTGTACAATGAAACTAGTAAATATAGGTATCCAAGTAAATACTTGCACACTTGAAGTTATAGTATACATATTTATATATACACACAAGGATAATTAGACGGTTTTTAAAATACAGCAACTAATAGTAACATTAATATCAAACTTAGGATTCAGTTCAACAAGAGCAATACATTAGGTGATTAACCTTTCTTATGCTAAACATATCCCAGCAAACTGAGTGACATCATTTGAGGTCAGTATTAGCACTTATTTGTGATCATCATTACAATATTGAGTTTCAAGGAGGGAAAACTTAGTCAGATCAGAACATACTTTGTAAGTAGTAAAACAGTTAGATTCTCCCAGCGGGATGTAGGCAGTCTTTTATCCCAGCAATAATAGTGTTCAACAATTAAACCCTGTAAGGGATCAAGCACTGCCAAAGCCAGTAGGTTCGAAAGAGGAGCCTTTAGGAGCCAGGTCAGCCAAAGTCAATGGGCCAGTTCAAGGTTCTGATGCACTCTTCTTAGAATAATGTTTTAAAATAGTAGTTCAGTAGACCATCACAGAAGCTCAAGAGGAGCCACCTTGAAGATGCACAAGCTGGGAGGCCAGTGCAGGTGAGTTGAGGTCAACTCAAAAGGGTTTAAAATAGTACTCCCCATGCTAAGAAGCACCACAAATGGCAAAATGTAGATGTAGCACAAGCCCTACAGTACCTGAGAATTGAAGAATTGGTTCCAGCGGGATGCCTTCCTGTTGTTGTGTAGTAGATCCTTGTTCCTGGTCCTTGGTTGTGGGGACGAAAGGGAGGATGTCTGGCGGGTTCTGCAGCAGCACCCGAGAGAAGGGCTCTGCAGCAGTGGATTCTCCTGGATTCAGCAGCCTTTTATGGTTTTGGCACCTTTTTCTCAGCGCCAAAGAAGAACGAACAGCTCTGTTTGGAAGTTACTTGATCCCTCGGTCCTGGACTCTGGTCAGGGCACTCTGGATGAAGACATCCTGCTTCTGTAGGGTCCTCTGGAAGCCCACTAAGTTTTGGCTGGATTTGCATTTCCGAAGACAATGCACTCAATGATGGTCAGGGGTCTCCTGGCATTGGGATTCTGCAGGCTTGGAAAGTCACAGCAAGTCGGGGTTGCACCAAAATGATGCTTGTCTTAAGGCTAGTTAGTCCCACCAGCCCAAGGAAAGTAAAAATACTAATTAAATAAAGGAAACAGCAGGCACACAGCCCCCGTGATTCTAAGTACATAGCTTCATGGATATGCTCTGGTCAGTGATACCAGTAGAGCAGTGTCGTAAGGAGCTCTAATATTTTCGCTGCTTTATCTGAAGAAGAACTTCAAGGTAAGAATTATTATTTTAATGGTGCATAAATGACTAGGTGAAAATTATTATTATTATCGAACTTAATGTCAGACTCCTCCAGCTTCAAAGCGCACCCATGTGGCTTATCATCATTTTGTTACCAAGCCAAATTTTGAGTTACCCCTCAGCTAGTCTTCCATTTTAAATAAGTCCAAAACATCTGCTATACGTGCAGACTACATATTTATATCTGTTTTGGAGTATTTGTATTTGCCTAACAATGCCCCCCTTTGGGAATGGCCACTTCTTTTCCATATCCTAAAAATAATGTGTAGTAAAATAATTGACTTGAAAATTGGTACTCTAATTTGGAGACCCTGGAGGTATACAGAGCTGGGGAAACTATCTTTTTTTTCTTGTAAAATGTTTCTGCTTTCTGCAATTGTACAAGATGCGCAAGGGACGCACGTACAGTTCGGGAGAGGAGCGATGTTTCACTCCAGCACAGAACCCACTGCAGACAGACTTTTAAAAAAAAGGCACAGGCCCCATTACAACCATGCTGTTATCCTGGCAATAAACATGCCAGGATACCGGCAAAGACTGTTACCATTTCCGGCACTCGATCTGGAGGCATTGCTGCAGGATTACGAGTGCCGGAGGGACAGAGTAAATCCCCATTCATGGAGTCCTATAGGAGTCCATGTGGGGATTTGCCCTGCTGGTGCCGGTAATGGGGACTTTGTTTGCCGGTAGGGCACCTGGCTTGCTGGAGCCACCGTTAAACCCGTAGTCGGGCGGTGCAGTAAAGTGCTGGTATCTGTGAATACCTGCACTTTTTTACTGGGCCACCCAACTTGGAATGGTGTGATCAGATTTTCCAAACCAAAAACTATTACAGGTGTGAGATAGTCATGGTGACAACAAGTAAGACAGACACTAGTGATCACAGTTCAAGGGTGTTTATTGAACAATGAATTCTGGAGGCATGTTGGAAAAGCATTGCCCATCAAATGAAAAATAAGGCAGTTCTAGTAGCGTTGTGTCAATATAAAAAGGGCCTAGACTAAGAAACCTATTGACAAACCTCACTACTAATACAAAAAGGTAAGATGGGAGCTTGGAGCACAGTACAGTCTTGGGTTTCTCCAGCACAAGACAACAGTTCTAATGGCAGCTCTCAGGACCGTCGATGGCCAAGTCTCGCTTTATTGAAAGTCTCTTGCCTTCGAGGACCTGACGTATTCAACTAACAAAACAAATACACAGTCACTTTTCCATGGGCATTGGGTGACAACTTTCACCCCGGGATTCACCTCTTCTGGGCGCAAATCCCTGGAAAGTTCTTCAATGGCATCAAGATCCTGGATAGGTAGGGTTTCTTGCTTTTGAGGGACTCTGGTTCCAAAATAAAGTTCCTTTAACAAATGTTCACTGGGTGATGGGTTCACCCCTTGGTGCCCCTCTTCTGGGCGCTGACCCTTCTCAATTGCTTCCTACAGTTTCACGTAGGGTGATGCCTTCACCCCTGAGTCCCCCTCTTCTGGGTGCTGACCCCTCTTACTTATTTCATGCCACAATTTACTTGTCAGTTCTTGCCTTATTTCAAGTTCGGATGGTAGCTTCACCCCTGGATCTCCCTCGGTCGGGCTCGGACCCCTCTTGACTTGCGATACTCAGGTGTTGGCTTCACCCCTCTTTCACAAATCTTAATGTCTTTTTAAACAGATTGAGTGGACATCCCTCCGCCGGGTTCACTCTTCGCAACTTCACATTCGCTGGCATTTGCGGGATTCACTTCTCTTGCTTTCTCATATGGCGGGATTCGTTTCCCTTGCTTTCACACTGATATAGATCAAGGTCTTTTGATTTTACTGGGATTTTACTAGACCTCCTGTATGACCACTTAGACCTCTTCCAGCGACTCTCCTATGGCATTCTGGTACCCGTAGTTTCGCTCAGATGGGGATCGACCAGAGTTTCTTGAATTGGCACCCACGTGGTGCCGGTTTTCCCTCTGCAGCTGGCCTCCCTCTAACACTCTTACAGTTCTTTACACAGTTAATTAAACTTGGTTCAAGACACTCGTGCTATTTTTCACGGTCTTAGGCTCCCTTCCACGAAGGTTCCGCAGGCCAGGGTTGAAAAGGGCAAGGACACGTCACCCTCTCGATTCCTGCCACCTTTCTCCTTCTCTTGAACTGCCGCACCTGATTAGCCATCTTGTCGTGCTGTCTGCCCTGCTCTTAATGTGCTCTCTGGCTTCACCTTTTATCCCTCTAGGGAAGGGAAAAGGCCGTCAGGTGTGTGCAATTCTGATCAATTGCCCAACCCTTGCATTGGAACACGTCAGGTAAATGCCTCTGGAGTTAGTCCATTGTCCTTTGTGTTGTGCAAAAGTGTGTGTGTCGGAAAAGGGGTGTGCAGTGGTTTAGAATGTCCTACGTGAGAGGAGGGGAAAAGGGGTCATATGAAGGGGGATACCTTGTCTCACCCGTCAGTGTCCCACTCCCTGAGGACCCCCCCATCCAGTTGATCCTCCCTCACTGGTCCACCCCCACGAACTCGATCCTATAGCGATGGTCGTGTCCTGGCCATCTGGATGACAGAAGCTCGGGGATTAGACAGGGAGACACCTTCAGGTTTCTCACACAGGCCACAAACAATGGAAATGGATTACAATGTATAATTGCCCACTGAGGAAGACTCACTTCAATTGTAAAAAGCATTAGACAGAAATAGCAACACCCAATAGAAGAAATGTTGGAATAGCAGATGATTTGGAGTTTGTTTGTAGTGTCTTCCTTTTAGTGAACATAGCTGGTATGTTATTGCTTTGATTAATTTTTAATGTTATTTTTATACTTTTTAAGGTACTTTTCAATTATCCAAAGCTTTTTAAGGGTGATTCAATGACAGCACACATGTCACAGGCTTAGATGTTGGCAACAAGAGCAATTAACTCAGGTTGTTTAGATCATAAAGGTTAAGGCTTCAGACACTATACGTTTCTCACTGGTTACGCGGATCTTAAAGATTAGACCCGAGGCATTCAGCAGCTCACACCAGGCAGAGTATTTCTACATGCAGATTTCCCAGGCCGTCATCTTCCCCCAAGCAGTTTACATCTTAGTGCCAAAGATGGAAGAGAGTCATGCTGCCATACACCCAAAAGACCACTATTGGTGCATTCAAACCGGTTTTAATTATGGTGACCCAAACATACAAACTTCAAATAAATTCAGTTGCTCTGACATATGGACCATCAAGCATCCCCAACTGAGAAAACGTTATGCTTCGCAAATCAAGTAAATTCGTCTTTATGGGGAACATTCATTAAATGCTGTCTAAGGCAGGAGGAGTTGCCCATCCCGCGAATTAATAAACTTAAAGTTTTTATGAATTCTGTCAAAATAAGTACACATGAAATATGCTAGAAATGTTATATGAACTGCCCAGAATATCGACACCTATGAGCTTGTGTTTTATGGGGCGTAATGGTATGCTAGGTAAGCAGTGTTCACAATAAAAATTAAACCCTGCTCGGCATGCAAGCAGGTCGGTCAAGGTTCAATTTTTTATGTGAGCACTGCTTGCAGCATGGCAAGCAGCTCTCAAAATTAAAAGTAAATGCTGCCTGCGACGTGAGCATGCCAGGCAGCATTCGCTTACTTTGCACGACGGAGTGCAAAAGTGCAGGACAAAAGATGGTGTACACACGTGTACGCCACCTTTCCCCCTGCACATTTGCACTTTGCCATACAAATGACGAAAATTCAGAGCCAGGGATCTGTGCACGCCAATGTGCATGCATACAGGTCACTACCTCCGAATTTACGGGGAACTCGAAAATGAGCACCATAGTAAGTATACTCTGGGCTTTCACAGCCCTGGTGTACCTATTCCAGTTGTGCCCTCTTTATAGAATACCAGTTTATCAGCAGTGTACCGATCCCAGTACATTCCCAGTTTCCCGAATTCCTGTGTACTCCCACATATAATAGCAAGACATGCGCAGACATACAAGGCCGGTGAACTCCCTAGCCCTATGCAGCACACTCTTAGGTTTTACATTCCCACTACAAATTTAGCATGCTGCGAGTTTAAGAAGTCAAGCATTCATACAATTCAAATCCACTGTAAGTATTTTCGGTCCCAGGGCAGTGCAATTTCATTTAAACCAATATACTCACAATTTCACATTCACAGTATTTTCACTGATTAGAAATCCCAGAACGCTCATAGTTTCACAAGCATAATGCACTTGCAGGTTCGCAATCTTTATACACTTCCAGTTTTCTATTTCTTGTAAACTCTACTATTCAGAATCCCAGTACACAACCTATTTGGCAAATCCCAGTGTATTTTTACTTTATGCAATCCCAGTACGCACCCAGTTTAAAATATGATTTCATGTTCCTATTTTCAGAATGTTATTGTTCTAGGGGAAGCTCTGTACCATTCCACAGGAACTTGGCTGGGGCCAAAAGTCACGGACCCCTGCATTGCAGAGGGTAGAGAAAGGCAATGAACTCTGAGTAGAGAAAGTGTTTTGCTACCCAGACCCTAAGGACCATGCCTCATGGGAAAGATCATATCGAGAAAAAGAAGGAGCTGCCAGCCCCAACACGCCTGGACATCAGAGGGAAACATTAGGACACAGGCTGGAAGTCCCCAGAGCCTGGTAGTGCGGAGATCACAGCTTCAAAAACATTGTCCACAATGTAGCATGACCAGTTCCTTTTTTTGGTCAGATGGGGTTTGTTATTGGAAATCGTGACAGACCAGGGCACTCATTTTATGTTGAGCATTTCGAGACCAGTATGTCAGACACTACAAAAAAACAAACAGGCACATCTGTTTACCAGCCCTTAACTGATGGCTTAGTGGGATGATATAACCACACCATTAAACAAATGCTAAGGAAAACCATTGGGCCTCAAGAAAAGAATTGGAACTAGGTACTACCCCTAGTTTTGATGACCTTATGGAGCACTACTCAGTCTTTCAAAAGGTTTATTAATTGTGAACGTTTGCTTGGCAGAAATCCCTGTACCTTGTTGGATATAGTAGAGGAGGAGTGGTAGACGCAACCAGAAGAAAGACATTTATTTTGTTTATAACGTGCTGGAACGAGGCCCATTGGCATAGAAGCGCAGACAGACAAAACACAAAATAAAATATTTAAACAATGTGGTTGTGTACACCCTGGAATTACAAGGACACATCCAAAAACTCCCAGAAATAATGCAATTGGAGCCTCAGACAATCCAAAAGGGAAGAGTAACAGTACTACAGCAAGGGGGCACAGATGAGAAGCTTCCAGATCAGAGACAATGGCTATGGCCCAATTACCAATCTTTGAAAACGAAATGTTGACCTGGCGACTTATCAGGTTACAGAAGTCCCCGGACCTTTTAGATTCATGGTGGACCACGAAGGAAGACAACTACTACCTGGAAATATCATGTCCATTTACTGAAGAAACGGCAAGACTTGACCTGGTCATCTGCTGTAGTCATACCAGAACAGCAGGACTATCCAGAGATGTTCTCTGATCCTAAGAAAACTGGGATAAAGGACCTTTTGTTTGGGCAGTCTTTAAAAACTGAACAGTGACTAGAACTAGTACTCTGTAGTGAACAAGAAGCCTTTTGAAAATTGCCAGAGTCACCAAAGTGGGAGAAACATGCGACTCGACACAACACAGAGCCGTCATCCAATTAAAAACTCAATAGGCCACCATGATTTACGACATTAACTAGATGCTATGACTTGGAATCCTGATTTCTCTCCTCTGTAGATTCCACTCTTCTAAAATTCTCACCCTCTCCCCCTTCTCCTGTCCCCGCCCTCTAGCTCACTCTGATCTTACCCGTCCCCCTCCGGATCTCATCCCTTCCCACACTATGGCTTCCTCTACTCTCCTTCACCCTCCTGCCTCTCATTTCCCCCAACTCCAGACCCTAGTCTCCCCACTGCCATGCCTCTCACTTCCCTCTCTCTCCACTTTATCTTTTTCTTTCACTCCTACTCCCAAACTCCTCCTGCTCTTCCTCCAAAATTAGCTTCAATCACTCTTCTCACCCACCCACAAGCATGCAACAAAAATTGGTAGCACTATCTCAATCCCAACACCCTACCATCACTCTCTGCCAACATGCCAAAAGTCTACTCCAAGTCCTCCTCCACCTGCTACACACTGCCGTATGGTATTTTCCTCGAACCTCACTCCAAATACCTCTCATTGCAGACTAGCCCTGCTGGCTTTTAATAACCCCTCCTTCTTGCTTAGAAGGTTCTCTGTGCTCCTATTGGGGAGACAGCTGCTAACCTGGGCCCATCTCTGTCTAGGCAAATCCATACTTCTCCCATCTCTTCCCCTTGTGGGATGGAATGTCCCCAGAAAGTCGTTGAGGGCCCTTGGCCCACCCCCTTTTCAGTCTCCATTTCCCTCCAGCCAGCCATGTGGTCACTGTTGTCACTTCTCTCCTGTACAAAGTAACTAAATGTCCACCAACACTTTGGGGAGGGTTGCTTGCATCCCCTAAAGCTGTGTCATTCCCTGCTTTGTTGCTCCCTGGCTCCTCAGTAGCATGACTGTTCAGTCTGTAGCGGGTGTTTGTTATATTATAATATATTTCCCTTATTTTTCTCTCTGCGCGCAACACCATAGCACAACACCATAGCACATTCAAATCCTTTGTAATAAAATGTTGTAGTAGGCCTGATATTTATATGAGTATGATTTTTTATATATTTGATGTAGACTTTTACATACGTCTTACTAAATATGTCCCTACATATGCCAACATGTGTTAAGAAACTCTTCTTCAAGGCAAATGGAAATATGGGCGGTTAGTAAATAGTAAGGGACTCTTTGTGATGAATGATATTCGTTCGACGTTTTCCAAGCCAAAGGGTTCCATATTAAAACCATATAGAACGTACTGTTATTAATTACAGCGTTAGTGACCAACTACTTTTCCTTGTACTTGCTTAAGTCCTTCTTTGTTCTTCTTTATGCTTGTCTTATGAATTGACTCTGCGTATGTGCGCAGTCATACCTCTGCGAGGGATTACAGGCCCAAAGAACATACTCCCTCTGGCAAGAGGTTGAGATCTTTTGAGGTTGCTTCCAAGGGGAAGGTACCTAAAAAGGCAAAGTCGTTGCACGCTCCGACTTCCTCATCGACATGCACCACGGCCGCAGCGTCTCAGTCGCCTGGATCAGTGACAGCCATGAAGGGATCGTCAACTCCTTCACCATCGACCCCGTCGACGTAGCACCTCTCATCGTCGTTGCCAGCATCATCGGTGATGACCGCAAAGACGCCTCGTCGACGACCCCAAGACCGTTGCCTAAATCATTGTTGATGAAGACTCCGTCAATGACATCGTCGACGACATCATCCGCCAGGTTACTTTTTTTTCGCACATCCACAGGCTTGTCGACGACTGCATGCACCATTTCTACTGTAACGACAGCTATCTCAAGGGTAGCAATGCCTCCAAGGCCTTTGTCAGTCCCGGCTGGTCTGTTCCATCTGCACTACCTTCTCCAGGTGCGCCTGTGCTGGGCACCTTCCCGAGAGGTTCCAGCAGAGAGAGGAAGGCACCACCAGATCTCTCCTTTCTGCCAAAGCCCACAAGGGCCCCTCAGCTGCCTGCCACATCCCAGGGTTGTGTCTCCGTTCCTTCCATCCTGTCGGAAGAGGAAGAAGAGGAAGACGTTTTTGAAGACGTCGGCCCATACCCTATGGAGGATGGTGTTGGCCTGCTACCACAGCCTGTGGTTCCTGACCCAGCTCCTCTGGCCTGTCCTCCAAGAGCGAACTAGCACCGCCTCCTCCAGTGCCTGTGATCCCGCAGCCACCTCCTGTTCCACGGCTCTCTATCGTAGAGGAGTTGGTCCTGACAGGAACGGACAATAATACAGACACCAACCCAGATACAGATGGTGCCCAGGGTACGGATGAATTTGAGGACTACGTCCCTGCAGACGCCAGATGCCATCAGAGGCCATCTGATGCAGGACTCAGAAGTCTCAGCTGCTGCGAGGAAGAGGACATCTAATCCATCGTCCTCTTGCTCAGTCCCTCCTGACCTGGAGGGAAAGAAGCTTGATGCGGCTGTAAAGGCATAACCACCACTGCGTCATCTACAGTCAATGCCGCCAACGACCTAGCCATTCTTACACGCTAAGACGCTAAAACATGCTAAGAGAGAGAACTCTGGTAAACCACCACAACACAGATGCCGAAGAAAGCCTGATCAGTCCCAGTCCCCAAACCCCCACTTCAGCACCCCAGTGGGAGGTTGGCTATCTCAGTTTGTTGACAACTTGCACCCCATCACCACAGACAAATGGGTGCTCAACATCATTGAGCACGAACACTCTCTGGAGTTCCAAGACAAGTGCCCCTGCTTTCCCCCATGATACGACAAGAGCAGTACGGAGCCCAACTTGCTAAGCAAGTTCAGGCCACGCTACTAAAAGGGGCAATAAAACCTGTTCCACTGCGCCTCTGGGGCTCCGGGGTGTACTTCAGATATTTTCTGGTTCGCAAGAAGGCAGGTGTGTGAGGGCCCATCCTGGACTTGCACCTTCTCAAGAAATTTCTAAAGTTCAGGATGGTCACATTACAGCACGTGCTGCGCCAACTGGAAGAGGGAGATTTCATGGTGAAGTTGGATCTGGAGGATGCATATTTCCACATCCCCCTTCACCCAAAGTATCGGAAGCTCCTAAGGTTCGTCGTCCAAGGAAGACATTACCAATTCAAGGCGTTAAACTTCGGCCTCAAATCAGCCCTGAGGTTGTTCACCAAATGCCTAGCCCCAGTTGCAGCGTTCCTTCTTCGGAAGGGAGTGTATGTCTACCCCTACCTGGACGGTTGACTGGTCCGGTCTCGTTCTCACGGCCAGGCGGCGCAACATACAGCAGAGACGGTCCAGACTTAAACCTCTCTGGGATTCTCCATAAACTGTCCCAATCATGCATGGTGCCGTCCCAAGAGGCTCTGGTCCTGGGGGCCTGACACAACACAGTCTCATGCCTGGCAGTCCCATCGGAGGAAAGGGTACATGCCATCCTAGGAAAGGTCCATAGGATATCCTCCGTCAGAATGACAACAGTCAAGGCAATCAAATCCCTGTTAGGGATGATGTCTTCCTGCATCCATCTGGTCCCTCATTGCAGGTTGCATATGAGGCCTCTTCAAGAGTTCCTGGACGCCAGGTGGATGCAAACCTCCGGCTCATGGAACGACAAGATAGGCCTCAATCAAATGTTCAGGAAATCCCTGAGGTGGTAGTCCATTCGCCTTCTCATCTCGCAAGGGGCGACCTTCAGGACCCTGGCGCATCACATGGCAGGTGTTCAAAACACCATTGTGGAGTCTCTCAGTAGGGAACTGCGGTTAACTCCATGAGTGGGAGCTCCAGCAAAATCAGGTGTTTCAGATCTTCAGCAAATGGGGCCAGCCTCAGATAGACCTGTTCGCTACAGCGACCAACACCAAGTGCCAGATGTTTGGCAGCAAGTTCCCTCAAGCGACGAGTCTGGGGGATGACTTCTCGATCCCAAGGGAGGACCGGTTCCTGTATGCATTCCCGCCAATGCTATTGGTGATACGTGTGATCAACACAAACTATCCCACTGCAAGATGATCCTCATTCCACCGGCGTGGCCATGGCAGATCTGGTGCCCAGATCTCCCCCACCTTTCAGTGGCGCCAGCATTCAGACTGCCTCCTCTCCCAGACCTGCTCTCCAGGGAAGGAGGATCCATCCTGCACTACGATCCAGCGTCTCTGAACCTAGCGGCCTGGCTCCTGCAGCCCTAGAGTTTGGACACTACTCGCTGCCATTGGAAAGCAAGAACATTCTGGCTAAGGTCAGGGCTCCATCTACCCTTACCTGTTACAAACACAAGTGGACGTGTTTTACAGTATGATGCCGGTGGAAGAAGATCTCTCCATGTCATGTTACGCCACCACAGCTTCTTCCTTACTTGCTCTCACTTGCCAAGGCTGGCCTTGCACATGCATCAATCATTGTACACCTGGCTGCCATCTCCCTGTACACCTGGACTCTCATCTCACAAAGCTGTCCTTGTGGTCGCATAGACTAGTCAAAGAATTCCTCAAGTGCCTTTTCAGGACTTTTTCACCAGTGAAGGCTCCTGCTCTTGCGTGGGAACTTAATGTGGTACTCTCCAAGCTCATGGGGCTGCTGTTTGAACCTATGCATTGGGCCCCCTTGAAGTTTCTTTCTTGGAAATACGCTTTCCTCGTGACCATCACCTTGGACAGGAGGGTTGGTGAAATACAGGCTCTCTCATGTAAGTCTCCATATTTGTCCTTCCACCCGGTGAAAGAGGTTGTAAGGACTCATCCTTCCTTTATGGCCAAAGTCCTGTCAGACCTTTATTTAAACAAACCTTTGCTACTGCCAGTTGTCTTTCCAAACCCTTCTACGCCTGCTGGAAGGTCTTTGCATTCACTGGACGTGTCGCGTACCTTGAAATTCTATGTTGCACGCACGAGGGACTTACGAAAGACATCTCTGCTTTTTGTAAACTTTGGACCTGTGGATCAAGGGAAGGCCCTGTATAAAGCACCCACCTCCAGGTGGCTCTCCGGCATCATCATGCATTGCCTTCAGCTGGCCAACAGGCTGTTGCCAGGCAGACCGAAGGCCCATTCCACCAGAGCAATCACATCTATGAATGCGTTCCTCTCTGGTGTTACCCTGCTGGATATCTGCAGGGCTGCTATGTGGAGGTCGACTCACACTTTCACGGAATTCCATTGTGTCTACAGGGATTCCAGGGAGGAGTCTCATGTCGGAAAAGCAGTGCTTTGCTACCTGTTTTCTTGAGGTGTGTTCCAGGGGTAAGTCTTATTGCTTCTGTTGAATCTTGCCATCTGCCATGGTTGTGTTTATGTACTGCTGTGTAATCATATTCTTAGCACGTGAAACCATGTAAGACCCCATGCTTGAGAAGGAACCAGTTACTTACCGGTAACGCTTGTTCTCCAGCATGGGTCTTACATGGATTCACATACAAACCCTCCCTCCTTCCCCTCCATGGCTCTTCTTGGGTCCTACTGCCACTTTATGTGCATGATCAAATCTGAAGATGGCCACCAGGAGTGGAGCTAAGGAGGACGAGTGTCATTGGCTGGGGCAGTGTGACCCAATGTGACAGCAATAGTCTATACAAGCGACAGTGACGTTTTTTTTAGCTTAAAGCTAAACTGCTTTATTTTACCGAGGATCCCCAGCCTGACAACGGGAAATATTCATAGCATGTGAATCCATGTAAGACCCATGCTGGAGAATAAGAGCTACAGGTCAGTAACTTGTTCCGGTTTATAGTGACTGTTTCGACAGTCACATTTTCGAATGACAAAAGTGTAGAAAATAAAGTTTTGAATGTATTTTTTTTTTTAATTTTTAATGGGGGGTCCCCCCAAACCTCTGTTTTTTTATAAAAACACTTATTTTACTATACAAATTAAAATAAAGCCTTTAACATTAAAAAAATACATTCAACACTTTTTTTCTCGAAACTTTTGTTTCTGAACTTTTGTAAATTCAAAACTATTGTTTCAAAACTTTGCCTGGACACCACTTGTTCCATACCAGAACCCTCCCAGTATGCAGGATCAGGGTGTTCTGGTTTGCAGAGTACGAGCACATTTTGGGTTTTCATTTCCCAGTACATTTAAAGGTTGTGGTTTCATTTCCTTTTTTTATTTTTTATTGTGTATAACTGTTTTACCAGTTTTTACAAAAATGTCTCTCTTTGTTATCCTTTGTTATCCGCTGTTACATTTCTTTTAATGTTTGCAATCCAATCAATTTAGTTTATTTAGTTCTATGATTTTATGGATAGGTTGTCCAATTCTAGGCTCTCCATAAAATTCCCAACCGCAATCACCGGTTTTCTATTTGCCCCCTTCATCAAATAGGACCACTAGTGGTCTTTTTACAGGCTTCAAAAGTGAGAATAGAGGTGGCCTAAGTGAATTTTTCTGTTAGAAGATAAGGCTGGGCATTTGAGAATGAGATGCTTCAAGTTTTCAATTGAGCTTGTATCTGCACAAAAGCGACAAGAGTTTTCTTCAGTTTTGTTCCTGATACCCAGGATTTCATTGGTTTTTTAAAGTGTTTAGCCTTGCTCTCATGAAGGTAGAACGAATTTTCCTGCTGGGAAACTTTATTTAACAGTTGATCGGCTCATTCAGTTTCTGAGCGTTGGCCTGCAGATTTTCTATGCGCTTATAGCGCATAGCCTTCTCTAAAGTATTACACCAGTCTTTTTCTTTAAACTTTTTTGCAGTTTTGGTCGGGTTTTTCAGAAGTTCCTCCTCAGAACTTCCGATTTCTTCCAAGAGAGCAAAGTTTTTGTTAGCCCAGTTTACAAGCATTTTGTTTGTTCTTTTCTCCATTTCTTCATGGATATGGGAGTGGACTTTTTTCTTGGAAGATCGAATTCTCCTGTATAGCATCAGGCCATTAAGATCGACAGTGCCTTTAAGTGCTTCACCCCAACCATCTATCTGCTTCCACCCACCTGGGATAAACTGAAGAAATGAGTAGTTACAGTGGCACAAATTGTCAACGTCTACACTGGTGGCTACTAAAATAAAATTCGCTTTTCTGTGATGGTGCTATGTGCTTCTGTCTGGCACTCCTGGTGGTAGCCTGCATTATCTAAAGTGCTGGGCCGCCACTGCAGAAAGGAAGTTGTGATTCCCTGTGCTGTGGTGCAGCATTGATGCCAGCGAGTGCTGAACCCGTGTCAAGCCTGCGATCAAAGGAAGCTATCGCAGAGATTTTAAAGTCCGGATGGCAAGTGCGCTTTTCATCGGTCCGATTAACTTCTCAGTTTCCGACTCTGGGAATCACGGTTGGCTGGGGGACCAGTTACTTCTCCCCATCTCACGGAGAAGGGGAGCCGGAAAGCACATGTGCAACCAATTACTTGGGAAAGTTTCCGTCGAGTCAGCAGAGATGTTTTTTTTTAAGAGAGAAACTTTCTGGAGTCCTTTGAGAGACACCTATTCTTTGCAGTCTGTTCTTTTGCACCATTTGCTATTGCGTTCCTGGGCAACCAGCGCGGTGGATAACGGGGCGGTGACCCTCGCGTGGACAGCGTGGAAATTAAGGTACGCCCCCCACCCTCTGTTCATCTGGAGTGCACTTTTTTAAGCAGAGAGGAGATTATTGCAAGTGGATTGTAATTGTATTAGTAGGCACATTTGTTTTTCACTGGTTAACTCTATGCACAATTTCATTATTTGGGGGTTCTATTGGTAGGCTTTTTTTCTTCACAGCTGCATATATATTTTTGTCCCTGCATGTTTATTAATTCACTCCAGCTCCTCCTGTGGTATCCCGCCGGTAATACTGGCAGGATACCACCAAACGGTATTACCCTTTCCGAAATACCGGAGGAATTGATGGTTTTTCGAGCACCTGTAATACCGGTGCCGGAAATACCGGCTATTTAATTCCGGTTAGTGTGCAGCTCTTGGATGCAGGTAACTAATGTAACCCCCAACAGCAGCAAACTTGTAGTTTGTCAGTCCGGAAAAGTGCCAGTAAACGTTATTGCAGGCACTCTATTCCAGACTGGCACATTTATAATGAGGCCCAGAGCGGTTCGTTGCCTAGTCTCCCTGTCTAAGCGCTGTAATATTAGGTGTTACTATTCCCCCTTTGGCACTCAATGAACGTTCGGGACAGCCCCGCCAGGATTCTAAATTGCACAGGGCTCTCTGAAGCCAGCTCTTGCCGTTCATCCGCCCGACTGAATACTGCAACGTTTTAAAGGTTAGTATTATCCTATATTGCCCAGCTGAGGGGGCGGAGGGGGACAGACTATTGAGAGCTGATTTGGGGAGCACTCGAGCCAGGTTGTCTCTTTGCAGTATTGCTGCCCCGCTGTGAAGTGCTGCCAGAGAGGGTGCGGCTCTGTGCTGCCGTGAGAGGTCTTGGGCTTTGCTTGTCGCATGCGCGTCCCCGCGCTCACCGTGTGCTCGTGTCCCTTCTTCGCAGGCCTGCCCGAGGAATTTCACAGCAAAGATTACAAGCCAGCCGCAGACCCCCCGTGCATCATCGACAAGCTCTGCAGCCTGCACGATGGCGTCATCCTGGAGGCCAAGGGGGTGAAGGAACACTTCTGGAAACCCTACATCAGGAAACTTTTTGACAAAAAGGTGTGTCAAAATGAACTTTCTGTGGGCTTTTTAAAGCTTCATTTGTTTTATAAGTCCTTACCAACCTGTCGTCTTTGACCCCTCTCGCGCATACCGTTAATTTTGAATGCATATTTGTTTTTCTTTTCTGTAATGCTACCAACGGCTTGTTTTATGCACGTGCAGGCATTATGTGTAACGGAAGAGACACACACTCACCCCTCTTTATAAAGATGCAGGCGCTCACTCAGTCGGTTCCTGGACGAATCTTAATGCGCTGTTGTTCTCTCTGCAGATTCTTAAGGGGAAAGAGGAGAACCTCACTGGATTTCTGGATCCCGGGACCTTTGGAGACAGTTTGTAAGTGGTCTCAACCTTGCATTCTTCTGTTTTTGGTCAACATGTGCATGCTTCTCCCCAACTGGATTGGCTAGCAGTATCACTAACAATGCTGACAAAGCACAAAGATCGCCGCGAGCAGATAAACGTCTTCAGGACTGTGGAGAGGGTCTCTGGGTTGGCAGCCATTTCACATGCACTTCGATAGTCCGGATCTTATTTAAAGGTAGTGCCTAGTACAGGCATGTGCTTTCTCTCCTCGCCGACAGGTCACATAGGCAGACCACACACTTCATTTAAAATTCTGTGTGCCTGGGGAAAACAACTTTACCTGGAAGATGTCCTGCACCGTAAATTGCAGGCGCATAAGATGGCTGGTGGGCGGCGCCTATCCCTGAGGAACACACGAGTCTCCCCACTGCACCAGCTTGCGGTTCAACTGTGATTGGTTTTGACGGACACCCATGATCCGTCACCTTTGACTATGCTGACTGGGGCTTATGGGAGTTGTAGTCCAATGCATCTGGGGAGCCAAAGCTTGAAGACCCACTGCCTTAGGGTATCCTGGGCTGGGTTCACCACTAAATGGTGCTCATTTTATAGGCTGAAAGGATGAAAGGCGGTAAGGGCCCTGCCAGAATTTGAACCTATGCACACAAGTTACACTAAGATCTCTGGTGATCTAAATACACATGAACCTGCTCCCATGGGCGTAACCCTCTTAATGGGCCTCCCCTTCCATGGATCTCTGTCTTGTCCCCTTTTTGTACAGTGCTATTTTGACTTTCTAGCTAGGTTTGCTCTATATAAACCCCTTACATATAAAGGTGTGTGTTTTCTCTTCTGCCTCCCTAAAATAATCTGCATCCAAAATATCCACTGAGTGTAAACATTCCGTCTGAAGCTGACAATGCAGAAGGCCCAGACAACTGTTCACACCCAACTACTTCATTCATCTTCTTGTTCCCTAAAAATCTGATGAAACAAAGCTCTCACATCTTGTTAGCGCATAGATGCCCTTGGGCATTAGTCCACGCTCTATAAATATTTTACATTACATGTTCTTTCAATTTATCCCTATTTATGTGTACAGGACTACAAGTAACAGTTTACAATACAATTTAAACCTAAAAGCCAAGACTTGTGTGACTAGCGTGGAACGACAGTAAGGCGGCAGAAACGGCAGAACTTTCCTCAGCAATCTCAGCCTGAGAAAACCAGCATTACAAACCGAGGCAATCTGAGCCCCACGCGAACCGGTAAGAAGAAGCTTTATCCCTAGGCTTTTCACGCAGGCACTTGGGGCCAGACACGGCCCAAGAGAGTCAGGCCAAAAGTCAGAGTTCCAGAAGGACAGGGGTTTTGTAGAGATACCAGGACCTCAGCCTTTTCACTGTTTAATTTCAGCCAGTTTCCCGCTATCCAGTGCTCGACCTCAGTGAGGCACTCCCTAAGTTTAGAGGGAGGGCCTGAGACCGGGGGACTCGAGGCAGAAAGTCAGCTGAGTATCGTTGGCATGCGGATAAAAAAAACAGATGTTGTGGAAGGAGACGAGGTCAGCAAAAGGGCACAGATGAAGAATAAAAAGAAGGGGCAACAGAGAGGACTCCTAAGGAACCCCAAAGGAGACAGAGGAGGGGGCAGAGGGTAAAGGAAACAGAGAACCAGTCTCTTGGCGCTCTAAGGGAAAAGAGGTATACCAGGCCAAAGGAGCACCTGCCATCCCAGTCTGCTTCAGCAGTTGGAGAATAATTGTATGATCAATGGTATCAAATGCCACAGAGAGGTCAAGGAGAATCAGAACACCGGCCTCTCTGCGATCTTGCAATAGTGCCAGGTAATCAAGGATGGAAATCATGACGACTCAGTTCCCATGAGTCATCTAAAGCCTGCTTGGAAAGAGTGTAAATCGCCTTACGCCTCTAGAAATCTGGAGATCTGCTGGTTAACAATGGTTTCCATGAGTTTCATGAGAACGGGAAGCAGCGAGCGAGATAGGGTGATAGCTGTCATGTGATGCCGGATTAAGTTTTTTTTAAAAAAAAGAGGTGAAACGATGACATGTTTAAGAGGAGCCGGAGTGACCCCATTTGTGAATGAATAACTGAGAGCTACAGTGAAGAAAGAAGCACAGTCCGAAGCAAGAGCTTGAATCAGGTGTAAAGGAATGGGAACAGAAGGCATTGCCGACTTAAGTTTGCGAATGGCTTTAACAACAGTCTGATTAGTAACAGGATAAAAAAGAAAGGCATAGAGCAAGTCCCCCAGGTGTGTTGCTGATAGGGGCATTAAGGACGACGCACAGGGGGGCCCTGCCACTACAATCGAGCTCCTAATCCTGTCAATTTTATCCTGGAAAAAGAAACTGATCTGATCACAGACTACCTGAGAGCGAGCGGGATCAATCAAGGGAGGGGGTGGTGCAGAGAGTTCTTTAGCCACCCTAAAAAGTTCACGTGAGGAGCAGGTAGCTGAGATGATACAAGCAGCGTAATGATGCGATTTAGCAGTTTTTATAGCTTTCAGATAAACAAGAAGAGCTGCCATTTACGTTCGGCTCACTGAGACGCTTGCTTCAAGAGTCTCCATTCAGGGGAAAACCAGAGGGTGGATGGTTTTGCAGGACAGATGCACAGCTTAACAGAGGCCAATGTATCAGCAATGGTGACCATTGTTCTCATCAGAGCTGTACATGGGTCCCTGGAAGTAGTAAGCTTCAGTATATTATCTCTAGGGCAACCAGCGACTTGATCAGCAGCGTTCTTGGCCCAGACCCACCAATGAGTTTGGGTCTGCGGTTTAAGGAGGGGAACAAATAAGAAAAGGGAGGAGGAAATGATCGGACCAAATAACCGGTATAGGATTAAAAGTGGTCAGTAACTCCTGTGTATATATAATGAGGCCCAGTGTATTTCCTCTCTTATGCGCGGGCCAGTGATTACGTGCGTGTAGATTAAAGTCACTCAGGCCAGATGTAAACTTAGAAGCCTGAGCGTCATTAACATCATTTGCATGCACATTGAATTGAATGGTACCTTATGTTACATCCTGCTATGCCATGACGTAGAGGTGGTAGCATTGGGTACTGCTACACGCCGCCTCCCTCTTCCCACCATCAGAAACTCTGACTCTAACATGGTCGGAGTCATCAAGTGCAGCGAGAGGAGGTCAATGACTACCCTCAAAACACTAAAGTGGCTGCTTGATGACTTGCTCAGTATACCCCTGTGAAATTAGCTTTTTGTCACAGTTCAGTGGCCCATGGTCAGATCTGTTCAAAGACCTTCACTTAAAGCTGAGATGGCATGAGAGGCCAAAGAGCATAGATTTTCAACTACACACTCACTTGCCTGAGCAGGTTGAATGCACACTGGCAGCTGCTGGTCAAAGCTAACACTGCTGCGAAGTAAATCAGTTTCCTGCACTCCAATTCCATCCCCTGTACCCAATGCTGCTTTGTGCAAAACACATCACTTGCTCACCTTTGT
Source organism: Ambystoma mexicanum (assembly GCF_040938575.1). Taxonomy (NCBI): domain Eukaryota; kingdom Metazoa; phylum Chordata; class Amphibia; order Caudata; family Ambystomatidae; genus Ambystoma; species Ambystoma mexicanum. The sequence goes on from NC_090922.1 coordinate 390,507,336, forward strand.
TGGTGGGTTGTGAGAATTGTTTTTTGAGGTTTTAAAGTGCAAAATTGCAGCACATGCTGCTTCAGAGTGCGGGGAGGTACCGTTAGGATGGGCAAAACATGTACAAATAGCATTTAGGCACAGCAGAAGCAAGCCAGGGTATTCACAATTACTCTGATGTGCGAAACTATTGCATTGCATTCCCAATACACATTCAGTAGTAAGATCTAAAGACAGTGTTCATACAGGGGTGGGGGTGAAAGGTTCAATGTGAGGTCCACTGCACCTTATTCAAGAACCAGGCTTTGGTGCTATCCAGTGATTTCAGCGTCAACAATTTCAGAGAGGGATTTTTTAACGAACCGAAAACACCGAAATGTTTTAAATATATACTTGAGGGATGGGCTAAGAGGATAAAACAGGTGGGAAAGGGGTTGGGGTGGGCTTAAACTCATAGGGAAATGGAGGCGGGGGGGGGGGGGGTTCTGAGGGGAAAAACAAATCTATTTTTTTCACTGTATTGGATTCATAAAAAAATGCCTCTCTGTAAATGTTTTCGAAAAACTGACATACTACCGCTTTGGTTAGTCTCTTCAAGATGTGATTGGGCTCCCCACGGATTTCAGACGGTAACCCATTACAGTTTGTGGCCCATATCAAAGCCAGGGTGCAGCCTCCATTGGGATTTCTTCTGAAACCTGGGTGACAATGAAATTGAGCTTTGTAGATCTCAGACGCTTTATGTTTCTGTGTCGGACAGCACTGAGCTGCCGATAGATTTCTGGACCAAGCAAAATGTTTTGAAAGTATTTTACTGGTCAGTAGGAAGTCAGTGGAGCTCTGTTAAAGTGGAATTTCAGCACCAGACCCGTGGAAGGGGTTTGAGAGGCCAGCCTAGTCGGCGGGCACGGTTAATGACAAGTAGTCTAGCAAAACTCCACAAAGGGAACACTAGTTAAACAGTAGGTACGTCTTAATGAGCTAAGGGGGTGGCTTTTTAGCACAGTTAAACACATTTAATGATAGTCAAGTATAAGAGTTCCACATAAATGTATAAAATGTACTGATTAGGCCTTAACACACCAAACGTAAGAAAATCACATATCACACACAAATACACACACGGCCACAGCTTGTCATGTTAGTGAGATTACTTACACTTTACACTAAAACACAGTAAAAACACTTCAGTCAAGTAAAGCAATGAAACAGCAGCAAGGAAAGTGAAAAGAACAATGCATTCAAACATAAACCATGTACCCTGGCTTTACGAATATAAGAAAGATACCCAACTTCAGCAGTTCTCCCCTATCAGGCAAGTTGGCCTAGTGTCTCAACTGAGTCAGAGTTCCAGGCAAGTGTCTGAGAGGGGGCTGTACATCTCAAAAGCTTCCTTGCACAACCTGGCAAAGCCAGCAGGTTGGTAAATGGATGTATTTTAAAAGCACATACGAAGATAACAGGTAAGAAAGTACTTTAAGGGTACACTCTCAAGCCCACCACATCAGGGTTCCCCTGGGTGGGGATCCTTGGCTAAAATTCCACTGATCACAGTGAATCAAGAGAGTGTTAGGGAGTAGACTCTAGCCCCATACAATCCTTATGACGGGATGGGGGCATGAAAACAGGGAAGTACACTTGTGCCCGTTACTCTTATTTTCTGAGTGACCACCCCTGGGGTTCTCAGAGTTGCTGGGGAGACTTACTTTTTCCATTGGTTCCATCGATGTAGGTCTCAGGGTCGCAGGTGTAGTGCCTGAAGACAGTGTTGGGTTTGGGCCTGACTACGCAGTCATTTCGATCTCAGATTCCGGACCTACTTTGACAGACTTGCAGCTGGACAAGCCATACACCTCAAGACCGCAGCCACAGCGGGTCCCACGATGTGAAGAGACACCCAGGAAAGAGAAGAAGCAGGGCAGCAGCAAAGAAACACTGATCAGCGTTCAGCAGACGAGAACCATGTTGACAGTCTTCTTCAGCCAGGTGGCGCGGGCAGGAGCCCCCACCTTCCACAGGCCAGGATCAGCTCATCAGAGCTGCAGCACCGTGCTACGAGGCACGTAGAGGATTGCTGTGCACCCAGGCCCCCACGAGCCCCTACCAGCACCTTTGTGCTGCCCCCCCCTCCCAGAGGAACTTTTCACCTCCCCACTGGCCACCCCTCACCCAGAAGCGGCCCGGGTTGCGTTCCAGCAACACGCCGAATTTGGAAAAAAAAAGAAAGAAAAAAATCAAAACAAAATGTCGGGCGCGATGCGGCGCCAGAGCGAGGCTCGGCATCCTGGTTGCTAAGCAACCGTGCTTCTTAGCACTCAACATCCGCCGGCAGGCGGAAGAGCCGGCCACACGCAAAGGCCACTCTAAGGCCCTGTTTGCCCCTCTGCATCCAGTCTTCTTCAGCCAGGTGGCGCGGGCAGGAGCCCCCACCTTCCACAGGCCAGGATCAGCTCATCAGAGCTGCAGCACCGTGCTACGAGGCACGTATAGGATTGCTGTGCACCCAGGCCCCCACGAGCCCCTACCAGCACCTTTGTGCTGCACCCCCCTCCCAGAGAAACTTTTCACCTCCCCACTGGCCACCCCTCACCCAGAAGCGGCCCGGGTTGCGTTCCAGCAACACGCCGAATTTGAAAAAAAAAAAGAAAGAAAAAAATCAAAACAAAATGTCGGGCGCGATGCGGCGCCAGAGCGAGGCTCGGCATCCTGGTTGCTAAGCAACCGTGCTTCTTAGCACTCAACATCCGCCGGCAGGCGGAAGAGCCGGCCACACGCAAAGGCCACTCTAAGGCCCTGTTTGCCCCTCTGCATCCAGTCTTCTTCAGCCAGGTGGCGCGGGCAGGAGCCCCCACCTTCCACAGGCCAGGATCAGCTCATCAGAGCTGCAGCACCGTGCTACGAGGCACGTAGAGGATTGCTGTGCACCCAGGCCCCCACGAGCCCCTACCAGCACCTTTGTGCTGCCCCCCCCTCCCAGAGGAACTTTTCACCTCCCCACTGGCCACCCCTCACCCAGAAGCGGCCCGGGTTGCGTTCCAGCAACACGCCGAATTTGAAAAAAAAAAGAAAGAAAAAAATCAAAACAAAATGTCGGGCGCGATGCGGCGCCAGAGCGAGGCTCGGCATCCTGGTTGCTAAGCAACCGTGCTTCTTAGCACTCAACATCCGCCGGCAGGCGGAAGAGCCGGCCACACGCAAAGGCCACTCTAAGGCCCTGTTTGCCCCTCTGCATCCAGTCTTCTTCAGCCAGGTGGCGCGGGCAGGAGCCCCCACCTTCCACAGGCCAGGATCAGCTCATCAGAGCTGCAGCACCGTGCTACGAGGCACGTAGAGGATTGCTGTGCACCCAGGCCCCCACGAGCCCCTACCAGCACCTTTGTGCTGCCCCCCCCTCCCAGAGGAACTTTTCACCTCCCCACTGGCCACCCCTCACCCAGAAGCGGCCCGGGTTGCGTTCCAGCAACACGCCGAATTTGAAAAAAAAAAAGAAAGAAAAAAATCAAAACAAAATGTCGGGCGCGATGCGGCGCCAGAGCGAGGCTCGGCATCCTGGTTGCTAAGCAACCGTGCTTCTTAGCACTCAACATCCGCCGGCAGGCGGAAGAGCCGGCCACACGCAAAGGCCACTCTAAGGCCCTGTTTGCCCCTGTTCGCCGCTAACGGCGTGTGGCGAGTCCCCCTACTATTCACTCACGAACCTCTGATGCCCAATGACAATACATGGGCTTACACTGGGGAACGCAGCGGCTGAGCAGGAGCTCACGACACGGCAGAAGCAGCGGACTTGGCTTGGAAACCCTCCGGGAACAAATACCTGGTAAGCGCGGCCACATTGCGCTACTTTTAACTCTGTTTCTGTGTTGGTCTGCCAGCCTCGATTTTGCTTCATTTGGTATAAAGGCACACAAGTGCTCCGAGTTGCCCCATAAAGGCCTAGGCAATGTGCACATGCATGCCCCTCAGCCTCTGTATCACTCTCATGCTCATTGCCTTACTCTGCACCTACCTTGCCACCCTCTTACCCTCCACATCCAGCCACGTACTCAAATACTTTGACGCACTCCAGCCAACATACAACCCTATTGTATATGAGTTGTGTTGTGCCCTATGATCGCCCCTGACCTCATTTGAACTGTGTTGTGCCCTAATGGTCGCCCCTGACCTCATTTGAACTGTGTTGTGCCCTAATGGTCGCCCCTGACCTCATTTGAACTGTGTTGTGCCCTAATGGTCGCCCCAGACCTCATTTGAACTGTGTTGTGCCCTAATGGTCGCCCCAGACCACATTTGAACTGTGTTGTGCCCTAATGGTCGCCCCAGACCACATTTGAACTGTGTTGTGCCCTAATGGCCGCCCCTGACCTCATTTGAACTGTGTTGTGCCCTAATGGTCGCCCCAGACCACATTTGAACTGTGTTGTGCCCTAATGGTCGCCCCAGACCACATTTGAACTGTGTTGTGCCCTAATGGTCGCCCCTGACCTCATTTGAACTGTGTTGTGCCTTATGGTCGCCCCTGTCCACATTTGAACTGTGTTGTGCCTTATGGTCGCCCCTGACCACATTTGAACTATGTTGTGCCTTATGGTCGCCCCTGACCACACTTGAACTGTATTGTGCCTTATGGTCGCCACAGACTACATTTGAACCGTGTTGTGCCCTATGGTCGCCCCAGACTACATTTGAACTGTGTTGTGCCTTATGGTCGCCCCTGACCACATTTGAACTGTGTTGTGCCTTATGGTCGCCCCTGACCACACTTGAACTGTATTGTGCCTTATGGTCGCCACAGACTACATTCGAACTGTGTTGTGCCTTATGGTCGCCCCCAGTCTTTATTTGAACTGTGCTGTGCCCTATGGTCGCCCAGACTACATTGCCTGTCCCTGACTGCATTCAACCTGTCTCTGATTGCATTTAGCCTACATATGATTGCTCCGTCTAGCCTAGAGGTACCCGACTCTTGCAAACCAACAGCCTAAAACCAGGCCACAATGATACTAACTTTTATTTACCTGTCAGCCCTTTGGACCACAATGCCTAAAGTAAACCACTATCCGAGGCCCACACTACAGGGCATACCGCCTGTAGATGAAGGACTCTTAACTCCCCCCCTAGAGCCCAGCCATCTACTTTCACACTCACTTATTACCCACCAATCACTAACACACCTTCCCTGTGACATCGCAAATAGAAACGCAAAACTACGCTCAAGACTACCTAAAATTCACGAACCATTAGCTAGACTCAATACCTCCTGCAATAGAAGTAACGCTAACATCCGAAACACTCCTCCTGTAAAAACTGACCTCCATCGCAACAACCGCCTAAATAAGCAGCCCAACACTAACAATAGCATACCAAAAAAGAAAAGCAATGCCACCCAGCCCACAGTAAAGCCGAACATCCAACTGAAGTGCGCCCTTATTAATGCCAGGTCACTAATAGCACACGCTACCGAAATTGCGGATCTCATTCAAATAGGAGACTATGACATCTTCGCCATAACAGAAACTTGGCTGCACCAAGCTGCAGGACCTGCCCTAATGCTTGCCTTACCCCATAATTACACCATACTTAGAGAAGACAGAGTCAACTCTCGAGGAGGTGGCCTAGCTATTATTGCTAAAAATAATCTCTCCCTAAAAATTGATTCAAGCTCAACAACCAACTCCTGCGAATCATTAACTGCTAAACTCCTCGCATCTCCCTCTCAAACTATTACTATTCACCTTATCTATAGACCACCTGGCCCTATTGGCACGTTCGAGGAGGACATTTCCACAATCCTCTCAAACAACCTAAAAACTTCATCCCAAGCTATCCTTCTGGGTGACCTAAACCTAGGCTACAATGACCCTAAAGACCGGCAAGCAACTAATATCACTAATGTCATCTCAGAACTAGGCTTCTCCCAAAAAATCCTACAACCCACACACGAAAAAGGCCGTATACTTGACTGGGTTGCTGACTATAACTGCAATACAACGATTGTCGATATCACCTCACAAATCTGGACTGATCATGCACTGATAACTTTCCTCCTAAATGTTAACTTGGCCCTACCTATTGAAAATGCGCTGGCTCCCCCCTTGCCAACCAGAAACAAAAAACTTATAACTACAGAAAAACTGCTACCACTCATCCTCCCTAGATTAAACTCTCTACCTGACTCATTGGACACCTCATCACTAGTTAATGAATTCAACTCTTCTATGGCTACAGCTCTAGATACTATTGCCCCACTGAAACTGAGAAAGAGCAAGCCCAGAGCCCACCTAAACACCTGGTTTACTCCTCACCTTAAATCTCTAAGACTTGAAAAACGTAAATGCGAATCTGCTTGGCGACTAACCCCAACAGAGACAAATAAAATTACACTCATCAATGCCTCCAAGATCTACAAAAATGAAATAAAGAAAGCAAAAAGAGATAACTTCAACAATAGAATACTGCAGGCCAAATCTGGAACGAAAGAACTATTCCTTATACTAAAGGAACTAGAAAACCCCATTCCTTTCCAAGATAATTGTGACAAAAATAAAATATGGTGCTCGAACATCCAAAAAGCACTAAATGACAAAATTGCCACACTCCAAACAAAAATTGAGATAAAAAAACAGAATATTCCACCCTCAACTAACCCAAGAGGCAAACCACCAATCAGCACTAAACTTGACTATAAATTTAACTTCTCGAAAGTAACTATACTCGAAACTGAAAAGATAATACTTTCACTTAAGCCATCCAATTGCCGAGGCGACCTATGCCCAGCCCAACTAATAAAGGACGCGGCCAGAGACCTCTCCCCATTCATTTCTAAGCTTATTAATGCCTCCTTTGCTTCAGGCACCATACCAGATAACCTCAAGCAATCCTGGGTCCTCCCCCTCCTAAAAAAACAAACACTGGACCCATCCATCCCGACTAACTACAGGCCTATCACAACGGTACCCTTCCTATTAAAAATCCTAGACAGGGTAGCCTACCTACAGATCCAAAAACATTTGGAGCTGCACCACCTCTTAGGCACAAGACAATCAGGCTTCAGACCCCAGCACGGAACTGAAACCGCGCTCATCGATCTTAAAACTCAGGTTGATGAGCTGAGAGACTCTGGAAAGATGGCCCTACTCCTCTTACTGGACCTCTCTGCAGCCTTCGACCTGGTGGATCATGATGTGCTCTGCACCCACCTTGAAACAGCTGCCCATTTCTCCACACATGCCATCGCATGGATTAAATCATTCCTAACCGGTAGAACTATGAGAGTCTTCTCTACTTCTGCTGCTGCTGACCCTGTATCCATCACATGTGGAGTCCCACAAGGTTCTTGTGTCTCCCCCACTATGTACAACGTCTTCACGAAGCCCTTGTTCGATGATCTAGATGATCTGGGTGTTACCTACACTAACTATGCGGATGACACTCAGATTCTCATACCACTTTCAGGGGATTATGAACAAGATTTGGCCTTGGTGAACAAGACTTATCTCATCATTCAGGCATGGATGGCCACCCACGGGCTATGCCTGAATGATGACAAAACTGAACTTATCATACTGGGGAACAAACAAAACATCAATAGATTAAAAGAAGAATACTCCTCCTTCGTCATAGACGGCAATATTATCAAGGTTGCAAAAGAAGTAAAAACATTAGGGTTTTACCTTGATTCCCACCTCTCCCTAACCAAACAGGTGAGCGCAATGGCATCCAGTACCGCATATACCTGCAAGCTGATTAGAGCCGCAAAACCATACCTATCCACTGCCAACTGCCTAACCCTTGCTCGAGCATTAGTGCTGTCGAAATTGGACTATTGCAACGCACTATACTTAGGGGCCAATAAACATACGTTGCAAAAAATTCAAACACTTCAGAACAATGCTCTTAGAGCTGCCTTAGGAATTCCAAGAAGGGAGCATATTTCAGAAGCTAGAAGACAATCCAACTGGCTCTCCACAGTGGACAAAATCAAACTCAAGACAGCTTCTCTAACTTTCAAAAGTATCAACCATCTAGCACCCAAATACCTAGCCGCTAGATTCAACAGAAAAATCTCCACCAGACCCACCAGAGAAGCATACTCCAACCAGTTAGTGATCCCCCCATTTAAACTAAGTACGGCCGGAGGAAACAGCTTCCCGGTCAAAGCTGCCCAGCTTTGGAACTCCCTCCCGCCCGGCCTGAGATCTACCCAATCCTACGCCCTCTTCAGATCTAACTGCATCAACTGGATCAAAGAAAATGACCGATAGTCCCGCCCTACACCAATATAACTACTGTCCTACAGTCGTACTATGTACATAATTAAATACTCTCTATCTTCCTACTGCATATTTCCTGTATATACTATGCTATATGTCTATATTATGCACAATGTATATTCTCCCTATTGTCCTGCATTATGTAATTTCTACTATGTATGACTACCATCTGTAAGCATGCGTAACCTGTAAAGTTTAAAGTATCCTTGAACAACGCGCCCGGTTACCCTCGGGTTTGGTGCGCGCTATAAATAATAAACAAACAAATAAATAAATAAATAATAAACAGACAGGAAAGATTTGGCTCCAGGAAAGCCATCTAGGAAAGCAGAAAGAACCAGAGAGATGATCTTGGGCCACAAGTCAACGACCTGCAGAGTCCCAATTTCCAGCTCGTCACTGTGACTGGTGCAGCAGAGAGGCCTTTGTCCCTGGATGGGCAGCACACGGAATGGTCCGAGGGCACTTCCAATGTTGTCTCATAGCAGGCTTCCAGTGTGGGGCACATGACTGATTGGTTCCACTAGTCCAAGGGTCGAAGCACCAATGAGGGTCTTCTGTGGTCCAAAGAAAGGCAGCAGGGCTTCACCAGGCATTGGCAATGCTGGTTTTCCTATGCATCAGTCTTACGAGTCTTCAGTGCAGTCTCCTATTCTTCGGAATTTTGGTTCCACTGGCGACCTGAGAAATGGCTGCAGGGTTGCTCTTTTTGTACAAAATTCCAGGTGGAGGCTGTCCCAGCTCACCAAGGGCACACCATTCCAACAGGTAAGGACTGTCCAGTCCTGAGTACCCTCAAACCCCACATCTGCCCAGCAACAGACACTTTCTGTCAGGAATGTGTATTGGGACTAGACAGTCTCAAGTCCAGACCTCTCAAGTTAGGAAATATTTCTCCTTTTGCAACTTTCCCTCCATACTTTCCTATCGAACCCCATTCTTTTTGCTCTGTTTTTATCCTATCCTGACTTTTTGAAGGGAAGTAAGGCTTTCAGGTTCACTCCCCTTGCCTTTTCGTCATTGCTATGGGGAAACTGATCAGTCCTTCAGACTATCAGTACTTGGAAACTATGTTTCCCTTTTTAATTCTTGTACTTTTTAACATTGCACACAGCACCTTCCAGTACAGTGAAATGGGGATACTTTTGTATCACCCTAGCTTTTTACACATGCGATTTTTGGTTGCTTCCATGTGTGCCTAAAGACAAGCTGGTGGCAGCAGTTACGTTTTTACAGTTTTAGCATAAATATTGGTGTACACATTAGTATTTACCATGTATGGCTATTAAACGTGGCTAGTGCCCTAAAATAAATGTGCCAAGAAATACTAGAGGCAGAGTCGACCACTGGGAGAAACACCCGACGAAGAAACCGTAAACGAAGCTTGCTGCATCCTCCTGGACCTTTAAATTGCCCGGTGAGGCCCTGCTGCTGTGCTGAAACTCCATTTTCAATGCGACAGAGAAGCTCCCGAAGGGAGGACTTCTTCCCTTGGGTTAGTGGGACCAACTAACCCTGAGGTGAACTCCACTGAACCATCTTATTGTTATTATTATTAGTATCTTCCCCAACTGGCTGTACTTCTGTGCTGCTGCAAGAACCGAATGCCAGGGGTCCAGTCATCCGTAGTCGAGTGCAACGTCTGAAATCCGGCTAGAAGCTCCAGGAGTCCCCTAAGCACCATCCAGAAGTAGGACGACCAGATCTCGAGTACCCTCACCAGAGTGCAGGACCCAAGGAGTGAAAGAAGCCCAACTGGTATCCGAGATCCACGACGGTGTTGTTTGCTAGGCGTTGAAACCGCAAAGTGCCACTGAACCGAAAAGAGCCCGTAGCTGCTGACGACCCCCTAAGTACCGCCGCATGAGCCCTTCAGACGTCCTTCCTCTTTTCCCCACGATTGAGGTTCAGGAACAAGGGTCTGCACCGTTGTAGCAAGACAGAATCCAGCTTGGACCACTCTTCTTTAAACCAGAGGTACTGTTTAGACTGGTGGTACTTATTTGTCTTTTGAGCTGTGCTTTTCTCAGTTGGGAACTGCATTCACTTATTTTCAGAGTTGTTCTCGACTCTCTTGGCACAGGCTTAACAGCTTGTAACCCTACAAGTGATTTTCTACAAACACTCTAACTTTGTGCAAGACTGTCTCTAATCGAAGAAGTGCCTCCGCTCCATAGGCTGTGTTCCAATTGACTTTGGCTGTCCTGACTCCCTGAAGACTCTTCTAGTCCATTGACTTTGATATTGTTGGTCTCTGATAGGTGGTAAATTGTTTTGGACTGTTATTGCTGGGAAAAGCTTGCGTAGACTTCATTGGAAGATTTAGTTGTCCTCACATTTATTGAACCTGTTTGACCTTTTTCCTTCCCTAAACCTTTTCCTTTCTGCAACCTCAGAATCTGCAAAGTGTAACCAGTGAGATATATAAATGCCATTACTGTCCTTGTGAATGAAGGCACCTCAGGGTGTAGGAATTGTGTAAGGCGCATCTCCAAAGTGTATCCACTAACTTGTTCGGGTTCTGAAAAGTAATTTGAAAGTATGTTTACATTGTTACATGAATTGGCTTTTTTTAAAGAATGCATATTTAAAAATTGATGTTAAATAAATAATGTATTTATAACTGAAACCTGGAGTGTAAGTGTTACTTGGCTACTTGTATTTACGAATTTCATTTGTGCAGCTCTACAGCTCACATTTACCCCACTCGAGATAGGCCTGGCTGCTCAGTCACACTACCAACTTGGGCAGTACAGACCTATACCAAAAGGTGGGTTACCTAATACCAAGCAGATACGTGTTGTGTAGTCTCACACAGTGTGACTGCATCAATTCTTACCTAACAGGGGTTGGGTGTGTTTGTGTCTTTGTATGTCTGTGTGGTGGGAAAAGGGGGAATGTTTGTGACAGGGGTAAGAGGAGCAGGTAAATGTAACTGTTTGAATGTAAATGTATCTGTGGTAGGGGTGGCAGGGTATTCTTTGGGCGAGAAAGGGAGGAGGCTGGGAAGGTAACGTGCACTGGTGGGTGAAACCCCACGATTTCTACAACATACCACAAGGACATGAAAGGGTGGTGGTGGGCTGGAGATCTGATTCCGATGAAATGCCCCCAGATGTGATAATTACGCATTTTGAAGGCCGCACATTGTTTTTTGTGTGTTTGGCCTTCAAAATGCAAAAATGTCACATAGAACCATGCTTTAAGCATGATTTAAGAAGTGGGTACCTCTGAGCTCAAGCCCAGTGTCACAGACCAAGCGAGAGCAGAAAGTGAACCCACCCTTAGTGAGGTAGTTAGCACACTTGAAAGTGTAATTAAAAGATATTGGGGTAGATTCTCAAAAACAGCAGCATCTCAATCCGATGCACTATGGTGCAAAGATGCACCTGCGCCATTGCGCATCTCATCGCATAAGGCAAATTCACAAAGAAAACCCAAAAAAATGCCCAGTGCGCAAAGGTGCGCAAATTGTGGCGCAAAAGAGGCACAAACAAGTGGGCATTTAATGGCATATCTGATGAGCTGCACACGTTTTTGGCACCCACTTATTTATGGGCAAATGCTGACATGAGCATTACTTTAAGCCAAAAAGATGTGCATCCCAGTAGATGCCCCAAAAGAGAGTGCATTTACCCTAAAAACACAATAAAGTATGTCAGACAATTGGTTTAATGCTCTTTCTCTTTTTTTGTCTTTTACTTTGTAAAGTGGATTACTTCCCATGGGAGTAAGTGTATACCATTTACATGTCTCATGATAGTTGCCATGTCATTCCGGAATGTCATAGAGCAATGTCTGTGGGCCTCATTACGACCCTGGCGGAATTCGGAAAACGATGGCGGAAATGCAATACCGCCATCGAATAGCGCTCGGTGCGACTATGACCCGTCACCGCAAAGTACGAAGCCATTAGCGACACCGTAGTGAACGCCAACGCTAACTGCACCAAGCACGCGCGCGCGCGCCATGCCAAACCGTAAATACCACCATGGCGCAAGGGTACGCTAATTCCGACCCTAGCGGACATGTACCTAACGCCATCAAGCATGGCGGAATGTACCATTCCGCCATGGTGAGAAGTACGGCATCGCGAATCAACCGTAAACGGCCCCACTGAGTGCCTGTACACCGCTCCCAGCCCACAAAGTACAACTCCCCGTAGGTGCAATGAAGTCACAATGCAACCAGTGAAATGTACAAGTCACCCATGCATGCCAACGAACAAAAGAAACACAAGAGGGGCCAATGGGAGCTGCAGGGCACAGATGGCACGAATACAGAAGCCAATCCAATGGACATGACCACAGTCCCCCCCCCCCCCCGAAACGCACGCAAACACAGGCACCTGTGACCAGCAATATTCCGAAAATCACATCATTCCACCAGTCCACCTGGCTGACCGGCATCTGTTACACCAAACCCAATCCCCCGCCCCTGAGCATGACAACATTCAAACAGTCATATTGGCAGCCCCCATCCCTGACCTCACTGGGCTTCGTAGGCAAACGCGCCCAGTACAGTACCACGCAACTAAACTCCGAAGCTGGAACCCAATGCAGATCTCCTCCCAATACATCGCTCCCCAAATAGGAATATGCCACATCACTTGCAAAGAAGAACGCTACACGGGCCAAATCAGAATAGAAATTTAATGCACAACAAAATCACCAAGCCCATACAGCCATTAGGCCATGAACTCCAAAACACATTTCACCATTGTGGGCTGCATCCGCAAGAAATGACCAGCCACTACTTGTGTGACGCCCTGTTCCATCATGGTACACAGAGCCACATTCACGTACGAAAAGGCAACATGGAAGAGCACAGAACCGCAGGGCCGTCCCAATGGGGAGGCACTAGTCCAGCTGAAAGGCCGAAATGATGCTCCGAGCCACTAGTACTGCGTAAGGGCATGTGGCCCATTGGCGATCGTCCCATAAGATCGTAATGCTGCTCCACTGATTAACACGAAGCAGCAGGTGTCGGGAGTAAAAGCCATCTGCAGGAGTGGCATACAGATGGCAGTGGCAAAAGGGGAGGAGATACCTGTCAACCAAAAGAAAAGAAAAAGAACAGAATGGCAATCAGAACTACATCCGAACAACTCACTTCAATGATCACACTAAATCCACAGCCATATGCATGCTAGCCCACTCCAAAGGATCATCACCACCCCAAAACCACTTGCGACTCATAACCATCTATATCGAGGTGTAAACACCATCACAAACGAGTGTACCTGTGCATGCGTCTGTCAAAACAGAATCCATCAGATGGGATTGGTAACGTGCATGGACACAAGTGTCTGAGGGCGCGTCGAGACAGGGAGGGCTCAACAAGGCCAGATAGACGATGGTCCCACTATGGCAGCCCTGCATCACATAGCGCAGGGGAGGCGGATAGATTCCAAGAAGCCCTGTACATGGCAAACTCTGTATCAAATCACCTGCCCATGCATCCATTCATCATTCCCTCATCCCGGGATTAAAACGCCTGAATATTTACTCACATAACATTAGAAATATCCATTGAGTCTGTGCGTTATGCAGCCTGCAAAATCCACAGTGCCCCAGCCCGTAATTCCAGTGTAGTGAAGTAACATGTATTTGGGAACGTCCGGCCTCATCGCCCACGTCGCTATTGCGCATCCCAAACCATTCATATCAATCATTGCATCCTCGCCATGGCCCCTGTCTCAAGGACATTGAACAATAGAACGTTATATTTGCAGTCAGACCTGTGGGCATTTCCTCGCCGCTAGCTGAAAACCGAAAGCGCCGCCCTTCGAATTCCTCATTTGCAACATCACGTCGAAGAGGCATCTGTGGCCGTTTGAAATCACTAATTAATCCATCTAGTGCGGCTGTGTGTGAAAATGGCAACTGCCTTCACCCACAAATGGGACGCCCCGCCCGTCGTTGCAACTCGGTACAGTGATGCATGAGGGCCCACCGTTACTCGAGTACTACGTTCCACTGACCCTTCACAAGTATGTTCGCGACTGCACAGATAGTATGTGAAACAATGGGACCATAGCAGAATGAACATATCAACCAATGTTACACGGCCATCGGGTACAAATACATGATTGCAATAGCAAGATGCCATTCCTCGAATTGCAGCGTTGTGTGCGGGACGTGCTCGGCTAAAGGGGAGAGCAGTTTGCACAGGTGGAATGAATCACCACCGGCGGAGGCCATACAGCCTGAAAACACATAAATTGCACACCCAGTCTCCTCCCACAACCAAACCCACTCCGAAATGCTACCGGCAGGACTCGCGATGTTGGCCCTGGGGGACCTGATAGCACTGCAAGTACTCCAACTCCAAGAAGAAGACGAACACCAACTACAACCGGCCGCACGGTGGAGACGCAGGAGGAGGAGGAGGGCAAGGCAGGGCCAGCAAGGGCCGCCAGCACAGCCACTACCACCACGCAGGCAGCCCGCAATCCCACGCCTCCGAGCACATCCGTTCAACCTCACTGATGAGCAGATCCACACCCTCTACCGTCTGGACCGGGACACCATAGCCGCCATTGTGGACATGACACAGGCTGACCTTGTCAGCATGATAGATAGCCCAACCGCCATCCCACCCCTACTGAAGGTGGTGTCTGTACTCCACTTCCTGGCCACAGGCACCTACCAGCACACAGTCGGACAGTTGCATGGCATTTCCCAGCCACTGTTCTCACGGACACTATTGCAAGTGCTCGATGCCCTCCTGCAGCACGCAGACGACTACATCTCTCTACCACGCTCGGAGCAGGAAATTACAAACACAAAAGTGGGATTCCATGCACTTGCCGGCATACCGGGTTGCATTGGTGCCATCGACTGCACCCATGTGGAATTGGTCGTCCCACATGACATGGAGGCCCAGTACCGCAACCGTAAACAATTTCATTCCCTGAATGTACAAATGGTGTGTGACTCCAACAGGATCATTACACATTGTTGTGCCAGATTCCCTGGATCAACCCATGATTCTATGGTCTTGAGGAACTCTACTATACCACGCTACATGGAGCGACACGCAGGGTACAGATCCTGGCTACTCGGTGAGTCTCATTTCATGCATGATGATGTGGGGTATGTGATGCGGCAATGACCTGGCAGGAAGGGGGGGGGTGTGCGTACGTAGCAATGGCATTCCACATCATACGTTTCTCGTCCACATACAGGTGATGCTGGGTATCCACTGAAGAGATGGCTCCTCGCACCAGTCCGGAACCCACGGGACCAGCATGAGGAGGACTACAACCATGCCCACTCACGTACCCGTGTAGTCATAGAACAGGCATTCGGCCTACTGAAGACTCGTTTCCGCTGCCTCAGCAGGTCTGGCGGGGCACTCCTGTACCGCCATGAGAAGGTTGCAAAGATGGTGATGGCATGTGTCATGCTCCACAACATGTGCGTACGTAGAAATGTGCCCATGCCCCCTGACGCAGAACTGCAAGCACCTGATGATGGTCGTGATGAGGGTGGGGATGTGGCAGCACCTCAAGGAGTCTGCGAGGCACCGGAGGGCCGTGACATTCGTCAGCATCTCATTGATGCATGCTTCTAGCACTCACGCCTGGTGGCTGATACATGGACACGGGACTCGTGGCACTGTGTGTGTCTGGGACATGCACAATATGGACTGTACGCCTATGATGGCCTAGTACACAAAGATCAATGTCCACACATCTCATTGGTTGATCGTGCACTGTTTATGGCATATGTGATATCATGTTGAACACCCTATCGACCCGCCACCCAAGTGAGCCCAACACACCCCCTCCACCCTCCTACCTCCCCCCCGAACACCAGTGTCCAAAGATGCTCATTGTCAGTGGGCTGTCGCTATTGCAAGCCCCCTCTGCGGGTATCAGGGGCACCCCTGCCTGTGGAGCGCAGGTTCCTCCCAGATCTACGTTGGGGGCTGCCCTGGACGGAACTTGCAACGGATGATGTCTCTGCCTGCTCACGTCCATGCATGTCCCTAAGGGTTTGCGAGAGCTCAGTGAGCACACGGCGCACTGCGGCAAGTTCGGCACATACGTCTTTGGACGTCGCATGCAGTTCCCCCCTCAGGCTCTCGGTGCTTCTCTCCATTTGGACTCTCAGGCTCTCGGTGCTACTCTCCATTTGTGCCCTTAGTGTCTCTGTACCTCTCTCCATTTCTGCCCTAAGTGTCTCAGTTGATGTTTCTATGTCTGCCTTAGTGCCCCCACATTCATCGGCATGGTCCTTGAGGAGCGTGGCCAGTTGCTGCTGTTGCACGATTAACTGGTCGAGGGACTGTTGCCTCTGCTGGGCCATGGCCATTTGCGGGGGTGTCACAGAGGGGCTGTTGACCTCATGTTGCCTTGCCACAGGGCTTGTGGGGGATGGCCAGTCGTCGTCTTGTGGGTGCCCCTGCGTGGTATCCTCATGTTGTACGGGATGGGACAGACAGGGGGATTGGGACAGGTCATGGATGGATCTGACTTCGACATCCCCGTCTTCTGTGTCGGAGCATGCTGCCATCAATGGGGTGTCACCTATGGTGCTGCTGCCACCAGAGGCAGTGCCTTCTGTGGCATCCGTTGGGGGGACCTGTGGTGGTGGTGGTGTGGGCATGCTGGTTGCTGGGGTGCCTGTTGATGTTCCCTCCTCTGTGCTGCCACCTGATTTGTGCTGCTGCCGTGTCTTGATGCGTGCAGCTGAGGTGGAGGGTCTTTGGCCGTTGGTCTTGGCCCTCTTTGCAGGTGTGCTGGTAGGGGTGTCCTGATGCTCGTCGTTTGGATCGGACCCTGTGGTGGAGTAAAGAAGGGCGAGGGTTATTAATGGGTCTGTGGGAAATGGAATGGCATTGTATCACATGCATTGGGGTGGTACCTGAGGGTGATTTGGGTCGGGGCCTTGGAGGTGCTTTCATTTGTGTGTGGAGTGAGGGTGCAGTTGTTTGGCAGCCTGCAGTTAGGGTGTGCCTGCTGCACGCGTAGTGCGTGTTTTAGGGGTTTTTAATTAATTATGTATTTATTGTGGGTTTTAACGTGCGCTATCAGGCCGATGTGTGTGGACGTTCTCCTGGACATGTGTTTCTGTTGCACTATGTGGACACATGGTGCTTCACATGATTGGACTTTGTGGATTTGGCATTGTTTTATCTGGCCCACCTACCTGAATCTTCGGATGTCTGCACTCCTTTCTCCATCCCTCCGACTCCCTCTATGCTCTCCATTCCGATGGTGGAGGCACAGATTTCTTCCCAGGGGGTCAACTTGATGGGTGATTCAGGACCTCCCCCGGTGGCTGTGGCAATGTTGCGGTTGGCAGAGAGTATGCTGCGGACGCGTATCCGCAGGTCGTCCCATCGCTTTCTGCATTGCTGTGGGTTGCGGGGTGCGGTCCCCACCGCACTTACCCGCTGTGCCACCAGAGCCCATATGGCCTTCTTGTTCGCAAGTGCCGTCCTGGTCATTTGCGTGGAGAAGACGACGGCTGCATTCTCCTGGAGGGTCTCTGTTAGCACGGTGAGTTCCTCACGGGAGAAGTGGACCTGCCGCTTGCGGTCGCACGCTTTCTTCGCTACTTTTCCCATTTTTCTTGGTTTCGCTAGGGTGGATGACGGGTTGGGGTGTGTCTCAGGGTAGTGTTTTTGGTGGTTGTGTGGTTTTAGTGGTTTTATAGGTGTACGGCGGGATGTTTCCCGTTCCGGGCCCATGTTTTTACTTCCGTTTCCGTATATTTCCGGTCACCGTACTTTCCGGTAGGCGCACACTGCGGTGTCCGCTGTGATGGGTGGCGGTATTGCACCTAGGGCGCCGTACGGCGGCAGTGTGGGCCGTTTTGGGGTCATTTCCGCCATCGCGGACTTTGCACTTCCGCCATGCCGTGGTGCTCGTGCCCGATGGGTCGGAATGGGCCGCACTTTGCTCCTTCGTGCAATGGCGGAAACGCTATTTACGCTGTGGCGGTCCGGTCAGTCACTTTCCGCCAGGGTCGTAATGAGGGCCTGTGACTGTGTTGATGTCACGCATGATGCATTTAATTCATATAAGCAGCCACATGCAAAGTGTTCTGCTTCTTAATGTATTCTGTGGCTGGGGGGGTATGAGAGTCACATGGGTGCAATCAATGGCGACACAAATGCATAGTACCCAGCTATGTCTTAAAATGCCCTCACTAATCCTGCCCTGGTACATGTATAATGAGGCATGCTTATTATATACACCGTCAAATGTAAGGATCATGTTGAAGACCTTGTTGTGGCCCTGCGATTGTGACCATTTTATCATATCACCACCATGTCGCCACTGATGATCTGGAAGTAGCCTTTTGAAAAGAAATACAGGGCTGGCAGTACATTGAAAAGTGGTGGTATTATTATAATAGTTTTATTATAACACACTTAATACCAAAGAGGTTTCTCAGCACAGGCCCGGGATTAAAAACTATTTTGCCCTGTGTTGTCTTGCTTCCAAGAGGAGCGCGTTGCCACTGAGCCATACTACCCAGGGCATGGGCTTGCATTGTTGGTGTGGTAAGGGCCCCTTCCCACAGATTCACCATCTCCAGTATGATATGGGATGGAAAGCGTTACCTCCGGATGACCTCTTCCATTAGCCAGTTGAAATACGATGATCCAGCCATATACAATTTCAACCCATATATAATTTCCCTCTTCATCACTCGGTGCAGAAGCATGATGCGCAGTGTGTTATCGTGTTCGTGCTACTGCTGCTGGGAATCATTTTCGCTGTGCTACCTGGGGAACCCAGTCTGTCTACACTTTTTATCAATCCTAAACGTGACTCACTGCTCAAAACATCCTGCCTGCGCGGGGGACACGCTGTATGCACAGTGTGTTATCGTGTTACCGTGGGACAGTGGACGGCTGCACCCAGGACCCATGTCCTCTGAACAGCGAGTAACTGTCTGTCGACATAAATCTCTACTCGTTATCGTGCTATGTGCCAAGCTCCAGGGCTTTCCTCTCCTTCTGACCTTCTTGTTTCATAGGTGTTTAACGGGATGACTGCAGGCTTGGAGCCTTTGAACCCCGGGCGACTGATCAGAAGCCACATTTGGACTAGCTAGACTGCAAAACGCGCAGATCGTTATTTGGTCTGTGGTCCCTGTGTCCCCGCGCTGAAGCGCGGAAGCGCATAAACACTGGTGGCCGTGGGGCGGTTATCTTTCTGATGTGCCATGGATTTAAGGAGTGGTGCAAAAACATCTGAATCACTGGAACTGGATGCTTCGCAGCGCTGCAGTACGCAATTGATCTACCTCTTCCTCCCTCCACCATTATTGAATTCCTACCTCCAGCAGTAAATAACATACATTCAGTTACTATTAACCAACAGGAGGGGGAACAGGCGGCGATTCGTACACCTCAAATTTATAACTTTAAGGCAACCAAGCTGATAAACTCTTATTTTTCTAAACAGCAGAAGTGTAATACACTAGTTAGCCAAAATCCCTCTACATCAGGATTAATGAGAGATCATATCACAACATCTATAGCCTCAATGCAACAGCTTGAACCAATCACTAACAGCAGAAGTGTAATACACTAGTTAGCCAAAATCCCTCTACATCAGGATTAATGAGAGATCATATCACAACATCTATAGCCTCAATGCAACAGCTTGAACCAATCACTAGTGTGTACCTTATGTCTTCTGAAGAAACTGAAGTGGATGAACAAGGCTTGGCCTTCTTCTTGAATACTCTGTCGATTTTATTCTGAAGCTCCACACTTATTCAGACTCTGACTCATCTATTACCTCCTATGAGTCAACCCCTGTGGGGGGCGTGGCTTGAGCCCATGGAGTGAAGTAGCCTTCGGACGGAGCTCCAGTCAAGATCCTCTCATAGATCCTAGCAAAGTGCACTTTAACTTACACTATTGGCACTGCCGACAGATGGCCGGGTAGGGGAAGTGGTCATATCGTCCCGACTTGCAAAATAGACAAAAACCAAAGGAAATTCACTGCAGATAAGGAGGTTGGAAGCTACGGCCCTGCAGTGTAAAGATGGGGACCAGCGAAAGCCCGATGTGCGGAGCACTGCTGCTGAACAGGATTGCGCGTCATTAAGCGACAAGTAAAGGTGGAAGGAGAAGTGCTGCATCGAGGCTGGTGAAATCGAGCCCCTGACGTGGGACCCCTCTGAGCTCGGCAGAGAGTGGAGGAGAAGCGAAATCAAGGTAGCGACCTTGCGCCGCCACTAAACATAAGGAGCAGGAAGACGAACGGCTCCCCTGAGAACGTGGGGGGTCTCCTGGCTGCCCGCAGGAGCCACACTGACAAGCCTGCGTGCGGCGCTGGGGGTGCGGTCGTAACTGAGCCGGTGAGAGGACCTGGTGCCATGCGGCGAAGCGGGAGGAGACACGGACCGCAATACCCCCGAATACATGACCCGCACCATATCCTGGAAACCAGCATGAGACATTGCCTGCGGGCGCGGCTGCCACAGTTATACACCCGTGCGATCGGGAGTCCCTGAATCGGCACAAACTTAAAAGCCCCATACTCGGAACAGGTGTGCGGGAATACAAACAGCGGGCACGTCGGGCCCTTTGGACACGCTGAAGATCCGGCCCGAGTTGCATACCACAGCCCGGTCCGCCAGCGGCTCATGCCACTGGGAATCGACCCAACTGAGATGTGCAAGCTAATCTACGCAGCGCCACGGGTTGTGTGCGGTGGGGGTTGCTGTAGATGTGCTGATCTAGGGGACTGTTAAGAGCTGGGTGGATAGATGCCCCAACGCTGGGCCTGCGGGGTGAATTGAGACTGCCTGCCCGGATGAAAATCGCTTCTCCCTCATGCATCTGAGTGTTCACTGAAATAACTGGACAGACGGAGGCTCATACACTCTAACGAGTGAGGACCCTAAAGCAATAAGGTACTGGGGGAAGTGCATTAGAACGCATTGGTAAGCGTTGAGCTGCTGGAGCCCCCGAACTGCAAGGGATACATACTGTCAATCAGGGGGGGAAGCATTGCTTGGATCCTACGGTGGAAAATCCGGCACCAGCACTGCTATACTGAGCGCCTGCTACATACACAGCGTGCAGCTGCTGCTAAGTAAGCCTGCGGCAACTAATGAAAGGCCTGAGTCACTGTACACAAACTTGGACCCCTCCACTGGGGATAGGGCATGAAACGAGGCCCAACAGCACCCCTCTTCCCCTAAAGGGCAGGCTTTGCAGAGACCTGACAACAGATGGTGACTGTCGGAGGGGGAAGAGAGCCACAGACCAAGCAAGGGTCAAACGACTAGAGTCCACTACGGAGCGCGAAATTGCTGGCGCTGATAGGTGTGAATGCCCCCCTACGAATCAAAAAAGAGGAATAAGGAGAAAAGAAGCAAAACACTGTACGCACCACATAAGAACGCATGGCTAGCTGGGCTACAGGGCGAGCAGACACCATGGATAGATTGACCTGGTGGAGGCACACTGCACTACAGTGATTGGGGCTGGACAATTGAGGTCCAACACTGCCTAGCCAAGGAGCAGAGACCCCGGGGGAGCGTCATCTACTACAGTGCACAGGATACTGGGGACGCACCAAAGGCACAGTCCCACAGCCTAGAGTACAGAGGCTGGGCCCTCCACTTAACAGGACAACACCAACAGGACACAGCACATCAACAAAAACAGCAAACCTGAAGACACCTGCTGAGCTGCTGCCCAGAGCACTAACAGGAGGCGTCAACTGCCACATAGCCGGCAGCCATAAACACTACACGGCCGAGAGGTCAGGAGGGCCACGGCCACTGAGGGATAAAGATGCACAGCAATAAACACAATGCTACGTCCCCATCCAAAGGGAAGAGAAAGGCAACCATCATGGACTCCTTCAATAATGCAGCCAGAACTTGTGAATCAACACAGGGAAGCCCCGATACGCAAAAGACAACAGAGACACCGGATTCCGGCAGCAAGGATGACCAAGTACTGGCAGCGACTGCGGCACTCCAGATATCGATAGAAAGAAAAATAGAAACCAAAATAGAAGAGCTGAAGGTGGACATGCAGTTAGTGAGGCAAGATGTACGAAACCTGGCAGAGAGGGTAACAGCAGAGACTGGCCTGAAAGAAACTGCTGAGACGACGAGAGACCTGGAGGTACGGCTGAAGGAGCTGGAGAGGTGGAACGCAGTGTTGGAATCACGATCTGAGGATGCAGATGGGCGGGCCCGGAGAAACAATGTTGGATTACTGGGCATCCCTGAGGGGCTCGAGGACCAGAACCCCACAGGATTTGTAGAGACCCTGGTACTTCCAAGAGATCGGAGCTGGCAACCTCACACTGGGATTTGCAGTGGAGAGGGCCCACAGATCCCTGCAGAAAAGACCACTGCAGCGGTCGCACCCTCGCCCAATGATCGCAAAAATTATCAACTTCCAGGATAGGGAAGAAATACTGAAATATTCCAGGAAAGGGGGAGAGATATGTCAGGAAAACTGTACAATAGCCATATACCCGGATTATACACCAGCGGTTCAAAGGGCTAGAAACTCCTTTCTGCCGGTTAAGGCCAGACTCCGACAATTGAACATCAAGTATATGCTCATGTACCCGTCTAGGCTTAAAGTGATCTACAAAGGCCGTCCTATTTTTCTTGAGAATCTGGCGGCAACCACCCTGTGGCTTGAATACAACCTAGATAAAGGAGAAGAAACTGTTGCATGAATGTTAACTAACAATGGGGGGAGTAGTGGGCACGTAGGGATTGTATTGTTAACTGATAAGCCTACTATGTTTTACAACGGCAGACTGGATACTGAGGAGCAAACATGGAGTGGAATCCTAAAGTAGATGGGGCAACGCCGGGCCACTTGCCTTGGGTTCGAAAGGCTGATCCCTGCAAAGGTAAAGTCGGCCGGTTGCCGATGCAGTGTAACTCACACAAGAAGGCCTGGATGGGCTGCAAGAAGGGAGCAGCAGCTGGGCGCAAATATTTAGTTTTGTTTTTCGTTGGGTTTGTTGTATGTTCTCCACGTCAAAGGGCAAACGAAAGGGAAAAAGTTGTTCTGGAGCGTAGTTGGACAGGGGAGGCTGGGGACACTACCCTGAGAAAGTAAGCCAGTAATACGGGCGTTGCTGAGTTGGGGGGAAACAGTGGGCGGGTAAAGGGAAGCAGCCGCATGTGACCATGGCAGCTGACATTAGGATAATAACATGAATGTATGGGGGATGTGCACATATTTGTGCGCAGAAACCGAGTGAAGTCCTTTCTCAGTAGAAAAAAAGTGTCCATTGCATTGCTGGAGGAAACCCACCTAACGGAGGGTGAATTGGCCAAGGTCAAAGAGTGCTGGGGGTTCAAGGCTAGGGAGTGGCATACTCTAAATACGCCTGTGGCGTTTTCATATGGATAAATGCTGCTGTCCCTTTTCGGCTGCTGGGGTTGGAGGCTGATGCAGACGGGAGATACCTGATACGTAGAAATATACATAGTCAACTCCTACTTCCCCAATTACGGAATTCTATCTTACCTCAACATGCTATGCGCTAAGAAAACACCATACCGGGAATGCTTTTTCCTCTGGGGGTAGGGGGATTTCAATTGTGTAAGGGACCTCGACTTGAACAGATCTCTCCCACATGCAAACCGACCAGGTGTGGCTTCTGTGGCATTGAATAAACTGCTGCAGAATTTGGATCTTGCGTATGTATGGAGAGGACTACACCCTAGAGACAGATGCAACTCATATTTTTCTTCTCCCCACTGCCTGTACACTAGGATAGACTATGTGTGGACAGGGCCCACGTAGCAGAAACGGAAATGGCACACTATCTGGGTAGGTCAATCTCGGACCACTTGCCACTCCTGTTAGAGTGGAAGATGCCGAGCCCAAGGCCCACATACCATTGTGGCTGATGGCCGCAGACACCCTGACGGTTCAAATCTTCACAGATGGGCTCAAAGCAAAACTTGAGGAATACTGGGAACGAAATGTAGGCAGTGTGAAAGACTGGAGCACGGTGTAGGAGGAAATGGAAGTAGTGGTAAGGGGGGAGGCCGTAGCTAGTCCGGGAGGTATTCAAAAGACACTGAGGGCGGAACTAGAGAAAAGGGAGGAGGATATTAGACAGATGGAAACACGATCACTGGGCACCCGCGATGAGGAGCTAAGCCTGGCGGAGGCTAGGAGAAGCTGTCAGGAGGCCTGGGATAGACTGTCGAAACTTGACTACACAATAAGAACCGCCAGGGCACACGCGGAGGGGGACAAGCCAAGCAGGCTATTGTCATGGCTGTGCAAGAGGGAACACCCAAGGCACTTGGCCACAGAACTTATAGACGATGAGGGCAAGATACATAAATCGCCGCAGGCAATTAACAATACATTCACTGAATTCTACTCCCACCTTTATAAACATATGGAATTGGTACCCCAAGAAGATATACTAGGCACCTTGGAAGAAATTGGGCTACCTAGGTTGGGTACAACACAATGTGAGGCACTTGAGCAGGATATATTGGCTAAGGAAATATCTGAGGCAATTAAATCATTGAGCACTAGTAAGTCTCCCGGAAGTGACGGGCTCCCCCCTGAGTTTTATAGAACATACGCCGCGGTCTTGACCCCAATGTTGCACAAAGTGTTTAAGGAGGCATATGAGAAAGGGCTGCTCCCAACAAGCATGAGGGAGACCTTAGTGATCCCGATCCCCAAGCCAGGGAAAGCCACGGACAGATGTGACTCATATCGGCCACTGGAAATGCTATACTACGATATAAAAATACTCACCACCATACTAGCAAAGAGACTATCGAGGGTGATCAGCGAGCTGATACACGGGGACACAGCACAGCCATGAACCTGCACCGACTACAACACGTCATAGCACATACGGCTGACTGACAGGCGCACTATGCAATCATCTCACTAGAAACAACAAAAACGTTTCATTCCATATATTGGGCGTGGCTGCTAGCAGTACCTAGAGAGTTTGGGTTTGGTGAATGGTTCATCAAATGAATAAAGATACTATACACAGAAGCGGTGGCGAGGGTCAAATCCGGGAAAGTGGTGTCGTCGGCATGGAACAATACTCAGAGGCATCAGGCAAGGGTGTCCGTGTCACCCATGCTCTATGTGCTGGGGTTGGAGCCAATAGCTATATATCTTAGAAAACAATTCATCGATGCAGGCATAAGGGTAGGGGGAATTAACCACCTAGTGTCACTTTATGCAGATGATGTGCTATTATATATGAACGACCCGCATTGTAACGTGCCTGTGATACTGGAGGTGCTGGATAATTACGCAAGGGTATCGGGGATACGCTTCAGCGGAGCATAGTCTTGTATATTTCCACTGGCAGTCCTAATGGGGAAAACCATAGATGAATTTCCGAGAGTAGGGCTCCAATGGCAGCTGAAACGTTTCGATATCTAGGGGTCAACATAGGACACACGCCAGAAAGAATGCATGAAAGCAACACGGCAGCCATAGTGAAGGGTTTACGCAAATCCATGAAATTCTGGGCTAAACTACCCCTGTCATTATTGGGCAGGGTTGCTATCACCAAAATGATAATTTTACCAAGATTTTTATACTACTTTAACAATGTCCATTACTATATCAAGGCCTCCTTCTTCCGCCTACTGGAGGCACTCCTAAGAGAATTCTTATGGGGCACGACCCGACACAAACTTGCGCTCACTACACTTTATTTGCCCTACAAGGAACGGGGAACGCAGCTGCCTGATCTGGAGAAATATTACTTGGCAGCGCAATTAAGCTTTATAGCTAAATGTTCTTCAGGCGAGGTGACCTCGGAAACAGAGCTGCTGCAGAGTCTAGTGGCCCGACACGCCTGAAGGAAATACTATGGCTAACACCAAAGAGCCTGGCAGCGACATCCGTGCTTGTGACACTGGGGCGACAGGTGTGGCAAAGGGCTCTGACGCTGTTGAAGCTTGGGCACCCCTACTCACCCGAAGTCCCAATAGCAGTTGATGTCTGTAAAGACAGGACAGACCTGGCGGTTGCTAGACACTGGGAAAGATGGGGCATTTACACTTGGGGAGACATGTATGAGGAGGGTGTCTTCAGGGAATTTGGATCCTTAATTGAGAAGGAGGGGCTCCCCAAAGGGCAGTTTTTGTGGAACCAGAGGGTTAGAAAATAGGCGAGGAGGAGGTGGACTGAATGGCCAGAGGAGCCAGAGGTTAACCCCCTACTGACCCTAATCTATAACCTGAGTGATGGCTGGAAACCAGTGTCCAGATTGTACAGCCTACTTACACATAGACCCAACCCCAGGAGTACAGCGCTGAAAGAACGCTGGGAGGCGGACCTGGGGGGAGGCATAATAGACCGGGTGTGGGAGCGAACATTGTCATACCCTCGCGAAGTGTCCAGGAATCCTCGCTTCAGATTAATCCAGATGAACGTATTGTACCGCACCTACATGACACCATGCAAGATAGCCAAATTCAACAGTAACACGCAACCCCTCTGCCCATGGTGTGGGGCGGAGTAGCAGAAGCAGGACTAATGCATATGTTCTGGGGATGTGTGCACGTACAACGATTCTGGTCACAAATTGAACAGGCCTGCAGAAGAGCAGGGATTGTGAGATATTAGTGGACTCCGAAAGAATACCTGTTGGGAATTTACCCTGGGGTCAGTAAATTTAAACAAGTGGTGAAATTCATGGACATGGCTTGTATACTGGCAAAAAGAGCCATAGCAATGATGTGGAAATCGGCCAGGGGCCCACAATACGCACGCTGGAACAAGGAATTTGAACGGTGGGCAGAGGCAGAGTCAAGTCTATGGGGTAAAACGGTTGCTAGGTCAGGAGAAGATGCAAGTATTCACTACGAGGCCTGGAGAATGCTAGTCTGGGACATGCTCCAACCATCTGACGACAAACCCCTATAAACAGTCATATGCTGTATGTGAGACAACCGTAGCTTATTGTAGCAAAAGGTTAATTTGCCATGGGTGTCACCCGGGAAGCGGAACCCTAAGCGTCATTTAGCCCCACACATGACCCCCCAGGTCAACTGCGAAAGACAACGAATAAGTGTATAAGACATGTTGCCTGTAGCGTGAAGAAAGTTTGTGTGTGTTGTTATGTTAACTTTTTAATGTTAAAATGAATAATATGCATACAGACGAACAGTACTGCAAAACCGGAAGCATCCGATATCTATGTAAATGTCTATATATAAATGCCAATAAAAACATGATTTTTTTTTTTATGAGTCAACCTCTGCTCCGGCAAATCCTAGGCAATTAAGGCTCTAGAACCCCTCCCCTCGATTTTAGGGGTAACTCACCCGATGCTAACAGAATTAAATCAGGTTTTGAGCTCATTGATTTCCTTGTTTGAAAATCTGCAGAGAGACTCCCACACCCATGCAACACTTCTTGATCTAATACGAGGCAAATTCCCAAATCTCTCTTTATTAAATGTGGGGGTGAAACCTTCAGCAGGAGGGCAGGAACTACCATTGGCAAAATCACAGATAGACTCGGATTTGGTCCCCTCTGAAAAGGTGGCATATATACCATTGGACTAAGAGGTTATTTGGTGGAACCAGAAAGGGCAAATAAAGTCCTCTGCAAAATAAAGTCCTTAAAGCTGGTAATACAAAAGCCAAAACTAAGAGTAAGGTCAGCTAAAAAGAATCTCGAACACCCGAAAATCTCAAACTCCATCTTCAAAGCCTTATGTAAATCGATTTCTCTCCCCTCGGGGAGGCCACCGATAAGTCATTATGAGACCAAACATGCGAATACCTCGACCCAAGCTGGGACTTCTCTGAGCTCGGTCCTTCTCCATTATTCCTCAAAAAACACATGTGGTGGCAACCTCTCGGTGTCCACTGAGCTGTCTCAGTACACAGATTCTATAGCTCAAATCTCTCTCTCAAACGCCAAACAATCACAGTTATGTCCAAAACAGTTGGGACTCTAAATGAGGGAGAGGGTGCATTCCCATGATGAATCGTCAACACTTTCTTCTGGAAACTCCCTGAGGGTATCTAGTCATAGCATCGAATGCCAAAGTGTTACTCACCACACTGCAAGGTAGTTATGCGACCTCCAAAGACGAATAGTGGTATATGAACAAGCAGTAATTAGTCTCCAGAATCCCACGTCCCCTGATCTCAAAGAATCAGGCTTCCTCTTAATGAGGGGCTCTTCTTTACGATGTACCACTCTGCTATTTAGGTAAAAACAGACAGAGTTGTCTATCGCACAAAAGAGCGGGGAACACGCGCATCGCCAAACCAATGCTGCAAGGAAATTACAGAAATGAATAGGTAAGTTGCAATTATGTGTTTTACAGCAATTCTAATTAGAACAACAGGTACCTGAGTTGGTGTAAGTGAATAGGGCAGAGATATGATCCTGTACCTATACAGAAAAAACACCCAAGGTGAAAAACCAATTGACAATCCAGAACCCCTTATAGAGTGAGGGTTTTGATAGACTAACCTGATGAAACTGATACTGAAGAAAATATCCAAATGGGTGGAACACAACAACAGGAAAAAATAATTTCATGGGAAGGTTAGTATAGGAAAATACACCCGATCGGCACGAGGGACGCGCTAGGTCCGGGTTGGTGCATATACTGGAAAGCATTCAGTTGCACTTTAGCAGAAAAAGTAAACCAGCTCCAGGAAATAGTCAATGTACATTCGTTCCAGAATTATAGGGTAAGGACCAAGGAATTCTTAATGCGTGCTGGATTGGTCTAATATAACTGAACCTTAATGAGGATGAAGAGTTGTCAGGATACTAGGACAGTTTTACAGTAAACAACAAATGGTAGACTTGCGCTTGTTGGTCTGGTAAGGAAACCGAGAGAAGAGTTGTAACAGGACCGAAGGATCAGCCCTGCTGTGAGGGAGGAGTATTGCCGCAGAGCCGGAAGCACTGATCAGCTGTGCGGAAGGTCTCCTGCGAACGTACGGCAGCAGTCAGGGTCCCCTGCTGCCATAGCGTAACACAAAGCATCGAATGCCTTACCATCTAAAAAAAAGTGTTGAAAAAAAAGCATCTAATGCAGTTTATTTTAAGGTAAAGGGTTTATTTTAATGCATTTGATGCTTTTTTTTCGACGGTAAGGCATTTGATGCTATGACTATAAACCCTCCCTGAGCATTGTTTTCCCCCTCCCTGCCGCCCTTAAGCAATGGTGTGTGGCGTGTGGGATCAGGAAAAGCTGTACATTACACTACACAAGTGCGAGAGGGCCCCAAAGATTACAATGCCCACAATCTACCCTTTCCTCAAAATCAACCAATGAGGCATCTTCCACAGTCGCCTCTATCTAGTTTAAGAAAAGGGGACGTTTTGAGAGATGACTTCCTCCAATAAAGTGGAAAGTACAGCGATTCATCTATTACAGTTACCTATTTCAAAGCAAAGCAACAGAGGTAAACTATCCTACACCGAGAATTTCAGCAGTAGGTAAAGTAGGCTCAAAGTTTAAGGTTACATGCACAAAATATTAAAAGAGGTCTTTCGTATTGAACCGATCCGGGATTCTGAGGCTGCTTTCCCAAGTTTCTAGTATGAAAGCAATATCATTCAGAGACAGACAGAATAGAATTTGCATTTAGAGGAAGAACAGACGTAGTATTACTAACATTTGCCTCACAAATTGTATCTGATCTGGTTCAAACCGAAATAGACTCCCTATTTCACTTAGGATTTAATTTTTCAAAAGAAATGAGCAGGAGGGGTGCTGCCCATATAGAGAAGGTGCTTGCATACAGTGAGACAAATCGCACAAATCCCCCAGAGCGTATTCATGGAATGAATGGTCAAATTAATACAAGGTGGAGATGGGGAGGGGACACATCTGGAACCAGATTTGAGCACAAGGAATGACGCTCGGCTCCAGAAGTCACCCATACGTAATACCATCTGAGGCATGGGAATAGATACTAACAAACTTACTGTCCTTTCCTGGAATAGCTGTGGTCATACTCTCCTATATTCTAATCCAGATTTGGGAAAACTCCTTCATGAATACACTATCATTTTCATCCAGGAAACCTGGTTAATTGACGCACCAGTAGTGAATGGCTATGTAACATCTTTCGCCTCAGCTGTTAAAGGTCCAAAGTGGGGAGGCCGTCAGCCGGACTTGTTACCCTTATAAAAAGGATTGCGATGCTGTTCATAGACTATATATGGTTATCTCTCAAATAAATGCTTACTGGCAATTCACATTTTAATAATGCCAAGAGGGAAAAAACACAAGTTGTTACTGTTGAATATATGCTAGCATAACAAACTGAGTAACATTCAATGTATTCTGGAGGAGATGGTAGATCTTGTCTCAAAATGGTTGGATGACTGTAGGGAGGGGTTGGTAGTTCTAGGGGGTAAGGGGATTTGAATTAATTCTGCTTTTCTAAATCCGATCCCTGCCCTGAGACTACTCGGTATCCTGCCCCCTAAAGTCCAAGTATGGAGAAAGATAGCTTGAGTTTCTGAAATCTGTGGGTCTGACCCGGCTGAACGGCTTTGTGCAGGGAGATCTACATAGTCAGAGTACATGCGCAAGAGGTTCGAAACAGGCGATCTTAGATTACCTCTTTGTGGACGAGGCCCTTTTTCACATGTATTTAAGCTTTAGGGTACAACCAATTGAGTTTAGTGACCATGAGATGATCACAGCTGAGTTTGATTGGCCCCTGGAGATGGAATCGGGAGTCAATCTTTCCCCACAATCTGTGAATCAGGGATTGAATAGAATCTCCTGGAACCCCCACAGGGCTGCCCTGGTGAACAGAAGAACCGAGCGGATATTGGCTTACAGTACTTTGGATTTTTTTTAATGTCAATCATTTTGACTCTTTTTTGACAGACCTTCTTGCTTAGATTGGAAACAGAAGGAAGACCGTTCCTGAAAAACATGCCCACCAATTCCATCGGATATTGTGGGTGCGAAAGAGGGAAATGGGGGAGAGAACCTGATCCACAATCACGGTTAAAAGAAATCAAAAAAGAGAAATAACACTATCGCCAATGGTGTAGACTGTATAAACATCAGCTGTCACAGAATGATGCAGAATGTATGATGGACTGTGCCAAACAACAACTTCCACAGTCTGGCGCCTTATAAACCACTTAGGAAAAAACCAGGCTGACACACAGCTGACATACTTAGAAGTTGTTTAGAACAGATAATTAGCTGTTCTAAACAACTTCTAAATAACTGTGGAATAAATTTGATTAATAAATGCTGACACTGTTCATTACCAAACCCTTTCGCCTGAGCATAGTTTGTCTTCAATCATTTGTTAGAAGTTTTTAGCACGGCCTTGGGAAATCTTTTTCAAGTTTATTCCAGTAAGTGGTTTGGGTATCCACTTTTCCCTGTGAACTGCTGCTTCAATTCCATTCTTATAATGTACAACACAGTCTCATCCTACATTTTGGACCTAAGCGTACAACCAAATAGGCACCCACCTCACTTTTTACTGTAATACAAATTATCCAAAGAAAAACTGAAAAACTTTGGGCCTCATTATGATGTTGGCGGTAGTGTGCCAGTAATTATTGGCACGGCTGCCGCCAGAGTCGTTTTTTACTGGCACCTGGCAATGGGGATGTACCGGGGCATTCCAGCCCCGGTGGACCCGGTACATCCCCATTGCCGGGTGCCGGTAATAATTACTCCCCATTCCCATTGAGCCCAAAAGGGCAAAATGAGGTCGGATGCACCTGCACTGTTTGTGAATGGTGCCGGTGCATCCGACATTCTCTTCTCACGGGTGCAGATACGTCCGCCAGGTCTGACCTGGTGGGCGGAAAGGCACCCGCGAGCAGAACTCATAGTTTTCCAGTCCAGTAGTAACGGTGCTGGTAGCTTGCCAGTGCCGTTACTACCGGACTGGCAAACTTGTAATGAGACCCTTTGTATTGTAAAAATAAAGGATTTATTTAAATCTAGGGGTAAGTAAGCACTAATACATTATATGAAATCACAATATAAAAACACAACACTATACTTGAAGGTACACAGACCAAAGTATAAACCTTATTAGGAAATACCTAACAGTAGTTCTAGGGAAGTCAAAACCTTCTCATACACATTCAGTATAGGTCACACCGATTCTTGGGGAGTAAAAACCAATGGTTACTTTCACAATTACATTCAGTAAGGGAAGGGCAGTGGACCCTTACAGTTGTATAATGATTCTCAGTACAAATCACTTAATCACTCAACTGGACAATACACTTTTTTTGAATAGTGGAACACTTATTCTAGGTGCAGTTAAATCATATAGCTACTTTTGTGATAACACTACAGATAGAGACAAGCAGTAACTCTTGTAACTTATTTTTGGATGGCACAGAGCTAACACAAGATAAGTAAAACCCATATACTTTTTTAACCTCACAGTGAAGGGGAAAGTAAAACCCAATGTTACACTTTACTGAATGACTCAAAGTTATTCTAGGTAGGCAACAACCTAATACAGACTTATTCTGGACAGGCTAGCAGCAAGTCAGGGGAAGCAAGACCCAGTTGGAGGACACACATACAATTATCCTAGCACGACTAATCTGGTGAAACCAACACTTTACTTTTGGGAACAGGCCCAACCTAATCACAGGAGAGTAATATACCTTCACATCTACTTTCTATTAGACTGGCAAAACAGTTGCTAAGGGAGAAAATATGTTTACCATACTTTTAAGAATAGTGCATCACACATCCAAGGTAAGTAAGAACTTTCGTAACGGTTCACTCTTGGAGTTACAGTTACCAACCAACTTTTTACAAGTAAGTCACTTTTAAGCACGTATTTTCTTTTCTAGGTAAACGTCCCAATCCCTTGAAAGTCTATCCCTTATTCTTGGAGCATGAGTGTTCTCAGTGGCATAAGGGGGGTCACTAGGACTAGTGACCAACAGGCAGTGTCAGGATAGGTTCTTTAGTACCAAAAGTCAGAGTTCCTTAGGAAAACTGGGCAAACAGGTGAGTACTTTACTTCTAGGGTTAGAAGATGGCCCAGGGGCTTCGCAGAAGACACCCTAGCAGGATTCTAGAAGTGGGACTGGGTGCACTGGCCGAGAGGCCTCCCCATCACAGAAAACAACCCACAGCTACACAGAAATCCTAACAGGCTTAAGGTAAGTACATACCCAAGCCAACAAAGTACCTCAGAATTGAAGAAGATTTTGCAGCAGGAAGACTGCAGGATCTGCAGCCAAAAACCCGGTCAGTGGATTCCTTGTCGTGGTGACTGAAAACAGGACCCTGGAAGGTACTTTGCAGCAGGTAACGATGAAGCAGGCTCTAGGCAAGGTTTCCCTCTCGGCTGAATGCGGGTCAGCAGATTTGGCGCCTTTTCAAGGAGCACAGAAGAAGACAGAAAATCGTGGTTGAATACTTCTCTTTGTTACAAAGGTTCAGCACTCTGTTGAGGGGACTCAATTTGTGTCTCTGGAGACCCACCAGGATGCCCACGAAGTTTCAGCGAGATTCGGAATCCGTAAGATCGTGCACCACACAGTGACTCGAGGTCCCAGGGTATTGGGGTATTGCAGCAACGGAAGGTCGCAGCAATGCGTGGGATGGCTCAAAATGCAGGTCTTCTTGAGTCTAGTGGGTCTCACCAGGCTCTGGGTCTGGGTCGGGTTTGTCGTTCTCAAAGTCCCCAGGTCGATTGGAAGGAAGGGCTACAGAAGGCTCTGGGTACACAACAGGCTCTCCAGTCGCTGGAAACAGTTTCAGCTGCTTTTCCTCCATCATCCTCTTTGGTTTCGGTTCCAGTGGTCGACATTTCTTCAGCTTCCAGGTTTGCAGTATTTATCAGGAACTACAGCACAACCTCTGCATTCTATCCCCGCATTTTATAAGAAGGGGCGGTCTGGTTGTCTAATCAGGACAGCCAGCCCCCCACTGGGATTTGTCCCCATTCAGGCGAGGAGTAAGACAAAGGGCTGTGGAGTTTCGGACTCCTCCCTCGCTTCCTGCCCTCACAGACAGACTGGAGCCTGGGCTGGGAGTCCAGGGGACTCCCGCCGAAGATAAAAATCACTCAAAGGAATTTCCCACCCTGGATGTCAGGGGAAGGAACAAGAAACACTAAAATGGTGAAAAAAGAAGACACGGGCCATTTTGGTAAAATGAGCACCCTTAGGTGTCTTTACTGCAGCTGTGCACACAGCCGGCGGTAAAGGTGCACCAAATTAATACATGGTATCACTGCCACCAGCCATTGAAGGTAAGCTTGTTGCTGTAACAGAATTGTTACAGTTTTAACGTGAAAGGGCATTGTATCTCCATAGCACTCCACATAAGGTGGGGTGTGCTGGCTTCACAGAATGAAATGTAAAAGGGATCCAAAGATCCTTTCTGCCCTTGGGAACCGTAGTTCTCTCAAGGTTAGCAAAAGAAAGTTAAAGGGGAGCTCCGAGGCCAACCCAACAACAAGAGGCACTTATTGCCAATAAGTTGTTAAAGAGGATAACTTTAAAAAGACACTATGGAGAGTCAAAAACATGACACCCATAAAAAGAGTTAAAGAAAAATATCCCACTAATAAAGCAAAAAGTTCTGGGGTTGACCCAGGTCAGGAAGATTTACCAGTTCTGTGACAATCTTACCTAACAAGTTCAGACGCAGTTAAAATGAACCAAGATATTGCAACAAACCCTGTTAAATTCAGCGAGTGTTGGAAGTGACATCAACCTTAAATCGGAGTCCCTCTCGTAGTTCAGGTCATTAGCACATATGTAATATGACAGATGGAATCAGCAATGTCATCATAAATGACTTTATGGATGACATCATTTGTAAGACCCAGAGTTAAGGTTGTCACTTCCAATACCCATAGAATTCCTTGTGCTTTGTTGTGATAAATTGGTTCACTTTAACTGTGTCTCAACTAAAACGTTTTCACTGAATGTATAGATTTATAGTATTTCTGACCATTAGGGAACTGAGCATGGGCACATCCATCCTTATCCCTGGGACCTGCTAAAAGCTTGGGCAAGGAAAGGGACCATTATATCTGGCTGGGCCCTGGATTCCAAAGGAGGCAGTATAATGTCTTAGCCAGACAATCTTCACATCTAAATCCTGTGGCTGTCAAAATCAGTATGTGAAGTTCTATGTTACAAACCTTTTATTTGCGGGTCAGTGTTGTGAAAAATGAAATGAGTATCACTACATATTATTCCCACCAAAAATATCGCCGTATATATGATCGTCTGGAACGGCCATAGGCAATATTTTTTGGGGGGGGTCATTTTTGAGGGTTTTTTGGGAGCGGGGTTTGCAGGGGTGTCCCCCGCTCCTTTAAAAATAATGCAGGGGCTGGGGGGTGTCCCCCGCAGGTTCCATGCCTTAATATCGCCTCAAAAATATGGTTTTTGACAAGGCTCATGTGTACCTTAATGGCAAACAGTGAATTTTAAAAAATTCTAGTTTTGAAAATGCACAGGCACCAAAAGCTATTTTAAGCACTCATTGGCCAGTTTCATCTTTCTGTCTTCTGTCCTTCTTTAACCTTCACCTTACTTTCTCATCTTTAAATCTCCCCTTTCCGTTCTTCCCTCCGGCCTCCTTCCTTTTTTGTATTCCTCATCTCTACTCATTCCTCTTTCCCTACATGCCTTTCTTCCAACCTCTCTATCCCAACCTAAATCTTTTCTTTCTTACTGTCATCCTTGCACTATATGTCTCTTCTTGTGATATCCCTGAAAGTGTTCTTTCTTGGCAATTGTGTCAAATGAAATAATCATGCAAATATGTGAAGAGTTTCATTGAAACTGATGCAAAGGGCATTTTTTGGACTAATCACATTTGTACATTTCCAATGATTGCAAAGGCACATATTTCTTGAAAATGTTTATTGCATGATTTGTGCTATTAACTATACAGTGGCTAAAAAGGTTGCTCCAGATTTTTAAGTATCGTCATATAATGTTTGCTTCATTTTGGCCTGCAATAGAAATGTCTTGATGTGTCTGCCTACTTTAGGAAATCCATCAACAAGGTATATGAGGAGTATGTGCTATCTGTTGGCAACTTGGATGAGAGGATATTCCTCGGGGAGGATGCAGGCCAAGAAATTGGGACTTTAACACGGTGCCTGGGTGCCATGTCAGGCATGGAAACAGCACAAATGAAGCATAGTCTGCAGCAGCACTTTGATAGGGTGAGTGTTTCATGCATTACAATGTGTCTGGGAGCTCAGGAACTGGGTGCACTTACAAATCCAAAACACCTTACTATATGTACATTGTCATCTCACGTACAAGAAATGCAACATGCCGTTCCTCCACATCTGATCATGTGATGAGATGTGATATGTCATTTATAACGCACATATATATTTTTTTTTTATTTGTATTTAATCAAAATTAGATTTTTACAAAAGAAGAAGAAAAGTCTTTCTTTGTTGTTAACTGAAGAGAAAAAAAGAAGTCTACAGTTTCCTGTGTGCACTGGCTTGCTTATACCGCTGGTTGATTGAGGGTTTCGATTGGTTTCGATACACAATTGTTTCAAGGGGCGACAAGACAACGGATGGAAACAGAGGGAGGACAAGACAAACAGGGCCTCATTACGACCCTGGCGCTAATGGGTTAACGGCGCCGTAAAAGGCTGCAGCGCCGTTAACCCATTAGCGCCTTACTATGAGGTCCCTTTGCGGGACCCGACCTGAACGGCTGGTCTAGACCAGCTGTCAAAGTAGGCACCCACAAAGGCACCTTGGTGCTAAGTACGGTACCGCAATTTGCGGTACCGTACTTAGCACCTTCCCCAGTCCCATTGAGCCCTATGGGGCAAAAATGGGAATGGGGAAGGGCCAATGTTCAATGGGGAATTACCGCCCCACCAACCTTGGAATGGGGTGGTAATTCCCCATTGAACATTGGCGGATTCGTTACGATACCGGCACCAACCTTGGTGCTAATAGCGCCATGGTTTAGCACCAGTATCGTAATGAGGGCCATGGTTTTACTAGACCTTGTGTCATTCAGATCGTGCAAGAGCAGCAGCGCAAAGTGCAGAGGAAAGGAGAGGGGGAATTGCCAGGGAGAGGGAGGGGGGAAGTGCAATCAGGGCAGCACAGCTCTGGGTAAGTTCAAGGAGTGGGCACAGTGAGGTAACAGTTACAGCCCCTAAGTGCAAGGTGGGCCAGAGGCAGTGCAGGGGAGACTGATCATGGAGGAGCCTGGTACCCAGTGCGACTATGAAAGTAGCCAAGCAACCAGTTGGCGCAGCAAACTGGTAGGTCAGCAGGGGAGGGAGGGAGAGAAAGCAGAGGAGAGAATGAAGGTCTTGAGCTGCTTTTGGAACTTCGGGTGGTCCGGCTCAAGATTGA
Source organism: Ambystoma mexicanum (assembly GCF_040938575.1). Lineage (NCBI taxonomy): Eukaryota > Metazoa > Chordata > Amphibia > Caudata > Ambystomatidae > Ambystoma > Ambystoma mexicanum. Next base: position 390,544,924 of record NC_090922.1, read on the forward strand.
GAGGTGCAGAGAGGCCATTCCAGAGGGAGGCACCTGTAGAGGAGAGAGATCTATCCCGCGCTCTCTGCTTGGAGAAGCATCTGACCCTTAGAGAGTTCAAGGCAACTGAGCGAAGGGCTATGGAAGGAACGTATTTTAGAAGAGAGAGTTGGATGTAATGTGCACCCGGCCCCAGAAAGCCTTGTGGATGATGCAGAGGGTGTTGAACTTGATCCTTACAGCCACCAGGAGCCAGTGTAGAGATTTCAGGGCTGGAGAGATACTGTCCCTGGGCTTGAGGCCAAGGGTAAGTCTCACGGTCCTGTTCTGGATTAGTTGAAGAGGGCACAGAATAGAGGAAGGCAGATTGAGAAAGAGTCTGTTGCAGTAGTCTAGCCTAGACAGAACCAGGTCTCTGGAGACAGTGAGCTTCTGGTGCAAAGTGAGAAAGGGAAAAATACCTCTGAGGAGGTGCAGCCTGTAGTGGGCCTTCTTGGCAAGGTCGGTGATGTGAGGAGAGAAGGAAAGAGTGGAGTCGAAGATAACACCAAGGTTTTTTGCCTCACAGGAAGGCGAAGGAAAAGGACCCAAGGAGGGCAGCCAGAGTGACGGAGGGAAAGCAGGAGCAGGGGTCACAATGAGAAGGATCTCAGTCTTACTGGCATTAAGGCAGAGATCGTTTGAGGTGCACCACTCCTGAATCGCGGATAGACAGTCAGGAATTAGCAAGAGAGGAGAGGAGGCTGAGGGGAACCTGTAAGAGAGCTGAGTGTCATCCGCATAACACTGAAACTTAGGAGAAGGTAGAGATCAGGTGGGCCGTAGGGACCAAGTTGACATTGAAGAGTCAGGATGAGAGGGTAGAGCCCTGGGGAACACCACATGTGGAGAGAAAGGTGGTGGAGAGAAAGGACACAAGTTTTACCTGGGAGGGTCGGTTCAGAAGGAAGGAGGTCAATCACTCCAGCGCCTGATCTGTGATGCCCGGGTTCTCGTGGAGCCGATTGATCAGGATGGCATGATTGACCATGTCAAAAGCAGAGGAAAGGTCCAGGAGGATGAGGATAGAAGGAAGGATGGATTCAGGATTAGAGAACAGATCATCACGGGTGTTCAGGAGAGCAGTTTTCATGCCTCTGGTTGCTCTGAAGTCAGACTGATGGTCATGGAGACAGCCAACAGATTCAGTTTGGAGAATACGCTGGGAGATGGCCACATTTTCCAGGAGTTTTCCCAGGAAAGGAATGATAGAGATTGGGTGATAGCTTTCCAGGCAGGTAGGATTTCTCCCTATCAGAATACAAGCCATTTTTAAAATGCTCACGCAATCAACCAATGAAAATGTCAATTCCTGGATAATTTTAAAATACTTTTATGTAGAATTGTAGGGTTAATTAATTTAACATATAACAACTTGCCTCTAATAATGCATATGCAGTTGGAAAAAAGTGCAATGGCTTAGTTTGTGCCATGTGAACGCAGTCCCGCCATTATTTTGCATTGCACATAAAGAGGTATGTCACGACTGGTCAACAAACAGTTTGGTGCACACCTAATTCACATCGGGATGCTAAAAGAAATGTGCTTCCTCAGAACTGGGAGAGTCAATTGTTTACACATGGTCTGAACAATCTGACCCACTGGTTACATAGATCTCTGCAGCTAGTGCCCAACCCAGTAACCAGTCTCAACCCTATTGACTCTATCTGTCATCAGTCATCACTCTGGTGCTTTAAACAATCTACCATCAAAAATGGCAAACTGTCATTTTGCAGCTATTGTGCCCATTTCTCTCACTACTACAACACAAACCACTATGCTTTTTAAAACATTTTTTAAATTTGTTTGTGGTTTGTAAAACCTTAACAAAGTTGGATACATACATATATATTCTCTACACAATTATACAAACTAAAAACATCTTAATAAAAGCGAAACACTACAATGACAAACAGCGCAGAGAACCATCTATTTGCTAGGAAAACATAACCTAAAATTTCAAACTGATATTCAGCAAAGTACCAAATCCTTTCACTTGAGCACAGTTGTTTGAGTTAATATTATGTGCAAATATTGCACGATGCAAAAGGTGCAAATGTGCAAATTGGTATGAAGAACAAAATGTATACAGGCCTAACCGATTCAAATTGATTAAAAGTAACTTTAGTCTTACAAATGAAGTGTACAATGTTGCAATTCAACTCAAGTCCTACAGCATACAGAACCAGGAGATCATTACAATTCAGTTGCCATGCAGGTTTCGAGAGCATGGCATACATTTATCACGATTATAATATTTAAACAGACAGTGCTTCACAGGTAAGGAGTTCAAGATCAATGATTCACAAAAACCGAACTAGAACAAAAATCAATGGTCTGTGAGTTCCCATCATCATTCTTGCCCATAAACTATCCATACAATCCCCAAAAGCTGGATTAACAAATTTAATCAACATCTTAGTGCGATGTACCTTAAAATATATACATTCTAAAATTTAATTTTTCAAGGATTCCATAGACTCATTGCAATTTGGGAATCTACATTTAGTAATAGGTATGCCTTCCTTTTCAATTGCCCAGTTCGACACCCTTTCCCGAGTATGGAACTGGTTCAGTTTAAATCGTATATACGTTGTCTGAGTATTTTGGCAAGGAAAAGAGATGATGTAAGGGGAAGGTGGGACCCTCTGTTTGGCATATTCTCCAAAGGTTTTATATTGACTCAATGATTAGATCGTAAAGATCCAATCTTTTTCATATAATTCTTTGTTAACATAAGCGGGGCGTGCAACTAGATCTAGGTGTGTAACATCAAGCTCAAGGAGTAGGGTGTTCATTTGGGTAGTGTAATTTATCAGAGATGTTGGGCCATTTTTCAATATCATAAGGTTAAGATCAAAATACAGTGAGTTCATTGGAGGTTTGCTGACTCTTCATGTAATTCCATAGGGACCTCCATTTAACTCAATAGGACTATCAACCCAAATTCGTGGCGGATAACAGTATTGTGGATAGAGAAGGCCAGGCGCAACACCGATTTCAATAAACTACCTTGGATAGTATCCACACCTTCATATATATTACATAAACCACAATGCCTTATCCCTACCTTAATTTTTATCCTTAAATGTTCAACATATCATATATGCACACACTCCGCTTACTAGATGTTCACCCAATGTTTGCCCTTCTACAGACCTACCTCCACCCTATGCACTTTATGTAGCCTCAGATCTCTTTGCATTTGGATTATGATTTTACATATTCAAATCAATTGATTGCTATTGTTGTCATGGGCCATTAGTACATCTGAATTGCAAATTAGCCCAGCCTGCAGCAGTTCCATGCTTACCCCACAGCGTCTGACATTTTTAAACGCTGCTTTCTTACACAGCACAGAGGGCCGGGCTTAAAGCATACAGGCACACTGTCCTGTACAACCCCAACTACGCCCAACTGAATAGATCCATGCAATGAAAACTTGTTTCACAGCCTTTTTATGATAGATATTTTATGGCTTTGTTTGTGTTCTCATTCCTGCCTTTAACCTTTGCATTTCAGACACCCACTCATCTCACTTGTGTATTTTGCAGTAGAAAAAGAAAATCCTGTATTGCTGCTCATTGAATGTCTGTTATTGTCATCTTCCTGTGACATTAAGCTTAATTGTACAACATTATATAAGTGTACAAGAACATGTTATCATGCACTCAGCTAATTAATTTACTTGTATGCTTATTTGTGTCATTTGTACTTGGTTGACTATCCACAGAAGGGCAGAGTGACAACAGTAGCTTTCATAACCTTTTTACCACTGCTTGCCTTTTGCAAATATTATGCTCTTAATGGGCTTTGATGTACAGTTACTTTAAAACAGTCAATTTAGAGGATAGAGCCTTTAAATCCCATTCTATGAGATGTGCTTTCATAACCCACGTGCACAAAAATATAGGGGCCTACTGACATTATGCACCCATTACTTCATTTTGTATCGACAAAGTACTCTTCAGCACTTGTGCTTGCAGCCTGGTATCCAACAAAACAAGGTCTGATATGCCTGTGAATATGGGACCCTCATGTTATCTTCTTTGGTCCCAAATCTGTAGGATAGAATTTTAGCCAGACACTCATGAATTGGATACTGTTGCAAGGTCCCAGGTCCTCTGTCCTAGGATAGCTTCATTGAACTTCCTATGATCCCCCTGTGGGGTCCACAAGCTCCCAAATGCCCTCCATGCCAATTTTTATTTGTGTGTCGGGTTTGCAGATCTGCATAGATGGACTTATTTGGGTCTGTGGACGGACAAACGTCTGCAAACACACAGCTAATGGCTATGACCTCAGGAACATTCAGGAACCCATAAGAATGTTGTAAACACTGAGTAAACCAAATAATAAAACACTGAGAGCCCCTCCAAAGTGCTTATAGCCTCAGGTGTCCACACAGGCAACACAGACAGGCAGGCATTCATCCTTGCTAATCAGACAGCCAAAGGAGAAATACACATGTCTTCCAGCTCTCATATTACCTTAGACTGGCCCCCAGGCACACCAGATGACCTTGGGAACATGGACCAATCAGCAGTTAAACCAGGCCCTGCTGCCCAGGTGCAGCCATGTTCAGGCACGTTCCAAGGGTAGGAGAAACTGGAAACTAAAAGGAGCCAGCCCAGATAGGGGTTGTCAGTCTGTGGGAGAACTGCCAGCAGGATGACTGCAGATGCTGATAGACCCCAAGAATGGAGGCTTGTAAAGAATAGAGGCCAGAAGAGGGGCCGAAGAAATAGGTACTGGTGCCTGTTGAAGTGTGAGAAGCATGGGGAAAGTTAAGCTTAGCCAAGAGAGTTTTGGCCCTGCTGCCCAGGTGCAGCCATGTTCAGGCACGTTCCAAGGGTAGGAGAAACTGGAAACTAAAAGGAGCCAGCCCAGATAGGGGTTGTCAGTCTGTGGGAGAACTGCCAGCAGGATGACTGCAGATGCTGATAGACCCCAAGAATGGAGGCTTGGAAAGAATAGAGGCCAGAAGAGGGGCCGAAGAAATAGGTACTGGTGCCTGTTGAAGTGTGAGAAGCATGGGGAAAGGTAAGCTTAGCCAAGATAGTTTTATTGGAGTTTGAGGAGGGGGAACCCTTTAAGCAGAAGGGAATTGATTTGACTGGGGCATAAAGATACCAAGGCGGTCCCAAAGGGGAAATGAGAGCTGGGAACAGAGAGAGAAAGTATTTTACAAAAGCAAAAGAGGAATACCACCTGTGAGAGCGAGTCAAAGGGTATCATCTAGTAAGAGGAAGAGATGACGACAGTACAGAAAAGAGAGAATATAGAATAGTATAGGATTCTATTGCAAAGAAGACGACTGGTGATAACAATTTGCAGAGAGATATTCATTTAGAAGGGACAGAGGAAAATAACATGTTGGAAAGGGAGAAGAGCGACCTTGGTGAAGAGGGCTCAGTAGAAGATACTAAAATTTGCTAAATGTGGTAGGTCAGATACAGGAGACGGACAACTGAATATGGTTCAAACTATTTCTCTTTATTAAAGTCTAGACAATGCTTCATCCAGCCCTATTGCTATGATGCAGGGTCCCTATTCTAGAAAACAAAAAAAGGTGCTTTTCAGGGTGTCTTTCATAAATCAAAACGGGTCCTCTGTCCAGCCCTATGCTATGGTACTAACTGGCTCTACCACTAATAACAAAACATAAAACGTAACCCAGAGAAGTGTTCTTTGCTCCCCTTCTTTGGTTTGAGCTGTTTGTTGTGTGACCCCCTGCTAAAAATGTCTATTGAAAAGTGTCTTGAAAGTTCTCAGGCTTTTACCTGCTCTTGTAGTTAAAAAATAGCAAGTTCCTTAGTTCCAAATATAAACAAACAAGGCGAAATCCTACGCTCCTCCGTGAAGTATGGATTGACTATAATAATCAGGTCTACCTTTATGGACAATCCGTGGTAGTGCTGATTGACGGCAAACCACCTCTTCACATTATGCTCGGCCAAGGCACTTCGCCCTACAGCCGTGACTGTGAAGTGGCTGCTGCGTTCCAAGAGTATGTCACAATGGACATACTAGACCTGTATCAAATAATCCAGGTGACTTTCTTTCACTGCATACCCAATCACAAGGGTGTTGGCAAGAGCAAAGAAGTACTAAGGAATACATTATGAATGGATTTATTTAGTTGACTTTGCAGGACAGTTGAAAGCTTTTCACAAGTCCAAATAATGTTTCTTCTCCACCCCTCCAGAGTGTCTCAGATTTCTGCAAGTGAAAGGTTTCGGGGTCTCATATGGACTGGCAGACTTTAGTTGAGGGTCTGCTTTGCTCTGATTCTCCACGCTCTGTGAGTGGCTATGGTTTGCAGCCCTGATTGTGCTCTTGGCTCTCAGCTATCCTTCTCCTTCATTCTAAACTCTCCAGGAGTTACTGTTTCCTTTTGCTTCCTAATAAACCCTCTGGGGGTCTTCGCTTCCCACTCTCCCCCTGTGGGTGTTTCCTTTCTCCTCGGGTGTCTGGTAATCCCTTCTATGGTATGGGGTTTTGTTTCCCCTTTGTTAGGCAATCTTTTTAGGCTCCACTCTTTCTTAACAACTTGTTAGGGTATTACAATCTTGCTTGTCCCCTTTGGGCCTATCTGTTTGTCTCAAATCTCTGGTACCCCTCAGGGCCTTTCATTACTCTCCTCGACTTTGTGTCTGTTTCGTTCCCTTTTGGAACACTTTGGAGCTCTGCCATCCTCCTTGCTCTTCTCGTTGTGAACCACATACGTGTGTCTTTGTAGTGTTCTTTGAGGAAGGCGGCTGTTTGGACTGTGTCTGAACTGCTATTCTCGGGTCAGCGGTTCGTTGTTGTACCTTCTCTGGTTGAGCGTTGGTTTTTACCTGCTTCCGGGTCCCATTTCAGTGGCGGTTCGTTCTCCCCCCACCTGGAATCCCGTAGCTTGGAACTCGCAGCCCTCCTGTGTTTGTCATTGTTCCACAGGCTCTCTGCCCACCGTGTATGGGACGTGGTTCCACCTCCAGGCTTTACAGGCTCTGCGGTGCAGCCTAGGTTACAACTATTTGTAGCATTGTTCGGGTTGGCCCTCTCCTCTCCCAACCGCAGCTTAGCTCTCCAACGCCTCCTCCCCTCCAGGTACAGGACTGAGCTTTCTTAGGCCTCTGACAGTGACAAGAAATACCACACCATTGGTCCTCTGGGTCAGGCCTCCAGGAGTCGTCAGCAGCACAACCAAGCACAGTTAAAGGTCCCACTGCCTTCTCATTAATTATGATCAATCCCCATATGAGCTGAAAAAACTTGGGACATTGGTACTAAAGGTGATGGTGTAGATTTGTGTACTGGGGAGTCCTCGTCCCCTATGTGGGGGTCATCCCCAGTGAGATCTCGCTTGCACTGCCCCATAGAGAGTGTTTTACGTAGCAGGCTCAGCTTGCTCGTCTCAAAGGGGATGGCTCAACCTTGGAGAAAAGGGACACATTCCCTGGATTTGTCACAGCTAAGAAAGGGTTAAAGGCATAGAGGGGGCAGCGGCTCAGACCTTTATAGAGAGCACACCCTGGTAAATAAAATAGGGATGGTCGAGAGGAGCCTGTTGATCCAGGGGAAACTGTAAAGGTAACTGGTGGTACGAGCCGTCACCATTACGCTGAGGCATAGGAAGGACAGGCCAGGAATGAACAGGGTATGGGAGGACCCTGAGAGGAGCTGGGGATAGTAGAAACATCCTTCTCCACTCAACCCCACCATCATAAGTGACATCTGTTTAGAAGCACCAGCCTGGCTAGGACCCAGCTGCAGGAAGTGGTTACCAGTCTACCCCAAGCCTGCTGTACAAAAACCTCCTATCAGACAATGTGCAGTAGGACTTCAAAGGTGTGTGGCTGCAAGCGAACAGTGGGTTCACAGCTGGAGAAACTCTACAACCCAGCTAAGGGACAGAGGATGTGACACCCCCCACCAATCCAAACCTGGGAGGAGTGACAACATCCTCCTTGAGAAGTAAGCCTTTTGATTTTTACTTTTATCTTTTAGTTGAGAGTTAAAGGGCATTTTGAATGCTTTTTTTACACCTTTCACTTGGCCTGCAATTATTTGAGCTGTTTTCTGGAACTCGATAAGATTGACTATTTCTTTGGCAGAACCCCTTTAGAGTAAGAGGGGAGAGGCCGTGTACTGTTGAGAGAATAGCCCCTTCCTTCATCTCATTTCCTGACACCTCGAGATTCAAACAACCAGACACTTTGCTTATTGATTCTTATAACTAGCCTGTCACTTTGTACACTGAAAGGGTAATAAAACGTCTGAAAATTATACTTTTGTGCCTTAATCTCCATTTTGAGAACATTGTGGTTAACTGACATTCAGCATATTCATATGCCAGTTTAACACAATTTGAATACATTTATAGCATAAGAGACTTGTCAATGTGCTTATTTCACGCTCTACTCTAGATGCACAAATCCTGCAAGGCAGAGGATGCGCTAATTTCACACATGTGATTCAGAGAAATGAGACCGGTCACCTGTATTTCCTGGGGACATGCACCGCCACAAATGATGCACTGGCACAGCCCTATGATTTACACTAGTAATAAGTGCGCGACCCAGACCCTAATTTATCATAGGCACCCACTTGGGTGCTCTGAGTGCATTTCACCATGATGGGCTTTAAAAGGGCTGGTCATTGTGAAATGTAAAAAAAAAAGTGTTGGGAATTTGTGGAATTTAAAGTTGTATCTTTTATTGAATAAAAACATTATTTAGAAAGGAAAGGCGCATACATTCTGTTAGCTAGTCTTTGCCCACTTGCCTTTTGGGTAATTTTAAAAGGAACTAAGACTGTTATGAGACAAATCTGGGGGTTTATCTTTGATTAATGTTTAGGGTAACCAAGATTGTTGCCTCACTTCATACTAGCGCCATAACAAATTGTATTTAAACATCTTTATTTTCCTGTAGTTAAAAACCCTTCGAATTTCTACTCCACTTACTGGTCGCAAGTACATCAGAGAGAACAATCCCTATGCGACACCTGTCTCCACAGCAACATACAGCGTGAGCCGCCTTCATTCCATGCTGACAGGATTGCAAAATTCACCAAGTGCAAAACTGCTTCTAGATCTGAGGTTGGTGAAGTTGTTAATTTGTTGTAAACCTATCGAGCTTGTAGCACACATGGTTGAGGCAAACAGTGAATAAATACTTGATGCACTCGCCTGACAATCAATAAGAACATCGCCCTAAATATTCTTGTATTCTCTAATAGTAGCCTGAATGAAAAGAAGAGCTCAACTCCTCTTACTTTCTCTTATAATATAGTGTTTGGTTTTGGTATAAAGTTAGAAAAAGAATCCAGTGAACTGCTAACTTCCTTGGCTCCAATGCCTCCAGGAGCCTCCTTTGTCTGCTTCCCCTTTCAACTTCCACATCTCTTCCCTCACAGCTTCTTCCTTCTATGGTGGGACCCATTTCTGGCTCCCCTTGTGCTTGCCTCTCCTTTTTATCCCACTTCTACTCCAACCTCTGCTTCCCCCTTGTCTCCTTGATGCCCTCTTCTAACCTCTCCCCTCCCCCCTCCTTCACGATGTGATGTTCTTTTCCAACCTCTATCCTCTTCCCCCTGCACCTTCAATTTTCTCTTTGCCTTCTCCCCCACTTGCAACATCACTTCTCTCGTCACATCCTCCTTCAACTGTACCTTGGTAACCTCCTCCAACTTGAGCACCTCCTGCTCCTTCAGTTCTCTCTGCACCTCCATCTCTCCATGCCTGCTTGCTCCGCTGCTCCAAACACCCAGAGAAACTGGTGCTTTCTCCAAGTATTTATAAGCCCCCTATCCTTCCCTCCAAGTGGAGTATGGTCTATGGCCTGAACATGGGTGTAATAGTGACTGTGGCCTGGAGATCATCTCTGTAGTAAGTACTCAGGTGAATGCAATGTGTCTCCTCCTGCATGTTCAACTTGACGGACTCAATGGAATCTTCAGCCTTCGCACATGTACAGCTGAATACTGTCATGGCACCGAAACGTACCGGGTCCGGTGAGTGCTCCGGCTCCTGTTCATCGGTTGCGATGCCCAGTGGGGCAGCACTCCACTCTAGCCTAGGTTGGTAATCTTTACGTCTCACTTGTCACTATGCTCCCCCTGTTGGTCCACTTAAGCGTGGGCCATGGTGGTGACTTCCTTCCGACATAGGATTGATATAAAGGGATAGCTGTTACAATTTCCTTCTGCCATGGGTCTGCATGGCTCCAGATTGTGGGGTTCTTGCTCGCCTTACAAATGGGCTGAGTATAACGTCTTGATGTGAGAGTAGACCGCAAGTGGCGTCTGCTTGTTTGGAACCCCTGGTGTTGTTGGGGGGAACATGGGATTCACCCTATATCACCATCCGGACCCCCATCACATAACGGGTGGTCGGCCCTAACCCTTTTTGGTCGACTCACACACATCGCCTGGCCAAACAGGGGACATCGTCACAGCAGAATTCCACATGAAGAGATAATTACTTGTTTTGTGGGTTCGGACTTCATAAAACTATCTCCTGGGCAACGTATAATTCCAACTCTTAGTAGAGGCTTGTACCGCCCAATGTAGAGGTAGCTATGGCAGAGCAGCCAGGCTTATCTTGGGAGGGAGAGAGGGCTGTAAGAAGGTACAAAGAACTTGTTGCTTCAAAGAAACACTCATACACTTATATATCAGGCAAAGAGAATTCTTTAAAAAAGTAAGTACTATCCTAAACAATGAACACGGTATAAAACACAATACAATACTTCTGGTAAGTAAACCACAGTGTAAAATACTTGTAGAATGGCAGTTTGCTGTTCAAGGTATGAAAAACCACTTTGTAGTAAACCTTTTATATACCTTTTATGATAGCAGACAGAATTCAAAGGTAAGTAAGAACTTGGCAATTACTTTTCAGAAGGGCAGTAGGCAGTTCAAAGATGAGTAATAACTTGGTATATACTTTTCAGAATGGCAGTCTGCAATTCAAAGGTGAGTACTAACTTTGTATATACATTTTAGAATTGCTGTATTCCATTCAGGGTAAGTATTACCCCTTTGTAGTAAACTATGTAACTGTTAGGCAAAGTTTGTATGCAGTACCCTCTGGGACCACTACACACAACTAGGACTACAGGTGTAAGCAAAACCAACCTTTGGTATAAGTCTGTGAAACAACAGTTTTTGGTAGCGAGCGGAGCAGCCAGGCTTATCTCAAGAGGGAATGTGAGCTTGTAATGAGGTTACACAGAGGTCTACAATTATAAGTATTGAAATAGACACACTCAAGGTTTCTTGGTAAAACACTTATTAATGTATTACACAGTCATTTAGAAATCATTCACTAAAAGGAGGCAATCAATATCACACAAAAATATCCTACAATACTTCACACTAACCGGTTCTGAAACATTAAACTACTTTGAAGTAGGAGCAAAATGGCATTCAGAGCAATTGAAGTAGGAGCAAAAAGGCATAAGTTAATAAAACGAATAGTAGAGTTACTTTAAAACAGTGCAAATAGTTTGAGTTCATTAGAGGAGTTGGTCCAATGCAATAGGTAGGTCAAAGTCAATGGGCTAGTGTCTTGTATAGGTAAAAATGGTTCTGGTAGATAACGGAAAAGACTTTGCCACGGTTCTCGGAAGTAGTTCTCAGAAGAAAGAGTTATATGTCGGGTCACAAGCTGACTAGGCCTGCAAGGTGCCAAAGTTTCACAAACATTCGCAGTGAGAGGGAAGTTCTCTTGGTCAGTTTTCACAGTACCTTATATTGAAGAAAAAGATGCAGCTGAAGACTTCTGTTCCTGGCAGTTCCTGCAGATCTCCCTGTTCCTGAGCCTCAGTTGTGGGGACAAGGGGGAGGACGTCGGGGGACTCCTGCACTGCTCTGGGACTGATCACACAGCTGGCAAATCTTTGATTCCGGTAGCTGCCTTCAAGAACACAAACTGTTGTCCTTCTCCCTGGCTATTCGGTTTCCTGCAGCACTCTGAGGAAAATACAACCAGCTCCGAGAATGGTGTCCAGGTGGCATACGAGTTGATTGGTCCTAACAACTCAAAGGAAGAAGTCGTCCTTGAAGGGCTTCTCTGTCGAAATGAACTTGGCGGTTAGGACCTGCAGCAGAGCTCCACTGGGCAAACCAACGGTCCAGTAGTTGCAGCAGCCGTCCAATTCCAGCTCGTCTTCGGTTCTTTCATTCCAGTGGTCGACTCTGCCTTCCAAGCCAAGAGACTTGTCTTTTAAACAGTTTTCTCCCATTCATTCCAGCCTAGCTGCCACTCATCCAGCAGGGTGGTTGTCCTTGTCGGACAGTCAGCCACCCAATCACGACAGATTGCATTTGGGTTTCCTAGGAGAATAAGAACATGGAGTTTCGGGGACCTCCCTCCCTTCCTACCCACCGCAGACACTCAGGTGCCAGAGGCAGTCTTCAGTCCTGAAGCCCGCCAAAGGCATAGAAAACAAACCTAGTTTGGCGCGCAGAGACAAACTCTAGAAGGCCCTTTCCAAAAAGAAATGGCGAAAAAAGAAGACCGGGACCCGTTTAAACCAAGGAGGCTCAGACGCCATCTTGAAAAACATTGCTCCCGCGATTTAACGCTACTGGTGTTCGCGGTCGGGAACAATCATGGTAGTTCGTTGTAAAACCACTGCCACCAGCCATTTCGATAGGAAAGGGTAGCATTTGACTGACTGCTACATGAGTTTCTAGACACAGGGGATACTAGGTAACCCTTCCAGCACTCTATTGAAAGATAGTGTGTACTGGGTCTAGGAATTTAAAAAGACTAGTAAAGTCAATTCTAAAAAGGCTTTCCTCTGTTACTGCACAAAGGGTGCTGTGTAACACATGAAAAGATAATACCTCTGGAGTTGTCTAAAACTCCATAATCAAAGAAAACGAGAGTAAAACACACATCAAAATACATGAGAGAGTGGGAAAAAAGGTTCACACTCTCTCCAGGAAAAATAATCAAGTCCTCAAAATCCAGCAAAGTTGCTGGGGGTCTCGAAGGTGAAGGGAATTAGCACTTTTATGAGAATTCTCCCTAACAAACCCCGCCTAATTCAAAGTAAAATAGTTCTTTTTTTCGTTAAGTTCTTTTAGTTTGTTTGTTTGTTTGTTTGATATAGCGCGAAACCAAACCCGCAGGTAGCCGGGCGCAAACATTACAAGGATACTTGAGAACTTAGTTACAGTGAACACACAAAAGTAGGAAATAGGAAAAGTTCTACAACATTATAGTCTGCAAGTGCTTATACAATTAATGCAGGTGTTGGAAGCAAGGAGATATGTCGTAGGATAGTTAAATAACGCTTGAGTCTGAATACAGTTGTGCAGTTGATTTCCAGGTGTCGGGAAGCATGAGAGAGCTAAGTAGTAGGAGTAGTGGTCAACCAGAGTTAGTGGTCCTAGTGAGGTCAGTGAGGTGGCTAGGTACTAGCAGTGGAGGTTGGGGTCCCTAGGGTACCTAGGGGATAGGGTGGCACGGTTAGCATAAGGGCATGGTCAGGAAGGTGTCGCTCAGGACGAGAGGTTCTGTTAGGGAGGGAGAACACATTAGATGTTGTTGGAGCATATCCATGAGAGCACCTTGCGCCTGAAACTTGGGTAGGGTTGGTCCTTTCTGAGTTCTATGGGGAGTTTGTTCCATGTTTGAGCAGCTGTGACTGGGAAGCTGGCGCCGCCAGCTGTGCTCTTTTTGTATCTAGGCACCAGCAAGGTGAAGGCATTAGTCGTTCTTGTGGGGCGGATTGAGATTCTCTTGTTAATTCTATTCACTAGGTAGGGAAGAGCTATATTGTTGAGGCACTTGGATGTGAGCGAAAGAGTTTTGAGGGTGATCCTGTCTTTGATTTTTAGCCAGTGGATGTTCCTTCTGGCGGTGGAGACATGGTCTCTGTTAGGTATGTTTAGGGCTACTCTGAGCGCGTTATTTTGGAGAGTTTGGAGTTTGTTAAGGATATACTTGTCTGATCCCGCATATAGGGCATTACAGTTGTCCAGTCTGGATATGATAAGTGCATTGGCTAGGGTAATACAGCTGGCCTCTGTTAGGAATGGCCTGCATGCTCGGATCAGTTTACAAGTATAGGTTGTGGAGGAGGCTAGGGAGTTAATTTGTTTTTTGAAAGTGAGTGCTGAGTCCAAGTAGACCCGAAGGGATTTGACTGCAGGCATCACTTTGATGATATTGTTGTCTATGTTAAATGTAGGCATAGTTAGGGTCGAGTTTTTTAATCGCTGTTTCTGTGCCGAGGATTAGAATCTCTGTTTTGTCGTCATTCAGACAGAGGCCGTGGGATGCCATCCATGCCTGAATGAGGAGGTATATCCTATTTACCAAAGCTGAGTCTTCCACGTAGTTTCCTGAAAGGGGGATGAGGATCTGAGTGTCATCTGCATAGTTAGTGTAGATGACACCCAGTCTATCCAACGTGTCAAACAAGTGTTTGGTAAAGATGTTATACATAGTAGGAGATACAAATGATCCCTGGGAGACACCGCAGGAGACTTGCATGGGATCAGCAGCTTCAAGGGGGGAGAAGACTCTCATAGTCCGGTTGGCAAGAAAGGTTTGAACCCAAAATGGGCAGCGGAGCTGAGGTGATTGCATAAAACTGCGTGATCTACTTGGTCGAAGGCTGCCGATAAGTCAAGGAGGAGTAGCATAGCTAATTTTCCACTATCCTTCAACTCGTCAATTTGAGTCTTAAGATCAATCAGGGCTGTTTCAGTGCCGTGAAGGGGGCGGAAGCCAGATTGTCGTGAGCCTAGAAGGTTATTGGTTTCAAGGTAATCCTGGATTTGCAGGTAGGCTACCCTGTCGATAATTTTAAGTACTAACGGGACAGTGGTGATGGGTCTGTAGTTTGTCGGGATGGCGGGTCCAGAGTTTGTTTTTTTAGCAGGGGTAACACCCAAGACTGTTTAAGGTTATTGGGCACTAGGTTGGTCTTAAAGGAGGGGTTGATCAGTTTTGAGATGAAGGGAGCTAGGTCTCTCGCTGCATCTTTTATAATTTGAGGAGGGCAGTTATCTCCTTTGCAATTAGATGGCTTTAGGGAGAGTATGATTTTTTCTGTCTCAAGTATAGTTATTTGTTTGAAGCTAAAGGGCTCCGGGGTGTTAAGGGCCTGGTTTGGGGAGGGCTGTGCCAAGGGGATGGGCTCAGGTGGCAATAGCAAGGCGGCTTTTTTATTTGCAATTTTATTTTGAAGAGAGCTAATTTTTCCTGCAAGGGCATTTTGTATGTTGGTGCACCAGAGTTGATTTTTGGGGGTGTTATCCGTTTGCGGTATGGGCGATTCCATTTCACGCAGGATGGAGAATAATTCCTTGGTGTCAGATTTGGCTTTGGTTATTCTTTCGTTGTAGGTGTGCTTTTTAGTGCTGATAATTTCCTTTTTCTATTGTTTGGCATGGGTGCATAACTTGACTTTGTTCTCCTCAGTAGGCGAGTGTCGCCATATAGATTGCAGTTTTCTTTTTTGAGTCCTAAGGTCTTTTAGTTGAGGTGTGAACCAGTTGTTTAGGTGGGAGAGTTGTTTGCCTTTCCTGATTTTAGTGGGGGCGAATCTAATGCCACGGTCATGGTGTTATTGTAGGTTTCTACAAGTAGGGATGGGTCTGTAATGTTGTCTACATTGTTCAAGGAGGTGTGGAAGGAGTTGTTCTGCTGTGATGTCTTTTTTGCTTCTGGTGGGGAGTGGCAGGGTCATTATTATCTGTTTAGGATGGGTGAGGTCAAGTGAGGCGGAGAATGAAATAAGATGGTGGTCTGTCCAAATTTGAGGAGTTATACTGGTAATGCTGATGTTGCAGTTTAGGTCAGCAACCCAGTCAAGGGTCTGACCTTTGGAATGGGTGGAGGTAGTGACTTTTTGCGTTAATCCAAAGTCATGCAGTAATGCTGCAACAGATGTGGCATTTTTATCGTTGCAGTCATTGAAACCAAAGTTGAGGTCTCCTAATAGTAGGATTTGCATGTGGTCTTTTGTATTGTTATTCAGGATACTAGTTAGGTCGTCCTCGAAGGTGCCTAGGTGTCCAGGTGGTCTGTAGATCACATAGATGGTGAGAGTGCGGTTGCAGAAGAGATGAAGTTTGGCAGTGAGGAGTTCACACGACTGAAGTGGCGTGGTAGTAGCTAGTCTGATAGGCAGGTTGGCTTTGTGGATAATAGCTAAGCCACCTCCTTTGGTATTGGGTCTGTCGGCTCTTAGCAGTTGGTAGCCGTCTGGTATTGCTAGCATAATGGCAGGGCCAGCAGCTTCATGGAGCCAGGTTTCAGTTATCCATAGCAGGTCTAGGTTCTCGTTAGTTAGGGTGTCAGAGATCTCAGTGGCGTGTGCAACCATGGATCTAGCATTAATGAGGGAGCAAGTAAGCGGGAGGGTTCTCGTTGGTAAGGTAGTGGAGGGTTCCCTCTTTTTAGTTGAGGTCACAGCTTGAGATGGTAGCTGCTTGGTGGGAGGGGCGCCTGGGGGCAGGGGAGCGGGTTTGGGATGTTGAGATTGTTTGTTTGTTGGGTTAGTTAGGCTGGTATAGCCCCTGAAAGTATGGTAGGATGATGGTTCATGTAGTTGGGACAGTCTGGCCCTTAGCCGCATGTTCCTGTCTTTAGGTGGGCAAGAGGCAGCGGGTGCGAGTGCCATGATAGTAAGGAGGCTCAGTACAGAGTAAGCTGTAAGCTTTAGGGACGTTTTCATTCTGTTTGTGGGCAGTGAGAGGTGTTGTAGGTTAATAGTGATGTGTTACACAGTAGGCAGTTCCTGATAGGCAAGAAGGGCTGGCGTACGATAGCAGGTAATCAAGTACATGGTATGCAGTTCAGGATGGGCAAGATGTGCTGGCAATGATAGGTAATCTGGTACAGTAGTTCAGGGTAGGACGGTGGTTCAGTAGGGGTAGCAGTTCAGGGTGTGAGAGGCACTCAAATATATGCTACAGTATGCGACTATCAAGGCAGACTAAATGCAACTATCAGGACAGGCTAAATGCAACTATCAGGACAGGCTAAATGCAGCTAGCAAGACAGGCTAAATGCAACTATCAGGACAGGCTAAATGCAACTATCAGGACAGGCTAAATGCAACTATCAGGACAGGCTAAATGCAGCTAGCAAGACAGGCTAAATGCAACTATCAGGACAGGCTAAATGCAGCTAGCAAGACAGGCTAAAGGCAGCTATCAGAACAGGCTAAATGCAACTATCAAGTCAGACTAAATGCAGCTTTCAGAAAGATGCAGCGTGCATGTACATGTAGATAGCTAAGTATAATATAGTTAAAATGATTTTCATTATTTTTTCATTAGGTAAAATCACATGTAACCAGTGGCTCATAGCTTTCATGCATATCAATGAAACAACTGAAATTGCAATTGTTAGACAAGATTGTATGTAGTACCCTTTGGGTGCACTACAACAACCCTGACCTCCTGGCAATAGGAACCCAACCTTTAGTATAAGTCTGTACTACACAGGTTGGTAGCGTGTTGAGCAGCCAGGCTTATCGCAAGAGGAGTCAACGTGAGCTGTAGGGCAGTTACACAGAGATTCACAGTGACAAGTATTCAAATAAACTCTTACACACAAGGTTTCTTGATTAAACAATTATTAATTTATTTAACAGTGAGTTTGAGTAAACCTTCCAAGAACAAGTCAATGGGCTGTGTTCGTGCTGGTAGAGAGTTTCCCTGACCCCCCTCTGTTTTGCCTACCAAGTAACTTTGGGTCTCACCCTAAGTTATCAGGGGAATCTAGACATGGACCCCTTGCTCACTGCTCTTAGAGAGGCACAGCTTCACCTCACTGATGATGCCCAACAAGGCTGAAACATGTGTATGGGGTTGCTGTGGTACTCTTGTTCAGAGGAGTATTGCCTAGCATTTCGGTGCTGGACTGCCCATGGGCAGGACAAAGACTGATATGCGGGGAAATCTCTTCTCTGTGAAAAGAACAGTGAGCTGAAGACTTGGTTGAGACTCTCCCAGGGGCCATCCACCCAAGAACAAGTCAATGGGCTGTATTTGTGCTGGTAGAGAGTTTCCCAGACCCCGCTCTGTTTTGCATACCAAGTAACTTTGGGTCTCACCCTAAGTTACCGGGGAAATTCAGACGTGAACCCCTTGCTCACTCCTCTTAGAGAGGCACAGCTTCACCTCACTGATGATGCCCAACAAGGCTGAAACACGTGTACGGATTTGCTGTGGTACTCTTGTTCAGAGGAGAATTGCCTAGCATTTTGGTGCTGGACTGCCCATGGGCAGGACAAAGACTGATATGCGGGGACATTTCTTCTCTGTGAAAAGAACAGTGAGCTAAATACTTGGTTAAGACTCTCCCATGGGCCATTCACCCAAGAACAAGTCAATGGGCTGTGCTCGTGCTGGTAGAGAGTTTCCCAGACCCCCCTCTGTTTTGCAATATAATAGTAACACACACATACACTCCAAAATACACACGCTGAGTTTCCCATAATCAGTAAATACCCATATGGGATGATACACAGTCACTTCCTACACCCTCAAATGACTTCAATAGCCAGGACTGTGTGGACATTAATATATTACTGTTGCATTTAGAACAATACTCAGGAGTATGTCAAAGAAACAGATTATTAGAATAAAACAAGAGATCTCTGAATATTCTGAAGCACGTAAGTACTTTTGGTAACCTCCAATGCAAAGTAAGTTAACCCCTTCCTGGAAGGAGGGCTAAACACAGAGTCAGAGGGAAGAAGAGATATTCAAGGAGCCAGGTCAGGCCAAAGTCAATGGGACGAAATTCAGGCTGAGCTGAAGCACTTCTTTGCAGGTAGGTAAAAGTCTTGTACAATGTTTTAGAAGTCTTTGTAGAAAAGAAGAAATCAAAGTAAGGCCACAAGCTGATTAGGCTTGTGAGGTAAAGAAGCTGTTAGCAACTCTCCAGAAGCAACCAAGACAAGTCTTCACTGAGAACAAGTGAGGTTACACAAAAAGAGGTAAGTTCTCTTAGACTTTACAGTACCTTTGGTTAGAAGAAAAGGGCTTTGGCTGGTGTCTGTTCCGTTAGAGCTCTGCAGATCATGTGTTCCTGGGCCTCAGTCTTGGGGACAAGATGGAGGACTGTTAGGGAGAAATCTCAGAAATGTGCTAATCCCCCCCTCACCCCCCCACACCCTTAGTACTTGTTTTTTTTAAGCTGGAGAGAGTGTGACCCTTCGTTTCCACTCTCATGTATTTGAATGTGATTTTATACGCTGTGTTTCTTTTGGTTGTGGAGTCTGACAAACTCCATAGGCATCATCTTTTACATTGTGTCACACAGCACCTTCAGTGCAGTGGCACAGGGAAGTCTTTCAGATTTCCCAAAGGTTTAAATACCTTCTCTTGGATAAACTACTGTTTCCAAGAGCAGTTAAGTGAAATTGACTTTACTTATGTTAGGGAGAATTCTCAGAAATGTGCCAATTCCTCCCACCATAGAGACTTCCAGCTCTTTTGCTACACTTTGGGATTTTGAACTTTTCCGTTCAATGTGTTTTCTGTGTTTGTTTCTTTTGGTTATGGAGTCTAACAAACTCCACAGGCATCATCGTTTACATATTGTCACACAGCACCTTCAGTGCAGTGACACAGGGAAGTCTTTTAGATTTCCCAAGGTTTAAATACCTTCTCTGGGATAAACTACTGTTTCCCAGAACAGTAAAGTGAAATTGACTTTACTTAGCAGTGTACTTGCTAGACCCAGCACAACCTATCTTACAATAGAGTGCTGGAGGGATTACTTAGTATCCCCTGTGTCTAACTGCTCACGTATCATTTTCATGTTACCCTTTCCTCACAGGATGGTTGGTGGCAGTGGTTTAGTCCGAACTACCATGGTTTGCATTTACCGCAGCTTTTCACAGCTCTTTGACAAAATGGTCCCCGGTCTTTGTTTTTTGCCATGTCTTTGTGGAAAGGTCCTTCTAGAGAGTTTCTCTGCGCTCCAAACCAGGTTTGGTCTCGTTCTTCATTTCGCCTTTGGCGGGGTTTCTGAGTGAAACCCACCTCTGGCTCCAGAGTGTCTGGGGTAGGCAGGAAGTGATGGAGGTGCCTGAAACTCCCTGTGCTTTGTCTCCTAGGAGACCCAAATGCGCTCTGTGGTGATTGGCTGGCTGACTGTCCGGCAAGGACAGCCACCCTGCTGGGTGAGTGACAGCTAGGCTGGAATGAATGGGAGAGAACTGAATAAAAGGCGAGTCTTTTGGCTTGGAAGGCAGAGTCGACCACTGGATGAAGGAACCGAAGAAGAGCTTGTAGAGGATGCCTGCTGCAATTCCTAGACCGTTGGTTTGCCCGGTGAAACCCTACTGCAGTGCCAACTTGCCAAGTTCGCATTGACAGAGAAGCCCTTGCAAGGAGGACCTCTCCCTTTGAGTTGGTGGGACCAATCAACTCCAAACCAAGACATCTGGACACCCATCTCAGAGCTGGTTGAATTTCCTCAGAGTTGCTGCAGGAAACGTATAGCCAGGGAGAGGGACACCAGATTGTGTGTGTTACTTTTAAGCTGGCCTAAAGCTTTTGGAAGATCCTCTGGACTCCCACGAAGCAGGACTGACCAAGCCTGAGCCCCCTCAGCAGAGTGCGGGACCCCAGAAGCAAGGACAGTCCACATTGACAGCCAGGAACCGCGTTGTTGCTATTTGCGGTAGCTGAAACGCGAGACAGCCACTGAAAGTTTGCCGGTTGTGGGTTTTGGCAGTCCCAGTGCAGTGCAGGAGTCCCCGACATCCTCCTTCTTGTCCCCATGACTGAGTCCCAGGAATAGTGAGATCTGCAGAGCTGCACAGGAACAGAAGTCATCAGCTGCATCTTTTCTTCTTTACCAAGGTAATGTAAAACAAGTCTAAGAGAACTTACGTCTTACTGTAGAAGTGCTTGTAACTTCCACAACTCACAAGTCTAATAAGCTTGTGGCCCTACATTTGATTCTTCTTTTCATCAAAGACTCCTAAGAACTTGTGCAAATACTTTTCCATTCACTTACCATAAGTGCTTTATCCTATCCTAGACTTTAGCCCATTGACTTTGGCTTAGCCTATTGAATTGAATAACTCTTCTAGTGAACTCTAAAAGTATCTGCACTGCTTAAGAAATGCGTGGTCTCTTGTGTTCTAATAACCTTTGCCTTTTACCAACTTTTAAAGAGTGTTCTGAATGCCAACAATAAGATATTAGTGTCGCCAGCACCCTTGTTACTGAAGTCACGTGTGGGTGTAGGTTTTGTCTGTGGGCCATCCCAAAAGGGTCTTCTCTTATTAAGTAACTCAGAGTGTACAGTATTGAAGTATATTTGTGTGTTACTATTACCTTGCTCCCTTCTGAAGAAGGCTTTATAACTGACTGATGAATAAATTAATAAATGTTTATGCAAGAAACCTTGAGTGTAAGAGTGTATTTGAATACCTGTAACTGTGAATTTTTGTGTAACTCCACTACAGCTCACATTTCCCCTCTTGAGATAAGCCTGGCTGCTCAACACGCTACCAAAACTGTGTAGTATAAGCTGATACCAAAGGTTGGTTTGCCTATACCTGTAGTCATAGTTGTTTGTAGTGTTCCCAGAAGGTACTGCATTCAAACTTTGCCTAACAATTTACCATTGTAACTTTCTGCACCCAGCGCATCCTATCTTATAATAGAGTGCTGGAGGGGTTACCTAGTATCCCCTTTGTCTAGTTTCTCATGTAACATTTTTTATGTTACCCTTTTCACACTGAATGGCTGGTGGCAGTGGTTTCGTTTGAACTATCATGGTGTGCCTTTACCGCGGGCTGCATTCGTAGCTACAGTAAAGCACCCAGAGGAGCTATCTTTGTCAAAATGGCCCCTGTCTTCTTTTTTCGCCATTTCTTTGTGGAAAGATCCTTCTTGATATTTGTTCTGCACGCCAAACCAGGTTTGGCCTCTTTCTTAATTTCGCCTTTGGCGAGATTCACAAGTGAAACCCGCCTCTGTCTCCAGAGTGTCTGTGGTAGACAGGAAGTGAGGGAGGTGCCCGGAACTCCCTATGCTTAGTCTCCTAGGAGACCCAAATGCACTCTGTGAAGATTGGCCGGCTGACTGTCCGGCAAGGACAGCCCCCCGCTGGGTGACTGACAGCCAGGCTGGAATGAATGGGAGAGAACTGAATAAAATCCAAGTCTTTTGGCTTGGAAGGCAGAGTCGACCACTGGGCGAAAGAACCAAAAAAGAACTTGGAAGAGGACGCCTGCTGCAACTTCTGGACCGTTGTTTTGCCTGGTGACGCCCTACTGCAGTGCCGAAATGCCAAGTTTGCATCGATAGAGATTCCCCTGCAAGGACGACTTCACCCCTTGAGTTGGTGGGACTAATCAACTCCAAAGTAAGCCACCTGGACATCCATCTCAGAGCTGGTTGAATTTCCACAGAGTTGCTGCTGGAAACCGCATAGCCAGGGAGAGGAACACCAGATTTTGTGCGTTGCTTTTAAGCTGGCCTAGAGCTTTTGGAAGATCCTCCGGACTCCCAAGAAGCAGGACTGACCAAGCCTGAGCCCCCTCAACAGAGTGCGGGACGCCAGAAGCCAATAAAAAGTCCATCTCGACAGCCAGTAACCTCGGTGTTGCTATTTGCAGAAGACGCGAGGAGCTGAAACACTGAACAGCCACTGAAAGTAAAGTTTGCTGGTTGCAGGTTTTGACCGTCCCAATGCATTGCAGGAGTCCCCCGACGTCCCCCTCTTGTCCCCATGACTGCAGCCCAGGAACAGCGAGATCTGCAGAGCTGCACAGGAACAGAGGTCATCAGCTGCATCTTTTTCTTCATTTCTAAGGTACTGTATAAGGTCTGAGAGAACTTACCTCTTACTGTAGAGTGCTTGCAACTTCTACAACTAACAAGCCTTTTCAGCTTGTGGCCCTACATTTGATTCTTCTTTTCATCAAAGACTCCTAAGAACTTGTGCAAATACTTTTCCATTTACTTACCAGAAGTGCTTCATCTTATCCTAGACTTTTGCCGATTGACTTTGCCTTAGCCTATTGCATTGTATGACTCTTCTTGGAGGATCCAAAAGTATTTGCCTGCTTAAGATTATTTGTGGTCTCTTGTTGTTCTAATAATCTTTGCCTTTACCAACTTCTAAAAGTATTCTAAATGCCAACAGTAAGATATTAATGTCCCCAGCACCCTAGTTATTGAAGTCACCTGTGGGTGTAGGTTGTGTCTGTGGGCCATTCCAAAAGGGTCTTTACTGATTTAGAAACTAAGAGTGTACAGTATTGAAGTGTATTTGTGTGTTACTATTATATTGCTCCCTTCTGAAGAAGGCTTATTCTAACTGACTGATAAATAAATTAATAATTGTTTGTGCAAGAAACCTTGAGAGTAAGAGTTTATTTGAATACCTGTAACTGTACATCTCTGTGTAACTCCACTACAGCTCACATTGACTCCTCTTGAGATAAGCCTAGCTGCTCAACACGCTACCAAAACTGTGTAGTACAAGCTTATACCAAAGGTTGGGTCTCCTATACATGTAGTCAGAGTTGTGTGTAGCGGTCCCAGAGGGTACGGCATACAAACTTTGCCTAACACTGGTGGCAGGCGGTGAGGATATATTGTAGAGTTGTTACATTGAGAATTTGCTTTACTTTTGTTCACCAGGCTAAGCTCCACTAGAAAATCAATTGTAACATGCCAGATATGGATAAGTTCAGACAGGAAGCCCTGATCATTTTAACAGTAGAGCAACTGAAAGAAATGTGTAAAGCCAGGAATCTCCCTGTTAAAGGAAAGAAAAATGAACTAATTGCAAGATTGTTGAATAATCAAAGTCTGGGTCGTAGGCCTGTCACACCTACTATCCCAGGAAATGTGGAAAATGATGATGAGGATGATAATTCAGAGTCTAACTCTAATATTGTTCAAGAGTCAGTCGAGTCAGAGGAGTCTCAGGAAGAGAGGCCTTATTTACCTCTACAGGCCCTTATGCCTCAACCTTTAGCCACAGGGACCCTAACATGTGCAGTACTGAGTCCAGAATGTGTCTCTCTTGAAAAAATGAGACTGGAGTTACAGTTCAAAAGATTGCAACTCCAAGCTGAAAACAAACATCAGGACATCAAACTAAGGGAAATGAAAATGCAACATGCTCTTGAAATGAAGAATTGGTCTCTTGAAAATGTTTCTATCCAAGAGTCTTCTGGGTCTTCCAGTCCCAAGATACCTTGCATGCCTAAAGAAACAGTGAGTATGTATGATGTGAAACTTGATATTTTGAATTGGTTGGTGCTTTTGAATATAACTAGGGGATTCAGGCTTTCACAGGGAATCAGTTGATTCTTTGCCTTTTCTCTAGGCTCCCCCAGGTTGCAACTGATGCTGTAATGGAGGTGGGGGAACTTGAAAGATTGGAGTATGAAAATGTGAAGCTAGCTTTGATAGCTAGATTTGGGAAAACTCCTTCCCGGTACCTTAAGAGGTATATGACCCTCAAAAAGACTGATGGTACCCCTTGGGCTACCTGGGTGTGTGAATGTTTGAAACACTTAGATGGTTGGGTTAAGGGTTACAGAGTGAACTCTTTTGAAGGAATGAGAAATCTGTTTTTGTTGGAATGTATTTTTGATGCCTGCTCTCCTGAGCCTAGACAGCACTTGGCTGACTCTAAAGAGATTGATCGCAAGAAGCTAGCAAAAGCTGCTAACTTGTGGGTTGCCAACAGGGCTACTCACAAGGATTCTGGGACCACGCCTAAAAAGGATGAGGGGAAGCAGCACAAGAAAGATGACAAAGATAATTCTAAAACCTTCCATCCAAAAGAGGGCCACAAACATAAGGAGGGTAAGCCACATGGGAAACCAGGTCAGTCTAGTGAAACCTCTGGTGCCAAACCAGAGGGAGGTCAGCAGAAGCCCCCATTTATCAAAACATTTGGAAAATGTTATGCTTGTGGGTCAACTGACCATGTGAAAGGGGATCTCAGGTGTAAGGGTAAAACTTCAGGGATCTGCACTGCCTCCTTCTCCTTCATCCCTGAGGGAGAAGTACATATGGCAAGTGGAAACGTTCAACTTTTGGTTGAGGACCCCATTGGAGTCTCTGATAGTGTTTCTTTAGTGTCCCTGGGTCTGTGGGAACAGCAGAATGTAGATGTGTATAACTCCTGTACCAGATAACACAAAAGAATACTACAAGGACAGTGTACTTGTAAATCTTGTAAATGGTCAGGAGGCCCCTTCCATTAGAGACAATGGGGCCAGGATCACAGTGGTGGATGAAACCTTTTTCAAACCTGAGGATGTTGCTAAGGCACCCAAAGGTCCCACTAAGCTTGCTGGAGGTCCTCTTCAGATGGTCCCAATATCACCAGCTCTCATCCAGTGCAACAATATGACTGTAAGAATACCTGTCAGTGTACAAAGTGAGGAGCCTGGGAGAGTCCTGTTGGGGAATGACTCAAACATTCTTGGAGTTGTATCAAGCACCCATTAGAAGGCCAGAGAGCTCACTTTAAATGACTCTCAGTGGGTTGTTACAGAAGAACCTATAACACCCAGTCCACAGGAAAAGCCAACTTCTATTTCCAGAAAGAAAGAGACAAATGGGAAACCCAAGGTCTCAGGAAACAAGAAAGATAGCACTCCTGTGCATTAAACCAGGACATCCCTGAGAGGACATTCCAAAGTCACACCTGTGACTACTCCACCAGCTGAGGCTGAATGTGAGATCCAACCAGAAGAGGTTGAGTTAGCTACTGATGACACAGAGCTGGAAGAAGACATTCACTCTGTTGGAGATCTGGATCCTAAAGACCATCCTGAGCTGCAGTCCTTACTGGTAGAAGGTGGCCCCTGTAGGGCAGACTTCAGCAGAGGTCAAAGAGAGTGTCCTACTCTTTAAGGATCTCGCCAACAGGCAGCTTCCTATCTGGAAGGGCAAGAGCCAGGGAAGCACAGGTTGTACTGGGAAGATGGCCTCTTCTACAGTGAGCCTATTGAGACTATCCCAGGAGACTACAGGAGACTTGTAGTGCCCCAGGAAGTGAGACCTCCGTTTCTACAGTTAGCCCATGAGATTCCTTTGGCTGGTCACTTAAGTTTTAAGAAGACCAACAAAAGGAGTTATCTTTATTTCTACTGGCCTACGATGGAGTCTGATGTAGATACATTCTGTAGAAGCTGTCACACTTGTCAGACATCTGGCAAGAGTGGAGCCAAGAATGTGGCACCCTTGGTGCCTCTCCCAGTGGTGGGAGTTCCTTTTGAGAGGGTAGGACTCGACATTGTTGGTCCCTTAGACCCTCCAACATCTTTAGGCAATCGATTTATATTGGTTGTGGGAGACCATGCTACCAGGTATCCTGAAGCAATACCTATGCGGACTGTCACAGCTCAGGCCGTGGCTAAGGCCCTGCTTGGTATTTTTTTACCAGAGTAGGTTTTCCTAAGGAGGTTATCTCTGACAGGGGATCAACCTTTATGTCCCACTACATGCAAGCCATGTGGAAAAACTCTGGAGTGACCTACAAGTTCTCAACAGCCTACCATCGCCAGACCAATGGGTTGGTAGAGAGGTTTAACAGAACTATGAGGAGCATGATAGGTGCTTTAGAAGAACCCCTTAGAAGAAAGTGGGATCTTCTACTGCCATGCCTTCTCCTTGCTTATAGAGAAGTCCCTCAGGAAGGGGTTGGATCAGTCCCTTTGAGCTTCTCTATGGTCATCCGGTTAGAGGTCCATTGGCCCTAATCAAGGAGGGGTTGGAGAGTGCTCCTTCCCCCAAGCCAGTGAGAGTCACTGACTATGTGGTAGGTCTCCGAAGGAGAATGACACACATGATGACAGAAACTTCAGATAACTTGAAAGCAGGTCAGGCTCTGGTGAAGCATTGACATGACCAGAAGGCCAACATGGTTGAGTTTACTCAAGACCAGCTAGTTCTAGTTATGGTCCCTACAAGGCAAAGGGCCTTTCAGAACCAATGGATTGAACCCTTCAAGGTTGTGGGAAAACCTGCAGAGGTCAATTATTTGGTGGACTTAGGCAATCCTAAGGAGTCCCCCAGGGTCTTTCACACCAACCACCTAAAGGCCTATGTCTTTACACCTGAACTGGGAGCTTTGCCTTTAGATGCACAGATAGAAGGAGTTAATCTCGCTTCTGATCTAACACTGGAACAACAGGAGGAGTGCAAAGCTCTGTTAAATCAGTTTGCCCCTCTGTATTCACTCTCACTAGGCTTGGCCCCTTGGGGCCAGTATGAGATTCTCACTGGTGACTGTTCACCAGCCATTAAAGGTAAGTTTGTCCTTGTAACATAAATGTTACATTTGAAATGGGGAAGGGGATACTCAGTATCTCCCCAGCACTCCACATAAGGTAGGGGGTGCTGGTCTCACCTAATAAAATGTAAAAGGGTTCCAAAAATCCCTTTTGTACCCTTGGGAACTGCAGTTCGCACAAGGTTAGCAAGAGAAAGTTAAAAGGGGAACCCCTAGGGCAACCCAGCAATAATAGGCACTTATTGTCAACAAGTTGTCAAAGAGGCTAACTTTTAAAAGACACTATGGAGAGTCTTTAAAATGACACCCTTAAAAAGAGTAAAAGATTCTTTGAGTGTGGAAAAAGGTTCCCACTCACAGAGGTATAAGGAAAAATAATCCACCAGTAAAAGCAAAGGGTTCTGGGGTTAACACAGGTCAGGAAGATTTATCATTGCTATGAAAATCTTACCTACCAAAGCCAAAGGCTGACAGGAGGTGTGTGACACGTGATGGCAGAGCCACAAGGCTGTCAAAGAGAAGCCAGAGATGTGAAAATCAGCACATAAAGCCTAGAAGCCGAAAAGAGGAACTGAGTAAAGGTGACTTGGTGCACAGGAGCCAGTACCAAAGAACCTATGTTTGCTAAAGAGCCCAGGGAACTTGGTTGCCCAACCTGTGATGGGTGGACCGTTCGCTCTGCCTAGACCAGTCAGCCCTGAGTGCTGAAAACCAAGGACATTGTGGTGGTGAAGTTAAAGTCTTTCGGAAGGGAACCCTGAGACTTAAGGAACTACACTTGTTGTCTTGAGAACAGAGCCTCAAGACCTTTTTGTGTTTGAACTATGTTGCTTGGAACTTGGGGAAGGGAACCCCGAGGATTGTTTGGAAATATATCACCTTGAACTTGAGTCAGGTAATCTTGAGACTTTTGTGAAATGATCTTACATTTGGGAAAGGGGAGCTGAAAGAGAGCTGCGAGCTGGAAGAAACTCAGAACCTTGAGTTAAACACTATTTCTTTTATTATTGACATCCCTACACATTGTTTAGCTTTAATTGTGAGGGCAAATATAGGTTGTGGACACAGACAGACATTTAAGTTTAACTCTTTGACTCAGTCTTTCCTTAGTTTCGATTAATTTGATTTAATAAAGTATTTTATTTTGAACTTTAAGTCTTTTGTCTGTGTCTTGCTTCATGATACCTTCACAGTATGCTGGGGCCGTCGTTGGCTCAGAGTTCAAGTCTCTGGGCACCAGGTCCTGTAAACCACAACTATGAGCAAAGCCTGTAATTACCCGGGTTGCTTTTTCATGCTGGAGATTTTTTCCATAAAACCACCACTTTGAGTATTTACCTCTGGAAACTGGGGTGCATATGCGTGTCCAGGGAGTGGCCTGTGGTTGCATGTGCTACCCCTGCAATCTGATTGGCCACCCCAGGTGCCACCCCATTATCCTAAACTATGATCATTATCCGTGTGCGCTCCCTCGCAACGTAGGCCGCGTGCACTCCTTTTCATGTTAGCCCCCTCACTTCATGTCTACGCTTCCCCTCCCAGCGTTCTCTATCTTTGGACCGTCAAGGGTTCTGGTCATCACACAGATCAGTCTAACAACGACAGCAGGGCACATCTGGAGGGATCGGGGTCAGCTGGGCGGTTCTGGTCACCTGGACTGGCACTGCATTGGACTGCACTGGTTACTGGAGACAGGAGATCAGTGGGATGGCGAGTTTGCTGCAGGCAAGCCTTAGTAGTAGCAAGCCAGACTGGATCAAAAATGCTTCCCTTGGATTTTTGGGATTGCTTCATAATTTGGGCGTAGCTGAAAAAGGAGTTCAGCAATGCTGAGGCCTCAGCTTGGTAATACAATCAGGAATAAGGAACAAAGATGGAGAATTCAGGAACAGGGCACCACGCAGAAATCAGGATGAAGTCAGGAATAAATATCTTGTGTGCTGTGAGGTTCTCTTATTTATCATGCCAAATGGCATCACTAAATTATATGACAGGGGCAAGCTTACAACCCGCACCCATGATGCTATGATTGGGCAAAAGCATAATCTCTGCCTTGCTTTTCGCTGGTTGGATGACAGAAATGGATGTCATGTGTAGTATAGTGAGCGGGGTGTTGCGGAGGACGCCCCCGCAGCCCCTCCCTTTTTTTTTTTGTTTAGTTCGGGTGAGCTGCTGGGGTGTCCCCCGTAACCCCTGCTCACTATACTGTATCTAAAATGCATACCACGAAAGTATGGTGAGCGGGGTGTTGCTGGGGACACCCCTGCATCCCCCGCAATCTTTTTTTTTTTTACCTATCTAAAATGCATACCACGAAAGGTTCGAACTTTTGGTGTTCGAACCTTTGGTGGTATGCATTTTCAGACTTTTAGCATTGTCGGAACTTTCGGTGCAGTCATTTTGGCCTATTCCGCCCAGTTCTGTCACAAGTTTTGACACTCTCCTTCCTGATGGTTACAAGATTCTCTCCGATCCGAGAACCAACCGCCCCAGCAGTGGTTTATCCCGGATTTTCCCAGAGTGGATCCTTTCTTCTGTCATTCCAGCGCAGGATTACTCCTCCTTTGAATGCCTGGTCTGCAGGCTCTCTATCTCTCCTGGCCTCTCTCTCACTGTGGCCACTATCTCCAGGCTGCGTGACCAGGTCACCCTCTTCCGCTCTGAGTGGGCTGAACTCTTCTCCTCCCTCCTTGCCTCTACCTCTCAACTGCTCCTCCTTGGAGACCTGAACATCCACTAGCCCCTCTTATGGGCTCTTTCGCAACCTCTGCGACTCTTTGTCTCTCTATTCTTCCCTCTGGCCCAACGCACTCTGCAGGGCACACCCTGGACATTCTTATCTCTTCAGACCTCCCCCTCTCTAACACTCTCACCACTCCTCTCTCTTGGAGTGACCACTTTCTTCTTTCCTCCCACCTTTCTCTCTCTACCTCTCAGATCAAGCCAACCCCAGCACTGCCGCCCACCGTCTCGGTCACCTGGCCCATGAGGCGTGTGTCATTTGAGGCTTTTGCCGCTACTTTCTCTCCTCCTACATCTTTGGCTGACTCACACTCTGACACAGGCCTCTTTAACCTTCATCTCTCTATCTCTAACACTCTTGACGTCCTTGCCCCTCTCATGAGGATCCATTTGAAGCCCACATCCAAGTGCAACTCTTGGTACAATTCCGACCTCGCCACCCTTAAACACAAGTGTATGGTGGCTGAGAGGAAGTGGAGGGCATCAAGTGCACCCTCTGACAAATTGGCCTGCCGCCTACTCCAAGGGCAGTAAAGAATCTCTATCCTCTCTAAGAAGAGAGCCTACATCCAAGCCTGCGTCTCTGCGGCATATAACAACTTGGCTGAACTTTTCAATATCTGCAAGGAACTGGCCAATCCTGTTGCAGTCTCTACCTCTCCTGTTCCCTCCCAGGCCCTCTCCACGGCCCTGGCTTCTCATTTCACCACTAAAACTCAGGACATCCTGCCCACTCTCTCTTCCTCTACCTCCTCTTCCTCCTCCTCTATCACCCCTGGCCCTTCTTCGGCCATTTCTCCTCCTTTCTCCCGTTCACCCCAGATGATGTTTCTAGACATGTCCGATCTATGAAAGTCTAATCAAAGCAGGTTCTGCCCTGCTCATCCAGAACCATCAAGGACCATATCGACACCCTTGCTCCAGCCTTGGGCGATTTCTGCAATCACTCTTTTGCCACTGGAACCTTCCCTTCCACCCTTAAGCACTGCCTTGTGCACCCCCTTATAAAGAAGCCCTCTGCCGATCCTTCCTCTCCAGCTATCGCCCAATCTCCATCACTCCTTTCCTGGGCAGACTCCTGGAAAAGCTGGCCATCTCACGGCTTAATCTTCATACTGAATCTGTTGGTTGTCTCCACGACCACCAGTCTGGCTTCAGAGCTGCCAAAAGCACGGAAATCGCTCTCCTTAACACCTGTGAAGACTTGCTCTCTAATCTTGACTCTAACCTTATTATTGTCCTTATTCTCCTCAATCTTTCCTCTGTTTTCGACACAGCCAACCACGCCATCCTGCTCAATCTCCTCTGCGACAACTTGGGTGTCACTGGTCAGGCCATGGCCTGGTTGACCTCCTTTCTCACTGACCGACCCTCCATGGTCCAACTTGGGTATTTCCTCTCTTCAATCTCTCTCTCTCTTCTTGTGGTGTTTCCCAGGGGTCTAACCTTTCTCCTTGGCTTTACAACCACTACCTGGCACCCCTTCCCCACTGCATCGCTACATTCTAGCCACCATGGCTAGATCCAGAAAACTGCTCACTGCAGACAGGCTTATCCCTCTCGTAGAAACGTCTGCACTGGCTCATCCCACAGCCAACACCCTACAACTCTAGTTGAGATCTACAACGCCACGCCCAAAGAGATTATAGATATTGTAGCCCCACTGGAAAAGAAAAAAGCGAAACAAAAACTCCATGCAAATTCCTGGTTCACCCAAGAACTCCAAGACGCCAGAACCACCAAAAGAACGGCACTAACCTCCTGGCAGACAAATCCCTCCTCTACCACAAGAAACACTTACCTCACAGCTGCCAAACTATATAAAGAAGCCATCGCTAGAGCTAAAGCGGCCACCTACAATAACAGAATTGAGAAAGCCAACTCTCAATCCAAAGAGCTATTCACCATTTACAACGAGCTGACCATCCCACCTTCCTCAGCACAACCTACCGAAAAAAACGCAACATGGTGTAACAACATCCAACATGCTATGCTAGACAAAATCAAAAAACTCCAGAACACAATCAAATCCCAATTCGACAAACTTCCTAAAATCACTCCACCACCACTTCCTAAGCCCTCCACCCTCATACTAAAGGATAACATAGCACACAGTACAAACTCACCTAAACCCTTCTCATTCAAGGAAGTCACAGTTCCTGAAGTCCTTCTAATCATGAAACAGACCAAACCATCTCTATGCAAAGGGGACATTTGCTCAGCCAACATAATCAAAGACTGTGCCACAGCTTTGGCCCCTTTTGTAACCATGTTCATCAATACCTCCTTCGCCACCAGCACTGTCCCACTCGCCCTTAAGAAAGCATGGGTAAGACCGCTGTTGAAAAAACCTACCTTGGATCCGGACGCCCCAAACAACTACCGTCCCATTACCACTGTGCCGTTTCTGCTCAAGATCCTGGATAAGGCTGCATACCTACAGATCCAAGCTTACCTGGAAACGCACAACATTCTTGGAAAAAGGCAATCAGGTTTCCGCCTGTGCCATAGCACAGAGTCAGCCCTACTCGACCTCAAGAACCAACTACTTGAAGCCATGGACAAAGGCAAGACCTCTCTACTCCTACTCCTAGATCTCTCGGCGGCCTTTGATTTGGTCGACCATAAGATCCTGTGCAAACACCTCACCGACACAGGACACTTCTCCCAAGAAGCCACCGACTGGATCACCTCCTTTCTGGACGGTCGAGCAATGAGAGTCTTCTCAGACCAGGCATCCGGCCAGCCATCACCTATCAGTTGCAGAGTCCCACAAGGCTCATGCCCCTCCCCCACCCTGTACAACCTCTTCACCCTCCCCTTATTCAGTGACCTAGAAGACTTCTGCATAGCATTTACAAACTATGCCGATGACACCCAAATTCTCCTAACTCTAACAGGTAACTATGAGCAAGACCTCAAGACACTCCAAGACACATGCACGTATCCAGGCTTGCATGGCGGCAAATTGTCTATGCCTAAATGGGGAAAAAACCGAAATACTGCTAGTAGGCCCCAAAGAAGCCTTAAAAAAACTAGACGACAACTATAGTTCTTTCAGCATCGAGGACACCATCATCAAAACCTCAGACACAGTCAAAACACTCGGAGTTTATCTAGACTCCACCTTATCAATGGACAGGCAAGTCAGCGCCATCTCATCAGCGGCTGCGCTCACATCAAAAATCATAAACGCTGTGAGACCATACCTATCTCATAAAAATTGCCTCAACATCGCAAGGGCCACAACTTGTGCAAAACTTGACTACTGCAACATTCTACTTCTAGGCACCTCCAATAATAACATCAACAAATTGCAAATCGCACAAAACAGTGCCCTCAGAGCCGCACTCAGTATACCCAAGAGAGAGCACATCTCCCAGGCACGGAAAGATGCCCATTGGCTCCCGGTCAAAGAACGCATAATATTCAAAGCCCTCACCATCACACACAGATGCATCGCACAGTCTGCCCCAGCTTACCTATTGGAAAGAATACACCAACCAGCAGCCCACAGACTGAAACGTGACCAATATGCGCACCAACTTTCAGTCCCTGCATTCAACAGAGCTAAAGCAGGCGGCTCTAGCTTTGAGGTTCTAGCCCCTAAAGCTTGGAACTCACTCCCACTCAGTCTAAGAAAAGAAGAATCCCTGACAACTTTTAGGAAAGCTCTAAAAACAAAGCTGTTCAACTAGACCACCTTATGTCATGCATTGTCTCTAAAACTTTCCGTCTGTAACCCGTAACACCTTCTCTACAATGTCATATACTGTTGCATACATCTGCTCCTGCAACAATGTTATAACCTGCACCGAAGGTATACCCTGTACAACCTGTATAACATGCACTAATTGAATATCCTGTACCAGCACCACGATGCCTCCGGGCCGCTGGGCGCTTTATAAATCCAAATAAATAAATAAATTCTGCTCCTAACTTTCAGTGTTATGCGGATGACACCCAGCTCTCCTTCAGGCTCCCCTCAGCCACCTCTGCTCCTTCTCTCATACCAAACTGGAATTGTGTGCCATCAATGATCTCGTCCTTAATGCCAGTAAGACTGAGATCCTCCTCACCGGGACACCCGCTCCCTCCTTTCCTCTCGCAATCTGGCTGCCCACCCTGGGCCCTCTTCCTGCTCCTTCCTGTGAGGCTAAGAATCTTGCTGTCATCTTTGACTCCACACTTTCCATCTCTCCTCACATCTTTGACATCTCTAAAAAGTCACTATCAGCTGCACCTCCTCAGAGGTATTCTGCCTTTTCTCACTTTCCCCCAGAAGCTCACTGTCTCCAGAGCCCTGGTCCTCTCTAGGCTGGACTATTGCAACAGTCTCTTTCTAAATCTGCCTGTCTCTACTCTTCAATCAATTTATGCAACTTATCTAGAACAGGTCTGCAAGACTTACCTTTGGCCTTAAACCCAGAGTTTGTATCTCTCTAGCTCTGAAATCTCTCCACTGGCTCCGTGTGGCTGCAAGGATCAACCTTTGCTTCATCCACAAGGCTTTCTGGGGCCTGGGACAGCACTACCTCCAACTTTCTCTTCCTAAACATCTTCCTTCTCAAGCTCTCCGCTCATCCACCTCCAACTCTCTGAGGGTCAGGCGCTTCTCCAAGCAGAGAGTGGGGGGTAGATGCCTTTCCTCGGCGGGGGCCTCTGTCTGGAACAGCCGCCCTGCCTCTCTCAATCTTGAGCAGAACCACCTCCAGTTCCAGAAGCAACTCAAGACCTTCCTTTTCACTTCTGCTTTCTCTCTTCCTCTCCCTTGCTGAGATCCCTGACTGCTCTGCACACTGGTCACCTGGCCACCCACTGAAATCCGGACCCAGGCTCCTGCATGTCCAGTTGCCCTAGCACTTCCTCTGTGCTCCCCCAGCACGTAAGGGTCTGTATCTTCAACCCTACAGTCCCTTGTCTCTCTGCACTTATGAGCCATCCTCCGCCAGCACTTTTTGAGTTACCTGTACTTCACCCCCCACCCCCAGCACTTCTCTCCCTCCTCCCCGCATTTGCACGATCTGAATGACACAAGGCATAGTAAGATCGTTGTTTTGTCCTCTTTCTGTCCCCCCTCCTTGTCTTGTCGTGCCTAGAAACACTTGTGTACAGGCGTGTAATAAATGACTTATATCATATCATGTATCATATTTGGCGGTACAGGAATGTAAGACACAACTGTTAGTAATTAAAGTAGATATGGGTAGTGGAGACAAATAGTAATTTAATGGTGTGTGTGTCCGTACACACACACCATTAATTTCACACACACAAAAAGTCACACAAAGGTCACACACACAAAAAGTACAGGCGGAGGATGGCTTATAAGTGTGTGTGTGACCCTGTGTGTGACCCTGCCAGGGGCAGGGCGATGATCCCTCATTTCTACGCATTTAAAAGCACATAGCATTTGTCAATTTGGGATGTGCTTTTAAATGTGCAGAATCACCCCCTGATTTGGGCAAAGTCACAAAAGGAGGAAATGGGCCCCTGAATGAGCGCATCTCATCACTTGCGCTAAAAGAAATGTTCAGAATCAGGTCCTAACAGTTTTATACTATACTATGTATTTTTTTTAATACTGTATATTATGTATGAAGAGTACTTATTTGGCCTTCTAGATCTACATGCGTGCCATGATTCAAATATATATTTTTCAGTTTATCAGTGGGGTGTATTTTCTAAAGATAAGTGTGGACTAATTCTACAATTGTGTCAGCCTACTACCCATACCTGAGAGTTAAGCCTTGTCGCTTTGTCCACGTTAATTCCCTTAAAGAGAGGTTTGGCTTCCCTTTCTTGTCAAGTGTGTTCTTCAGCATGGGGTCTGGCATGGATTCACATGCTTATGAATATTCCCTGTCATTAGGCTGGGAATCCTCGCTAAAATAAAAAACAGTTTCACTTTGTTAAAAACTGTATTTCTCCTCTAAACCAATCACTGTCCTGTGGGTCATACTGCCCCCATCCAATGACAGTCTTCTACCTAAGCCCCTCCTCTGGCATCCATCTTCAGATTTTTACTGCACACTTCAGTCCTCGAGTTTGCTCTCTGAGCTATTTGTACTTTTTTCCTGTGTGTTGACGGAAAAAGTTACATTTTTTGTTTCAAAGAAGCCTGTGTGCTCTTTTCTTCATCTGCCGACCATGGGGACCCGTTGTCGGTGAAGTTCTGCCCCCCTCAAGGGCAAAGATCCATTAAAGATTCTACAAGGCCATCTTGGGCCTACTCCGCGCCCTCCGACCATGATGGAGGAGAAGAAGGTGGGATAGTCCCTCTTCAGACCCTGCACCAAATGCGGACTACGCAATGTGTTTGTGGAAGAAAAGCACCTGCAATGCCTCTACTGCCTGCACCCGGACCACAAGGATGTAGACTGTGAGATATGTCTTGTTTCTCCAAGAAAACAACGAAGGACAGGCATAGTAGGCTGGCTTAACATGAACAAGGTCTCTGACCCATCCTCTGAGCAGGGTCATGCCTCATCCAGGACCGGCCGGTCGAAGGAGCGGTCTTCTAAGTCCTTTGAGGGCACCTCATCGGTAGAGGCTTAAGATAAGGCTAAGAGCCGCAAGTCCGAGTCCACAGGGTCCGCCGTGGAAGCGGGTCCCCAAGTGGATAGGGTGCGATCAGCCTCACCTTCTGCCTCCATCGCAGCATACCTTCAAGCTCCTCTTCAAAGAGGCAGTCATCTACCCCAGCTAAACTATGGGAGAAATCCGAGAAGCCGCGGATGGAGGAGAAGAAGGCTGCACAGGCCAAGCAGGCTCAAACAGCCCAGGAAAAGACCTCGTCGGTGACTCTGTCGACAACCACTACTACCACGGCAGCAACAGGCGCTGGTCCTACGAGGGTAGCTCCCGTGGCTCAGACAGTGTCCCTGTCCCCAAGGCTCGATACCGCTGCAGTGACTTTGGCAAAGTCTGCAAGCATGCCAGAAGGGGTTAAACCGGCCCAGGCCCTGGTTCAAGACCGTTGGGGGGAAAAGGGGAGGGGGCCCCAAAACAGCCCTCCCAGGTGGTCGCCCAAGTCATGGATGCCTCGTCCACGGACGATAAAGATCAGGAGTCCTTCCATATGGTTGAAGGGGAGGAGAATGACGGAGCAGGGCCTAGTTTTCCTGTTCTGCCTTCTCAGCCAAGGGACTTTACTTGGATATTCAGTCTCCTCTACAATACTTGGTGTCAGAGATCCAGGTGAGATTGCCTCCGGCGTCAGTACCTGTGGTCCCCAGGCCCCAGATCAGCCTCCAGCGAAGAAGAGGAAGTGTCATCTGACCCCCTCATATCAACCTCAGCCACCACCTCAGGCTCCTCTCCCCCGGCAGATCCAGACATGGTACGTAATGGATATGGCCATGACGACGGATGATGACGAAGACATTGTCGCAGCGGACAGGGAATCGCCACATTTGGATGCTCCACATAGTGGCCCCACCGGATGAGGTGGGGGTCATTTCCACTCCATGATCGCCAGGGCCTCTGAGCTTTTCCAGCTGGTGCCTGAGGAAACCAAGAAGGAGTGCTTATGTATCAAAGGCGCAAGGTCAAGAGGAAGATGATCGTGGTGGTGCCTTTTCTGAACCATGTTTAGGAGGAGGGCCTGGCCCTCATGAAGAACACTTGCACTACTCCAGCCAAGCGGGATAGTCTGGAGAAGAAATATAGGGTGCCAGACTCTTCACCCAAGTGCCTGAGATCTCACCCATCGCTGGATTCGGTGGTGTCAGTGGCTGCGAAGAAACGGTCGGCTAACTCGTTGTCTTTGGTCCCTCTGGACAGCGAGGGGAAAAGGATGGACACCATTGGAAAGAAGGTGATTTACACTGCAGTGTCCACTATCAAGGCGGCAAACGCACTGGCGATCCTAGTCAGGTACAACAGGTAATTGTGGTACAAGCTAGGACCGATGAAAGCCCTCTAACTCTTCCAGGAAGTGGAAGTGGCGTTGGTTCACGCCATCACAGTGGCATTGGACGTCGCGACACAGGGTTCCGGCAAATCGGGAAGGTTACCTTTGTCGACAGGGTTGGATGAAAGCCACTAATTTCCATCAGGATGTCCAAGCAAAGGTGCTCAACATGTCCTTCGATGGGGAAAATCTGTTTGGGAAGGCCTTCAATGAGTTCCTCCAGGCCATCAAGACGTATATAGAGACGGCCCGTTCCCTGGGCACTCTACAGCAGCACTGCTCATCTTCTTTCCGCTCCTCCAGCGGAAAGTCGAGCAGGTCTTCAAAAGGGTTCTCCACGTCGTACAGACAGCCTTCCAGATCCTCAATGCAAGAAGCCTACAGAGGCCGTTCCCATGCCTATGGTAGCGGAGGACAGCACATCGCCGTCGCCCGCAGGGCAGGACGCTAATGACTAAGCAAGTCTGTACCGATCAGACATCGGGCCACCCATTCGTACACCCCGGTGGGATGCCGGCTGACGAGGTTTGTCAGCGAGGGGAGAAGAATGGATGCTGGACGCTCTCGCCCAAGGACACTCCCTAGAGTTCCAACGCAGGTGTCCGCAGATCCCTTCGGTTCCCAGTCAGGAGCAGCACATCCTCAGCTTCTGGAAGAGATACGAGCTATGCTGCGAAAAGGGGCGATAGAGCTGGTTCCCCAATGGCTCTGGGGCTCCGGAGTCTATTCCAGATACTTTCTAGTCAGAAAGAAGACGGCGGCTGCAAGCCCATCCTGGACCTACGACGTCTGAACAAATAGCTAAAGTCCCAAAGGTTCAGGATGGTCAAGATGTAACACAACTTGGCCAACTAGAAAAAGGAGATTTCTTGACCTCGTTGGACCTGGAGGACGCCTATTTCCACGTCTCCATTCACAAGAAACATCAGAAGTTTCTGCATTTTATGGTGCAGGGCCAGCGCTACCAGTTCAAGGCCCCACCTTTCGGCTTGAAGTCGGCCCTCAGAGTGTTCACGAAATGCCTGTCACCAGTGGTGGTCCATCTGCGTCTACAGGGCATACCTGGACTACTGGCTGATACACGCCTCACGGGAGCTGGCCGACGGACAGACGGAGACGACGGTCTGGCTATTGATGGATCTGGGATTCTCTATCAACTATCTGAAGTCCTCCTTAACGCCATTGCAGAACACGCTGTACCTAGGCACTAGACTCAATAGAGTGTCTTGCCTAGCATCGCCCTCGGAGGAGAAGCTAGCAGCCATTCAAGGAAAGGTGCAGTGGCTGTCATCAACGAAGACGCCCACGGTGCGGGCCGTCAAGTCGTTACTGGCCATGATGTCATCCTGCATCTACCTCGTCCGTCTCTGCAGGTTGCAGATGCGACACTACAGAAATTCCTGGACACCCGCTGGATACAGGTGTCTGGAAACTTCACGGACAAGATCCCTCTCAACGATGAGTTCCGACGGGCGATAGAGTGGTGGGGTGTCCGCTCGAACATCGCCCAAGACACAGGATTTCAAAACCCCTCATACCAGGAGACAGTCACCATGGAAGCCTCCCTGGGAGGGTGGGGAGAGCACACCAGATGTCTACACACCAGAGGCCTGTGGCTGCCGGAGGAGAAGGATCTGCATAATCAACATCCTGGAGTTGTGGGCAGTGTTCTGGGCCCTTAAGTCGTTCCTACTCTCTCTGAAAGGCAAGGTGATGAGGATCTTCACATACAACACCACCACTATGTTCTACATCAGGAAGCAGGGGGGCACTCGATCCCTAGCAATCTCCAAGGAAGCGCAGGACTTGTGGCACTGTGCCGTCAGACAGGGTATGTTCCTCGTCCTTCTCCCCCTGATGGGAGTCAAGAACACCATTGCAAACTCCCTCAGCAGGGAACTGCGGTCCTGCCACGAGTGGGAGCTTCGTCAGGATCAGGTGAACCGCCTGTTCGTCAAATGGGTCAAACCCCAGATCGATCTGTTTGTGACGGCAGCGAACTCCAAGTGCCAGACATTTGCCAGCAGGTGCCACCAGCCGAGGAGCCTGGGGGACGCTTTCTCCTTTCCGTGGCAAGGGCTGTTTCTATACGCGTTTCCTCTGTTTCCTCTCCGGCTACAAGTCATCAACACACTCAGACAGTGTCAATGCAAGATGATACTCATCGCCCCTGTGTGGCTGAGGCAGATTTGGTATCTGGACCTTCTCAGCCTGTCAGCGTCGCCTCCAGTACAAGTTGCCGGTGGTTCCGGATCTTCTCTCCAGAGAGGGAGGCGCAATCCGTCATGATGACCCAGGATCGCTGAACCTGAGGGCTTGGCTCCTGCAGCCTTAGAGTTTGCGGGTTATGAGTTGCCAGCGGACTGCAGGGAGGTCCTCGCCAAGGCCAGGGCATTGTCGACCTTAAAGTGCTACCTCCATAAGTGGAAGTGTTTTGCTACGTGGTGCCGATCGCAGAAGATTACCCCTCTGAGGGTCACGGCCCACAGATCCTTCCATAGTTGCTATCCTTGGCAAAGGCTAGTGTGGCGCATGCCTCCATCAAGGTGCATCTGGCGGCTATCTCCCGCTACAGCAGATCCCTAGGAAGATCCTCGCTGTGGTTCCACAGACTTGTCAAGGAGTTTCTCAAAGGACTTTTCCAATCTTTCCTGCCAGTGAAGGCTTCTGCCCCGGCGTGGGAACTCAACGTGGTTCTGACGAGGCTCATGGGGGCCCTCCTCGAGCCTATGCATCAGGCCCCACTCAAGTTTCTCTTGTGGAAGGCGGCATTCCTTGTTGGCATCACCTCAGCCAGACCCATAGGTGAGATCCAGGCCCTATCATGCAAGAAACCGTATCCTACTTTCCACGAATCAAGGGTGGAACTCCATATGCACCCCTCTTTCATGCCAAAGGTTCCATCAGAATTCCACCTCAACGAGCCTTTGGCATTACTCGTTTTCTTCTCGAGACCTTTGTCACCGGCGAAAAGGGCCTTGTACTCGCTGGGCGTTGCTGGTCCCTTGAAATTCTACGTGACACACACAGAGTTTTCGGAATACCTCACAACTATTCGTGAACTTTGGTCCTGTGAACCATGGCAAGGCCTTGTCCAAGGCTTCCATTTCAAGGTGGCTCTCCGGCTTCATCATGCACTGTCATCGCTTGGCAAACTGACCGCTGCCCGGCTGTCCGAGAGCACACTCCACCAGAGCGATCGCTGCGATGACGGCTTTCCTATCTGGTGTGCCGCTGCTGAACATCTGCAGGGCTGCTACATGGAGGTCCATGCACACCTTCACAAAGTTCTGCTGCGTCGTCAGGGATTCCAAGAAGGAGTCCAGAGTCGGCCAAGCAGTGCTACGTGACCTGTTCGCTTGAGGTGAGTCTGTTCCAGAGGTAAGAGTTAATTGCTTCTGTTGAGCCTTGCCACCTCCCATGGTTGTGTAATGTTGTACTGCTATGTATTTGTTATTCATGAGCAAGTGAATCCATGCCAGGCCCGTTGCTGGAGAATGTTTAAGTTACTTACATGTAACTTTTGTTCTCCAGCATGGGTCTGGCATGGATTCACATGTGAACCCTCCCTCTGGCCCCTCTGCGACTCTTCTAGGTCATACTGCCACTTTATGTGCTTGCCAAATTTGAAGATGGCTGCCAGAGGAGGGTGCAAGGAACGCATGGTGGCAATAGTAAGACAGACACAAGTGACCACAGTTCAAGGGTTTTTATTGAACTTTTGCAGGGGTATGATAAACGCCTATCAAAACCTAAATCTAAAGATGGGAGCAAGCTCAAATAATAAAGAAGACAGTCCTAGCGGAGTCGTGTCAACATAAAATGGGCCAATACTAAAAAACCTATTGATAATCCTTACTACTAGTTACAAATAGTGTGGGGTGCAGCTCATGAAAAAGAAAGCAGTGTTCACAAAATAATAAGTCAGGATATTTGGGCCGTTGGCCTCCCTTCCCCACGTTTTAAGCACTGGGCAAGGCGGTTCACTCGAGCCAAGTGCACTCTCTGGCTTCTGCAGCACGAGGATACAGTTTCAGTTTCACACTCTACAAAACTCAAGACCTTCTCTGTTCAAGTCTCTTTACTTCTCACCAGTCTCTTGACGCATGGGCCTGCTGTAACAGAAACGACACGCAAATTTTCTCTTTAACGTTCACAGTATTCACTTTGGGTATTCAACCTGGATCCCTCTGAGCCAGGCTCAGACCCTTTTCACGAACAAAAAGTTCAGCGCTGGATCCCCCTCTTCTGGGCTCAGATCCATTCACTGTTGGATCCCCCTCTTCCAGGCTCCGATCCCTTTACCAAAACAAGGTTCAATTAGTCTCCCTCATCCTGGCTCGCACCAATTGGATTTACTTTATGCTGTCGAATATTTTCGAATGTGCACAGGGTTTAGCAAGACCCTTTGCGTGACCACTTCGATCTTAATATTTCTTTCACACTAAGAATCAGTTGGATACCTAACAGAGACTTTTGAATGGGCACCCACGTGGTACCAGACCACTCTGTGCATGGTATCTCGTCTTGATTTCCCCAGAGTCCAATTCTCAAGTTCAAGTGATTTCTGGCTTTCATTTAGAGTCGCGTCGCTCATTCCAAACGCTTTGCTAGGTAAGATTTTCACAGAACTGGTAAATCTTCCTGACCTGGGTCAACCCCAGAACTTTTTGCTTTATTAGTGGGATATTTTACCTTAATACCTCATTGAGTGGGAACCTTTTTCCACACTCACAGAATCTTTAACTCTTTTTTATGGGTGTCATTTGGTTGACTCTCCATAGTCTTTTTAAAGTTTTCCTCTTTAACAACTTATTTTCAATAAGTGCCTGTTGTTGCTGGGTTACCCTAGGGGCTCCCCTTTTAACTTTCTTTTGCTAACCTTGAGTGAACTACAGTTCCCCAGGGTAGAAAGGATCTTTGGATCCCTTTTACATTTTGTTAGGTGAAACCAGCACACCCCACCTTATGTGGCGTTCTGCGCAGATGCAATGTATCCCCTTTCACACTAAAACTATAGCAATTCTGTTACAGGGACATGCTTACCTTCAATGGCTAGTGGCAGTGATACCTTGTATTAATTTGGTGCACCTTTACCGCGGGCTGTGTTCACAGCTGCAGTAAAGGCACCTAAGGGTGCTTATTTTACCAAAATGGCCCCTGTCTTCTTTTCTCGCCATTTAAGTGTTTCTTGTTGTTTCTTGTTCCTTCCCCTGACATCCAGGGTGGGAAATTCCTTTGTGTGATATTTATCTTCGGCGGGAATCCCCTGGACTCCCCGCCCAGGCTCCAGTCTGTCTGTAAGGGCAGGAAGCGAGCAAGGAGTCCAAAACTCCAGAGCCCTTTGTCTTCCCCCTTGCCTTGATGGGACAAATCCCAGTGGGTTGCTGGCTGCCCTGATTGGACAACCAGATTGCCCCTTCTTGTAAAATGCACGGAGAGAATGCAGAGGTTGTGCTGTAGTTCCTGATAAATACTGAGAACCTGGGAGCTGAAGAGAAGTCGATCACTGGAACCGAAACCGAAGAGGATGACGAAGGAAAAGCGGCGGAAACTATTTCCAGCGACCAGAGAGACGGCTGTGTAACTGGAGCCTGCTGTAGCTCTTCCTTCCAATCGACCTGGGGACTCCGAAAACGATGTCCCCGACCCAGAGCCTGGTTGGAGCCACTAGACTCAAGAAGACCTGCATTTTGAGCCATCCCACGCGTTGCTGTGATCTTGCGTTGCTGCAATACCCCAATGCCCTGACCTCGAGCCACTGTGCGGTGCACAGTCTTCCGAATACAGAATATCGCTGAAACTGTGTGGGCATCCTGGTGGATCTCCAGAGACACCAATCTAGTCTGAAACGTCCCCTCAACAGAGTGTTGGACCTTTGTAACAACGAGAATTCAACCGTGATTTTTTGTCTTCTGTGCTCCTTGAAAAGGCACCAAATCCGAAAAACCGCATTCACCCGCGAGGGAAAACTTGCCTAGAGCTTTCTTCATCGATCCCTGCTGCATATTTCCTTCTGAGGTCTTGTTTTCAGTCACCACGACAAGGAATCCACTGACCAGGTTTTTGGCTGCAGATCCTGAAGTAGTCCTGTTGCAAAATCTTCTTCAATGCTGAGGTACTTGTTGGCTTGGATATGTATTTACCTTAAGTCTGTTAGGATTTCTGTGTAGCTGTGGGGTGTTTTCTGTGGTGGGGAGGCCTCTCATCCAGTGCACCCAGTCCCACTGTTCGAATCCTGCTAGGGTGTCTTCTGCGAAGCCCCTGGACCCTCTTCTAACTCTAAAGTAGAGTACTCACATGTTTGCCCAGTCTTCCTAAGGAACTCTGACTTTTGCTACTAAAGAACCTATCCTGACACTGCCTATTGGTCACTAGATCCTAGTGACCCCGCTTCTGCCACTGAGAGCACTCATGCTCTAAGAATAAGGGAAAGACTTTTAAAGGATTAGGACTTTTGCCTAGAAAAGAAAATAAGTGTTTAAAAGTTACTTACTTGTAAAGAGTTGGTTGGTAACTGTAACTCTAAGAGTGAACAGTTACAAAAGTTCTTACTTACCTTGGATGTGTAATCCACTATTCTTAAAAGTATGGTTAACATCTACGGTTCCGGTAAACTTGCTGGTAACGTAGTTATCGGACTGGCAAACTACGAGCTCTGCTCGCGGGTGCCTTTTCACCCGCCAGGTCG
Source organism: Ambystoma mexicanum (assembly GCF_040938575.1). Taxonomy (NCBI): domain Eukaryota; kingdom Metazoa; phylum Chordata; class Amphibia; order Caudata; family Ambystomatidae; genus Ambystoma; species Ambystoma mexicanum. The sequence continues at coordinate 390,589,549 of NC_090922.1, forward strand.
GACCTGGCGGGCAGACCGGCACCCGCGAGCAGAGCATGTCGGATGCACCGGCACCATTCTGAATTATAAAGCCCCTATGGGGCTCAAATGGGAATGGGGAATAAAAGTTTCTGGCCAGGGTCTGCGAGGGTTGTAATGGCCCGGCATTTCCCTATTGCCAGGGGACAGAAACAATTTGCACGTTTGGCGGCAGCCTGATGGTTTTACCGGCAAGGCTACTGCCAAACTCAAACTTGTAATGAGACCCAAAGTGTTTCAGTATTTCTTTGGACCATTTGTATGACAATTTCACTTGTACTGATTCTACAGCCCTCTCTCCCTCCTGAGATAAGCCTGGCTGTTTGGTCTGCGCTACCATGTACTCAGGTTGTACAGCCTTATACTAAGAGTGGAGTCTTGTACTGCCTCAGTTGAATGGTTTTACTAAGCCCTTAGTTGGACTTCAGAAAAACTGTCCTAACACGCTTCATACAATGTTCCCTTTATACAATGTTGCTTCTTGCAACTTTGGTTCAAAACACAAGCTGGTTTGGTATCGGTCTCTCCGACTCACCAGCTGTGTTGCTTTTTCGGACGCCACTTTGTTGTAGGAACCAAGGACTGTACCACAGTGGCAATCGCTCCTCCCTGCCTTGGTTATCGATGCGGAAGAGCCCCGGGTACCTACGACACACTATGTAGGTTTGATCAGCCTTATTTCCTGGTCTTCGGTTTCTTGCTTTCCAAGGCTTGTGGAACTAACAGTCTTTATAGGTCAAGGGTGCTTCCCTTCTTGCAACCTTCTCTGGTCTCACTGTCTTCCTCCTTGTATTAAACTGCCATCTTGGAACTGCTGTTTCCTCATGTGTTTTGCCTCACTCAGGGTATGCTTTCGTGCTCCGCCTTTTATCCGAGTGGGGAAGTGTGATGGAAGTCGGGTGTGTGCAATGATCTGTAATTGCCTGACCTTGTCTGACCATGGTGTTGGGACATGTCAGGTATACGGCTCTAGTGTTAGTCCGTTGTCGTTCATGGTAGGCTGTCCGTGAGAAAGAGTTTGTGTCGGGTAAGGGGGGCGTGGGGGATGCGTTCCTAGGTATCCTACCTGGTAGGATGGGGAAAGGGTGTTATAGGGAAGGGGATATCGCATCTCGCCCTCCAGAGTCCCACTTCCACTCCCCGAAGACCCCTCATCCGGGTGTTCCTCCCGCACTGGTCCATACCCAGGAACTGGATCCAAAAGCGATGGCTGTTTTCTGGCCACCTGGATGACAGATCCCCGGGGACTAGCGGGTGAGACACCTTCAGGTTTCTCACAAGGGGCTTATGGAGAGGACTGTCATTAGATGGGGGCAGTGTGACCCAGAGGACAGTGATTGGTTTAGAGGATAAATACAGTTTTTAAGTGAAAGTGAAACTGTTTTTTCTTTTACTGAGGATTCCCAGCCCGACGACGGGGAATATTCATGACCATGTGAATCCATGCCAGACCCATGTTGGAGAACAAAAAAAAAATAGTTACAGATAAGTAACTTAAACCTTATCCCCATTAAGGTCTGTGGATATAAATCTCTCCATAAGGGGTTGTACAAAAACTGCCTTAACAACCACCCTCCTTAATCTGTATCAACCTCTTTGTTGTGTCTGAGTCTGCAAGCATGGTTTACCATCATCTGACCAGGGAACAGTGAATACAGCGTGGTGCATCAAATCGGGTGATGTCACCAGCGTGGTATCTCTAAGCTTCCATTGAACTTTAGACACATGGTGTTTCTTTGCACCATTTGAAGTTGTGGAGTCATTTATAAAACTCTGAACAGTGGACATCTTGTTTGTTGTTTGTTTGTTTATTTATTTATTGTGCGCGCCGGATCCAGAGGTATCAGGGCGCAGGTGAAAAAAGATAATTTACAGGTTGGTTACAGATGTTACATAGCAGAGGTAAAAACAGATTTCCCCGGCGTTACATGATGTGGGTAAAAACAGCAAAGTACATGTGTAGCGGCGTACAGGTGTAGACAACATGTCATAGTTAACAGATAGTTACATGTTAGCAGATCTATATCAAAATACATTACAAGCAGCAAGGGTTAGGTTAGTGCAGTCGGGTAGTGTGGGTTACATATCTTTTTCTATAAGCCATTTGATTGTGTTTTTGATAAACGATTGGTCGGATCTAAGTGTGTGTGGTAAGGAGTTCCACAATTGTGCTGCCCTAACTGGGAAACTGGACCCTCCAATGGTGGACAGTTTAAATCTTGGCACTTGAAGACAGTTGGGGTTGGCTATTCTTGGCGGTCTGATGGAGTTTTTTCTGATGAATCATTTTGTTAGGTAGCGCGGGGCTTTGTTATTTAGGCATTTGTGGATGAGGGAAGCCGATCTGAGATTAATTTTTTCTTGGCTGGAAAGCCATTTGTGTTTCCTTCTTATTCCAGAGATGTGTGCTCTTCTGGGGATGCTTAAGGCGGCCCTAAGCGCATTATTTTGGAGCACTTGAATTCTGTTGATGGTTTGTTTATTTGCCCCTATGTAGAGAGCGTTACAATAATCAAGTTTTGATAGGATGAGGGCTCTGGTTAGGATTAAGCAGCTGTCAGATGACAGGAATTGTTTTCCGGTTCGTATTAATTTACATGTGTAGGCCGTAGAGGAAGCCAGAGAATTTTCCTGCTTGGTGATCGATAAGGTTGAGTCGAGGTAGAAACCTAAGGTTTTTACTTCTCTGGCAACCTTGCTAGTATTCCCATCAATAATGAATGCTGAGTAATTAAGGTTGAGTTTTGAGATACGAGCTGCTTTGCCCAAGATGATGAGCTATGTTTTGTCGTCGTTCAGACACAGGCCATGGTTGGCCATCCATGCCTGAACGATGTTATAAACTCTGTTCACCAAAGCCAGATCTTGCCCATAATCCCCAGTAAGTGGTAGGAGAATCTGGGTATCGTCTGCGTAGTTGGTATAGGTGATACCCAGATTGTCAAGATCGTCAAAGAGTGGCTTGGTGAAGATATTGTAGAGTGTTGGTGAGACACATGATCCCTGGGGCACTCCACAAGTAATAGGTATTGGGTCTGCTGCGGCCGATGGGGAGAAGACCTGCATAGTCCTGTCACTAAGGAAAGACTATATCCAGACTGTAGCCTCCTTTGAGAAGTGGGCCGCTGAGTCCAGGTGACTGCACAAGACTTTATGGTCCACCAAGTCAAAGGCAGCTGATAGGTCTAGTAGGAGGAGAAGTGCTAATTTCCCCTCATCTCTTAGTGCATCTATGGGCCTTTAAATCTATAAGGGCTGTCTCTGTGCCATGTTGTGGCCGAAAACCAGATTGGCGAGTGCCTAAGAGTAGGTTCACCTCAAGGAAATTTTGAATTTGGGTGTATGCTACCATATCAAAATTTGTTAGAAGAAATGGCACTGTGGTGATGGGCCTGTAGTTGGTAGGTATGTTGGGGTCCAATGTTTGTTTTTTCAAAAGAGGGAGTACCCAGGATTCCCTTAGGTTGCGCGGGATGGTGCCAGCAGTGACGGAGGCGTTGATAAGTTTGGTGATGAAAGGGGCTAGATCTCTAGCAGCGTCCTTGATCATTTGTGCAGGGCAAAGGTCACCTTTGCAATTGGAAGGTTTAAGCGCAAGAATCGTTTTCTCTATCTCGATAACTGATACCTTGGAAAAGTTAAACTGGGTTTGTTCTTTGGGTTTAAACTGTAGTGTTTTATTCGGGGGAGTTTGAGTTTGAGCTGAGTGTAATGCCTTCTTTAGGGCTATTTTGCTTTGGAGATTGGCCACTTTGTTAGTTAGTGCTAGCTGGATGTCAGCACCCGGTTTTGTCTTTAATAGAGTCATCCTGTACTGCAATTGGGGTTTCCAATTCTTTTAAAATAGAGAAGAGCTCCTTCATGCTATAGTTAGCCTGTGTAATCCTGTTATACGTTTCTTGTTTAGCCATGATGATCTCCTTTTTATGTCTGTAGTTTGGGGTAATGGTGCCTGACTTTTATCTAAAAAGAAAATGAACAAAAGCAGCTGTGTCTCCTGCTTCTTCTCTCTTCAAGAAATGAAGCAGGGCACTTTTCTCCTCCTTTTTTCTTAACCAAACCACATCCTCAATGTGTACTTCAACTTCCCCTTTGTTCTTACTCCAGCCCCTTCCTCAGTCTGTACTTCAACTGTAATATTTCTTCTTATTCCAATTCCCTCCACAATCTGTACTCCAACCTACCTCCTGATGTAACCTCTCCTTTCTTTTCACACTCTCAGCTTCTCGCCTCCTTCCACTTTTACCAATGTTGCCTCCGTCTTCCTGATCACCTCCCTCCAACCTCCTGCTTTCTACTCATTTAGCCCCACTCTTTTCATCCCATTATGCCACCACCTTACTCCTGCTGCGTCTTCAGACTTCCGCACTTTTCCCTGCCCACGCCTCCCTTATACACAATACTGGTTCCATTCCCTGGGACACAACATATGTTCCATAATCTTCAGGTGGGAGCCCTTAGAGTTATGGAGTTATTTATCTGCAGTATGCATCTTCTTGAACTCTGAGGCGGACCTAGTTCCACCCCCTTCCTTGTGTGAACTGAGCAGTCTTTTTCACTGGGGCGACATGTTAGATAAATGAACCTGCCTGAATGCAAGAGGAGCACTGCAACAGAACAGGGTGATCTGCGACCCTCCAACTCCCCTTCCGCTTGCAGATTACTGAATGTAAGTGTTAGGGGAGTTTTCCTAAAGTCCACTTTAGAGGTAGACTTCATAAAACTATCCGAATGCTTTGTAGATCCCCAAATCTTAGTATCGGTCTGTATTACTCATGGAACCTTGGTAGAGTGGCAGAGCAGTCGGGCTTATCATAAGAGGAAGATGTGAGCTGTAGGTAAGTTCACTGAACCTAGCTAGTGATGGAATTCAAAGAAACACTTACTAAATAAATGTATATTAAAATATAGATGTATTATATATACACAACAATCACTTTTAAGTATTCAGCACATTAAACCAAAACACTTTAGTATACTTTTAAAGGGCCACTGCTTAGTGTAAGGAACTCATGGTGGCAACAGTAAAGGCAGACACAAGTGATCACAGTTCAAGGGTTTTTATTAAACTGTATAAATGGGTGAGAAAAATGCCTAACCTAAACTTAAATCTAAGATGGGAGCAAGCTACGACCAGCAAATAATAATAAGGCCATCCAAGTGGCGTCATGTCAAATAAAAGGGCCTATACTAAAAAAAACAATTTCCAATCGATACCGCTATGCTACAAGGTAACATGGGATAATGTTCACAAGAAAAGAAAGATGTGTTCACAAAATGATAAGTCAAGATGTTTAGGGGCGGGGTCTCCCCTGCACATGTTTTTAGTACGGGGCAAGGTGGGACTCTTGGGCACAGCACACTCCTGGGCTTTGCCAGCACAAGGCTACTTTGGGATGTTTTAACCCACTAGTCCATGCCCTGCAACATTACTGTGCACTGCTTGCATCAGAAACCTCAGAATGGCCGCTGGAAAGCATTATGCGCGCTAAAATCACCCAGAAGTGCACAGGAAAACCTGAAAAATAGGCTGCCAATCCACTTTTGCCTATGTCAGTGGCAACACAGGATACCACTGCCAAAACCCATCATTTGGCTGCCCACAGAGGAAAATGAAACTATTTGAAAAAGCAGTCCTGCATTGCAAGAGAAACACAGAGCTGTTTAAAAATCTGTTCGTCCTTTACTGTGGAAAGTGCAAAAATCATGGTTCTCAAACATCAGAAGAGATCCAACCTCCTTGTTGGGTGTGAAACATCACTGTATATAAAGAATTCACCTAAGCACAATGTCAGCAGAAACATATTTATCAGAAGAAAATCCACATTTAAAGATGTTTGCTTGGAAGAATACGTGAAAAATGGGCGCAGTACCGCTCCTCGCCTGTGTCAGAAGCTGACGATTACTTAACCTGTCATTTAAACTGATACATTGACATCAAAGTATGAAAAGGAAAGACTTGCTAGCAGAAGCAATAGAGGTGGATACAATTCAAAACTATATTTTAAAAAGGCTGGAATTAAGAGATTGGTGGATATAATTGTTAAAAAATGTAATTTGTATTTTAGGACAAGACTGTGTTAAACATTGTGTAAAAAGTTAAAGCCAGCCACACTGAGCTTCAGAGACATTCCACACCTTCTCTCAAACAAAGGAATCTTTTCCCCTGTGCTCTGCTGAGGATCTGACAGGCAGGTGTGAAAGGAAAAGGGAGGAGCACTTTGGCCTGTTGCTCTGAGTGGAGACAAAGGACTCCCTTGAACTGAAAGGAAATGCTAATTTTGGGCGTCAATAGAAACCAGCCCTGGCAGGAAGAAGCTCAAGTTACTCTGTGGCTCAGCCAAGCCTTGGAGGCAGGCCCAGACTGAGATGTGGATTTTAAACTGGAGAAAATATATGTTTGAGGAAAATACTTATAGAAAATTGTGCCAAACTGGCAAAAATATGGAATTTAGAGGTTATTAAAATGAAAAAGTTACTCACAAGTACAAACTACTCTGGAATGTGTGCGATGTTCAGAGACTGAACCACGAAAATGTTGATATTGTAGCAATTGTGATTATGCTAGGAATATGAAAATTTACAGGAATATGCCCAGATGGTATGTGCATGTATGTGAGAAAATTGGTACAGAACTGACACTGAGTAACCGACCAAAAGCGCGAAAAACTGACATTTGTGAACCAAAACTCTCCAGAAGATGGGACTTTGACAGATACGAGCCTTAATTAATCTGTAATGTAAATATGTAATATTAGCAAGTTTGGGATATTGCGAATATGTTTTTCATAAAAAATAGATTTTCTGGTTAGACACAAAGGGGAGTTTTTTCTCCCTGGACCATAAACATAACACATCATGACACACTGTTTCTTTCTCGAATCAGGAGAGAGGGAATACTTAAACCAATCAGTTTCCTAGAGGGTGGGCTTAGTATAATCAGCCTCCCCACCCCCTTGGGAAGTACATAAATAGGGACTGTTGAGGGCACAGAGACACATTCACCCATCAACTAGCGAAGCGCTCTGCAGGAAGAACCCATATCCAGACTCCAGAACACTGAAGCAAAAGGCCCAATCCAAAAAGCTGGATCCTTCTCAGCTGGCCTTTAGAATCTTGTTGTCATGATGCCTACCCCCGGAGCATCAGGCCAGGCCCAGCACCCCCGGAAGCAGGCATCATGCCCTCGGGTAAAAGCCCAGCGGCCCCTTATAGGGACTCTTTGGACTCAGTCCTGGCGCCTTTGGCGCCAGGCTCATGTTGGATATCAGTCCTGGCGCCATAGGCGCCAGGCTCATAAAGGGAGGTGTTTTGTGCACTTACCTGATGCAGACCATGCTGCACGCTTCAGGCCTCCCTGAGACCTGAAAGGGACTATTTTTTCATAGGGACTATTTTTTCACTCGGGCGTGGCCAGGGAAGGATACATACCTACTTGGGGAAGGATACATACATGGGACTTCTTTGGAGGCTATTTAAGCCACGCCCAGACAGCAGCTCATGCTTCGCGTTGTTCTGCTTCCTGCAGCTTAACGCTCATCGTGTCTGCTCCTGCTCCTGGACTACAGCCACACCCGTCTTGAACCTGGAAGACCTGCAAGGAAGGAAGAGAAGAGAAAGGTGAAAACCAAGGATTATTTCAAGCTTCTTACCTGCATCCGGAATCTTCTCGCCAGCATCCCTGAAGGAAGACTTCAATTTAAAAGCATCGCGTTGCTCGCTGCAGCGCCATGCTTCACTCACCTGTCCTGTCCTTGAGACATCTCCCGGCTCCATCGCGGCTGTCAGCATCGGACGCCACATCACTGCACCTAGGGCAGAGAGGAAGAAACAAAAGGTGAGCAGAAGGACACACAGAAGGAAAGCCTGATTAACAGCCATAATACTTACCGGCTTTTCTTCCACATTTCGGGTCGGCGCCGGCCAGTTGGCAGGTACCGTACCCCGGCCCCTATAGGGAAAGGACTAGACATTTCAGAGGAATGATAAGGACATCTAGAGGGATCGCCCTCATTACTACTCACCTTGGCAGGTTAACCCCTCGACGCATCGCCTTCATTCTGCACCTGAAATAAAGGACAGGTCACAGGTGAGAAAGACAGCATAAAGGGAGCCTCACTTGAACTTTGAACTTTCATACTTACGGTGCATCGCTCAGGAAAGTCAAGTGGATTTTGCTAGCGCCATTCTGAAAACCAGTGAAGTAACTGGACGAACGCACGCCCCTGCACCAGAAGCAGGATGGAGAGTTCAACCTTCCAAACCATAAGGTGAGCTTAAACCGGGTTTGGAGGAATAGAGAGGAAAGGAGGGGGGAAGAGGGGAGCTAGCACACCATTCTGCAGACTGTTAATCCCCTTTCTCATCTGCAGAAGGATATTCCTACGGGCCAAGGAAGCACGATTTGGAGGTCCTGTCCAATCGGTGTTCCGGGTCCTGCGTATCACGCTAGAAGAGGCCGCAGTAATCCAGACTAGATCAGCGCCCCTGTGGGAACCAGGTGGGCGTTACAGAACGCGAAGCATCCCTACAAATTCCCACCCAGGCGCTATGGAAACTTCTGAGACTGACCAACTGGCCCAACTACTGGGGGAATTACGGGCCGAGGTACACGCCGCTCGTCAAGAGACTAATGCCCTCAGAAGAGAAGTGATTGTAACAAGGGAAAGGACTGATGACCTGGCTAGACAGCTTTTGCAAGGTCAAGCTGGACAAACTCCTTTACCCGGTGGTTTCCAGTAACCCTGTGCTGATTAATCTACCACCCGAACGCTTTGCTGGGGACCCCAAACGATTCGCCGTATTCATGAATCAGTGTCGTTTGCACTTCCTATGCAGACCCGGGGCCTTCCCTAATGATCAGACCAAGGTAGCTTTTGTGTTGTCATATCTCAGCGGCTGTGCTGCCGATTGGTCAGTCCCACTGGTAACTCAAGATGACCCGATTCTTCGTGATTTGCAAGGATTTCAAACAAGCATGGAAAGGTTATTTGCTCGACATTCCCAGGGACAGGCTCTGGATGACGAACTTCTATCTCTGCGACAGGGCAATCAAGACCTTCTATCCTACATTGCAACCTTCAATAGACTAATTGTGGAAACTGGTTGGCCAGAGGATAAAAGAATCACGTTATTCTATCGAGGTCTACGCAGAGAACTTAAAGATGTCCTGGCACAAGTTGTAAATCCGCCGCAAGAATGCACTGAATATATAAACTTATTGGTCCAGTTGGATCACAGGCTGCAAAACAGAAAAGCAGATCGGTCCAAGTTTGAAACCCGGTTGTGGGCCAAAACCCACGCTAACCCCAAGGGGGCTGATGCCTCGGAGCCTATGCAAATCGGAGGAGTTAAAGGACCCCTAACTCAAAAAGAACGGGAAAGAAGACGGCAGATGCAATTATGCCTTTATTGTGGGTCCTCAGGACACTTTCTATGAGATTGCCCGGTTAAGCCGCCCAAGAAGGTGGTAGGAGCCGCTGATAAAATCCATGGAAACTCTGTATCAGGAAAAGACCACGCCCGGCAAGCATAGGGGTCCGCTTGCCGAGCTTGAAAACTAACTCTCAGACCTCGCATTTCATTGTGCCAATGGTCCTCATAGATCCGGAACAGCCAAAACGGTTGCATGCTATAAAGGCATACATCGATAGCGGGGCTATAGGAAACTATGTGGATCGAGAATTGGTCTCTAGGATAAACCTCCCTCTGCGTCCTAAAACCAGCAAAGATGTCATCACCACTGTAGATGGAACCGAAATTGCCTCTGGACCGGTAACACATTCCACAGCTGAGGTGACACGTGTAGGTCCGGATGGCCATCGGGAGGCAGTTGTGTTTGATGTGATCAAGGCTCCACAGTTTCAGCTTATTCTCGGAGTCCCTTGGTTAGAGACACATAATCCTCGAATTGATTGGCGAGCGAAGAGAATAACCTTCCCAGATTGTGCACAAACCTGCTACCCAGAAAATCCAAAGATTAATCTAGCATCAGTAACCTCTGTCCCCGTGCAACTACCTCCAGAGTACCAAGACTTTCAGGACGTCTTCCAAAAGGAACAGGCCAACACGTTACCTCCCCACAGATCGTACGATTGCCAAATCGATCTGGTGCCCGGTGCACAACCCCCTTGTAGCAGGATTTATGCCCTTACTGAACCTGATAATCTGCATTTGAGACAATATTTAGATCAATACCTCGCCAATGGTTTCATTCGCCCGTCAAAGTCCCCGGCATCTTCAGCTTTGTTCTTCGTGCCTAAAAAAGAGGGCGACCTTAGGACTTGTATCGATTACTGCGCATTGAACCAGATAACTATTAAAAATCGTTACCCTCTGCCTCTGATCCCTGAACTCCTTGACCAGGTGAAGGACGCTTGCGTATACACCAAGTTAGATCTCCGGGGGGCTTATCATCTGGTACGAGTAAAAGAAGGCGACGAATGGAAAACGGCCTTCCATACAAAATATGGACTATTCGAATACCAGGTGATGCCTTTCGGGTTGTGCAACGCGCCTGCTGCCTTCCAATTCTTCATGAATGATGTCCTTCGGGAACTCATCGATGTCTGTGTTATCGTGTATATCGATGACATTCTTGTGTACTCCTCTTCGGAATCTGATCACAGAAAACATGTCAGGGCCGTCCTAGAGAAACTGCGCCAGCACAAACTGTTTGCCAAGCTGGAAAAATGTGTTTTCCATATCACCGAGGTTGAGTTTCTCGGATTCATCCTGACACCTAAAGGGGTCCGAATGGATTCACGGAAAGTGGATGCCATCCTCAAATGGCCATCACCTAGTTCAGTGAAAGGTGTCCAAAGCATGCTTGGTTTTGCCAACTTTTATCGCAGGTTTATCCTGGAGTTTTCACGTGTGGTGCAACCCATCACTGCACTCTTGCGAAAAAATAAACGTTTTGAATGGACCGAGGAAGCCGAACAGGCTTTTCAGGAGTTGAAAGCTAAGTTCACGTCCGCACCTATTTTGAAGCACCCGCGTCCTGATCTCCCATATATAGTCGAAACCGACGCGTCCAGCTTAGCCATGGGAGCTGTCCTGTCTCAGAGAGACCCTGAAACCAACCAACTGCACCCCGTAGCATTTTGGTCCAGAAAGTTCTCACCGCCGGAGATAAATTATGCGATTACCGATAAGGAACTTTTAGCCATTAAGTCCGCCTTTAAGGCTTGGCGGCATTATCTCCTCGGCGCCCGGCATACCATCACCGTGATCACTGATCACCGAAATTTACAATATTTAAAAACTGCCAAGGCCCAATCGTCTCGACAGCTCCGATGGGCTTTGTTCTTGGCTGAGTTCGATTTTGTAATCACCTACCGCCCCGGTTCTAAGAATGGTAAGGCGGACGCTCTATCCCGTATTGGAATGGAAGAAATAGACACAAACTCAGAACCTGTGCCGATAATTCCCGAACAAAGAATTTTGGGAATAACCACTTTACAAACCCTTGAAGACATTCAAGCACGAGTAAAACAAGTCCTGGACTCTTCAGCCTTGCAGGATTGGATCAAAAAGGGGTCTAACCTTTCAGTCAAGGATGGCTTACCTTACTTCCAAGGACGCTTATTTTTGCCAGAAAAGGAATTGCAAGAACTGGTTATTTCCTGTCATCATGACACCCTGATGGAAGGACATCCTGGCATTGCCAAAACTGAGGAAAAGGTTAGACGACAATTCTGGTGGCCTTCCTGGCGAAAGGATATTAAATCTTTCGTGATGTCCTGTGGAGTTTGTGCCCAAAACAAAGGTCAAAAGACAAGACCCGCCGGTCTTCTTCAGCCCTTAGACATTCCACCAGCACCTTGGCACACCCTGTCACTAGATTTTATCACGGACCTGCCCTCTTGTAATGGTTACAATACTATTCTGGTCGTGGTGGATTTATTTTCCAAAATGGCCCACTTTATTCCATTGAAAGGAGTACCTTCAGCCTTTGTTCTTGCCAAGGAATTCCTCGAGAATATCATCCGTTTGCATGGATTCCCGTCCATACTAGTCTCCGAGCGGGGAAGCCAGTTTATTTCTCATTTTTGGAAAAAGTGTTGTCAGCTGGCACAAATCGACGTAAGACTCTCGACCAGCCACCACCCACAGACCGATGGTCAGACGGAGAGAACAAACCAGACCCTTGAACAATTTCTACAATGTATGTTGCACCAATCGGAGGGTAATTGGAAGGATATTCTGTGGGTGGCTGAATATGCTTATAATAACTCGATACAATCTGGAACGGGTCAAAGCCCCTTTTTTACCCTATATGGACATCACCCTCGTACTTCAGACTTGGACTCACCTTCGAGCCTTGAAATGCCCGCAGTGGATCATTTGCATTCTACGATAACTCAAGCCTTCAAGGATGCAACTGCACATTTGCAACATGCGAAAGAGAAATACAAAAAGAATGCGGATCTACATTGAAAGGAGGCGCCTCCATACCAAATTGGGGATCAGGTATGGTTGGCTACCAAACACTTATCGCTCAAGGGACCTCGAACTTTTAATCCAAGGTATTTAGGCCCTTACTCAATCAAAGCTATAATTAACCCAGTAGCAGTCAAGCTCGATCTACCAGCCAACATGCGGATTCACCCCGTTTTTCATGTGTCACGTTTGAAACCAGTACAACCAGGAACCAGATTAATAAAGCCACCAGACCCAATCCTGATAGATGGAGAGCCAGAATTCGAAGTAAAGAACATTTTGGATTCCAAAATCTTAAAATCAAAGCTTTTCTATCTAATTGATTGGAAAGGATACGGGCCTCAGGAAAGGTCTTGGGAACCCAGTGATCACGTACATGCACCTCAGCTGGTAAAAAGGTTCCATCGGAATTTCCCAAACAAACCGAAACCTCCAGAAGGAACGCCCTTGGGAGGGGCCTTGGGGGGGAGTGCTGTCATGATGCCTACCCCCGGAGCATCAGGCCAGGCCCAGCACCCCCGGAAGCAGGCATCATGCCCTCGGGTAAAAGCCCAGCGGCCCCTTATAGGGACTCTTTGGACTCAGTCCTGGCGCCTTTGGCTCCAGACTCATGTTGGACATCAGTCCTGGCGCCATAGGCGCCAGGCTCATAAAGGGAGGTGTTTTGTGCACTTACCTGATGCAGACCATGCTGCACGCTTCAGGCCTCCCTGAGACCTGAAAGGTACTATTTTTTCATAGGGACTATTTTTTCACTCGGTCGTGGCCAGGGAAGGATACATACCTAGTTGGGGAAGGATACATACATGGGACTTCTTTGGTGGCTATTTAAGCCACGCCCAGACAGCAGCTCATGCTTCGCGTTGTTCTGCTTCCTGCAGCTTAACGCTCACCGTGTCTGCTCCTGCTTCTGGACTACAGCCACGCCCGTCTTGAACCTGGAAGACTTGCAAGGAAGGAAGAGAAGAGAAAGGTGAAAACCAAGGATTATTTCAAGCTTCTTACCTGCATCCGGAATCTTCTCGCCAGCATCCCTGAAGGAAGACTTCAATTTAAAAGCATTGCGTTGCTCGCTGCAGCGCCACGCTTCACTCACCTGTCCTGTCCTCGAGACATCTCCCGGCTCCATCGCGGCTGTCAGCATCGGACGCCACATCACTGCACCTAGGGCAGAGAGGAAGAAACAAAAGGTGAGCAGAAGGACACACAGAAGGAAAGCCTGATTAACAGCCATAATACTTACCGGCTTTTCTTCCACATTTCGGGTCGGCGCCGCCCCGTTGGCAGGTACCGTACCCCAGCCCCTATGGGGAAAGGACTAGAGACATTTCAGAGGAATGATAAGGACATCTAGAGGGATCGCCCTCATTACTACTCACCTTGGCAGGTTAACCCCTCGACGCATTGCCTTCATTCTGCACCTGAAATAAAGGACAGATCACAGGTGAGAAAGACAGAATAAAGGGGGCCTCACTTGAACTTTGAACTTTCATACTTACGGCGCATCGCTCAGGAAAGTCAAGTGGATTTTGCCAGCACCATTCTGAAAACCAGTGAAGTAACTGGACGAACGCGCACCCCTGCACCAGAAGCAGGATGGAGAGTTCAACCTTGCAAACCATAAGGTGAGCTTAAACCGGGTTTGGAGGAATAGAGAGGAACGGAGGGGGGAAGGGGGGAGCTAGCACACCATTCTGCAGACTGTTAATCCCCTTTCTCATCTGCAGAAGGATATTCCTACGGGCCAAGGAAGCACGATTTGGAGGTCCTGTCCAATCGGTGTTCCGGGTCCTGCGTATCACGCTAGAAGAGGCCGCAGTAATCCAGACTAGATCAGCGCCCCCGTGGGAACCAGGTGGGCGTTACACTTGCAACCTGATTTTAACCCCAAACTTCCACGGGGCCCAACCAATTCAACAGCCTGGCTGTGCTGTTTTGGCTGCTTCTTGCCAAGAACCCTTGCTAGAACCCAGAGATCCAAACCAGTAGAGCAGAGCTGTATCCAGAACCAACACGTCAGATCCAGTCTAGGAGGCTGTGCAGACCAGAGTGCCTTGCTGAGAGCAGAACCAAGCGCCTGAGACCTGGCCGGTGGCGAGCGAATTCCAGTCCAAACCTTTGACCAGATCTTGACGGCCCATTCCAAACCCATAGTTGTGAGTATTTAGCATAGAACTGTCCATAGCCATCTCTTAGTTTTAAGTAATCCTATCCAACCCATTCCAACATAACCAGAACTGCATTGTAGAATCTCTTTTGTCTATCCTGAATCCTTCTAATCCATATAATCCATATAATCCTGTGATAATTGTAGTGATAATCATTTTTGCGCTAATATATATTTGCTTGAGAAAGGCAAGCATCTCAGGCATATAGAAACCATCCGGGCGCGCCTCTAAATCGGTGGCTGTGCTGTTGTGTAGTTTGCAGCTCCATAGACTCCATAGTGTTAAGAAATCTTTATTCCTAATCTTCAAAGCGCATCTTTCATTTTGAAATCTTGACTCTTTTGATAAAAATCAACCTTTACTAAAAACCTCTGTAACTTTTGAACCGTACATGCTAGGAACGAAACTTAAGTGTCAAATTGAAGCTAACATCCTCATCTTTCAGACGAACTAAGAGCATTCTAAGTTTTTCTGAAATCGCATTTCTTGCACGCTGAAAAGTTTGCCGCGATTTTGCATTTGGCTCAATTTCATTCCATATAAAAACAGCTATTTCTTGCATTTGACCTCTGAATTCAGTTTCCTATCTGCCAGTCATTCAAACATCATTGCTAGTGTCTACCTCAACCTATCCAAAGCGGCTCTCACTATTTCTGAATCCCATTTAGCGAATTAAAATCATTTTTCCCATTCATTTCAAATCACATCTAAAAGCATTTGACCTGTTTAAAATAATTCCTGTTCTCTAAGCTTGCTGGGGGAACTGGGTTTGAACTGCATTGTTGATTGTCATTCCTGAAACCTGTGTTCCCTCATTCCATCTCTTCATACTGCATATTAGGGGGGATTGAGTAGTGACAGGGGGAAAGAGTGATTACATTGTCTTTGATTGAATTCATATCAAGTTTTATTTCTGTGCTGCATTAATTTCATATCATTGCATTTCATTGAACCCACACAAAGTTTAATTCTCTGCTACATTATTCTTCTCACCCATACTCCTATTGATTAAAGAGATTGTTGATTGTTGTGATATCACCCATTGCTGATCAGTGTATAAATATTAATAAGTGTGATATCTAGATATTGTTCATATTCATAAGTGTTTTATATATATATATATATATATATATATATATATATATATATATATATATATATACATATATATATATATATATATATATAGTTCAATTCATCAAATAAATCTTTTAACTTTGCAAAACAACCTACTTCTTGGTTCAGTGAGACCGGGGGGATTCAAAGAGAGGGGCGTGATATAAGGGTACATCATCCAGCAATAAAAGAACTTTTGACATAAAAATATATAAATAAGGGTTCCAGCTGGGCATCTCATGCTAGGCATTGACTTAGGTGGAGTGCTGGGTTGAAACCACTTACTCTACAGTTCCTTGCAGCGATATCAGGACCTTCAGTGGTCAAGTCTCTTTCCTAAAAAAGTCTCTTGCCTCTGAAGGCCTGATGTGTTATAAACAACAAAACAAAAGTTCCTTCTATTTGTCTTCACATCTGGCAATTACTCTTCACCCTTGGATCCCCCTCAGCTGGGCTCCGATCCTTCCTTCAACGTTAGCCTCGCTCAGTCGGGCTTAGACCAACCATTCACTGTGTATAACCCTCAGTCGGGTTCACACTTGTCACAGTGCTCACAGGTTTATTATTGCTCACCCTAATTCGCAGGTATCCCTCAACCAGGTTCACATTTGCCTCCACTATGTGCCAAAGACTTTTGACTGTACAAGGGGGTTTAGCTTGACCCTTGTATGACCACTTTGACATCTCACCCCAGCCTCCCTTAAGGACTCTTGGTACCTTTAGTTTCTACAACAAAGAAATACTTTTGACTATGCACGGGATTCAACATTACCCACTGCAAGACCACTTCGATTTTCCAGTTTAACACATTCTCCTTGTTTAGGAGCAGGGCATCGGTCAGAGTCCTTCGGATGAGCGCCCACGTGGTGCCGGACCCCTCTAACTCTTAATACCAATTTTGTTCACAAAAGACCTTTGTGCTTTAGTCTTCTTTCTTCATACAATGTTGCTCTTTGCAACCTTGAGCCCAACACATTCCAGTCTATTATCAGCTCTTTCCGGCTAAACTGCTGTGCCGAACTCTGTTGGCATCTCTTGCCTCTGGAGTCAAGGACGGTACCACGATGGCAACCGATTCTCTCTAACCTGGTTATCACTGTAGAAGGTTCCCATGTACCGCTGACATCCTTTGCACCATTCGCCAGCTGCCATTCCCGGTCATGCGTTTCCCTTCTTGGAGGCTCTGCGGGTCTGGGTTGAAAAAGGCTTATCCTTTCAGGTCTCAACGCTTTTCTCCTCTGTTTGAACTGCCGTCCAGGAATAGCTGCTTCCTTATGCGTTCGACCTTCTCTCCAGTGTGCTCTCCTGATCCACATTTTATCCCTGTGGGGAAGGGAAAGGGCTCTCAGGTGTGGATAGTTATTGTCACTGGCCAGACTCTGCATGACCCTTGTGTTGGGATATGTCAGGTAAATGGCCCTGGTTTTAGTCAATTTTCTTTCGTGGTGTAAGACATTTTTTTGTGTCGGAAAAGGGGGGTTGGGGTAGGATGGGGAAAAGGTGTTATAAGGAAGGGACTACCGCGTCTCACCCGTTGGTGTCCCACTTCCACTCTCTGAGGACCCCTCCTCCAGGTGATCCTCCTGCATTGGTCCACCCCAAGGAAATTGATCCAATAGCGATGGCTAACCTTCGGGTTTCTCACATTAGTATGTAGTTGCTTGCGGTTACATTTGTTACAGCGTTTACACTAATGACAGTTCTACCGTATTATCAGTAATAACACGCACTCGCGCATACACAAAGTAATACGGTAATTGTACTTAGTTGGCAAACCTACATAAGATATTGGGCTTCATTATAAGTTTGCCGGTCTGGAAACAATGGTACCGGTAAGACTGCTGGTATGGTTGTTTCCGGACCAGCAAACTACGTGTTCTGCGAGCGGGTGCCTTTCAGCCTGCCAGTTCTGTGGCACCCGCTCGCAGACCTTGAGGGATGCACCGACACCATTCATGAATGGTTCCGGTGCATCCGTCCTCCCCATTCCCTTTGAGTCCAATGGGACTCAAATGGGAATGGGGAGTAATATTTTCCGGCGCCCGAGAATGGGCAATTACCGGGGCTGTAATGCCCCGGTAAATGTCCATTCCCGGGCACCGGAAAATTCATGACTCCGGTGGCAACCGTGCCAGTATTTACCGGCATGGCTACTGCCAAAGTCATAATGACCCCCAATTACTTTTAGGAAGGAAAACAGTTGGTTAGTGTAGTGTTAGCTGGGCTTAAGGTTATGGAGGCAGTTTCTTCACAAAGCAAGACTTTTAAATTCCAAAATGCAACCCTAGCTAAAGGCAGTTCGGAAAGGTCTCAAAGTCTTGACAAGCAGCAGAACAACGAAAATTCCTGTGGATATTTTCTAGTCTCTAAGATGCAAGAAGATACAACCAACATTGGAGAACCTGTTAAAGAACTTGGTAAAGGGACACAAGCAGCAGCTTGGGTCAGTGGAAAGAGGGGCTTGCCCTGGACACCTCTACATGAACTCCAACGCTCTGGTGTGACTTGTTGGATTAAGGTAAGCATTACATTTTTCCCCACAGTACCTTTGGTTTGAAGAAATGTTTGTGGCTAAATTCTCCTCGATGTGGCAGTACTGGACCCGACATCCGGATTCCTTAATCTAATGATGAAAGGCAGGACAGTGGACGAGATCTCTCAGCAGCAGTCTCTAGAGAGGACCTCTGGCATGGATTTCAACAACTTCCCTGGTCACTGGGGTTTTGGCGCCTTTTCTGTAGTGCCAACAAAGAACACAATTAACCCTGTCAACCTTCTTCGATTCCTGAAGTCCAGCACTCTGCTGAGGGCACGTGGATGATTTGGATTGTGTCTCTGGAGGTTTACCTGGAGTTTAGCAAAGGCTTGGACTGATTCAGCCTTTCCACAACGATGCACTTCAGTTGGGTCGGAGGTTTTCTGGGATTGGGGTTCCGCAGCTCTGGAAAGTCACAGGACCTCGGGAGGTGGCTCTGATTAATGTTTGTCTTGTGACTGGTTGTTCCCAGCAGTCAAAGGGAAGGAGTCGTCCTCTTCGGAGTTCCTCTGTTGCACAGAAAACGGGGTCAGGACAGCAGTGGTCGCTTCATGGTGTTGTAAAGGGTCTGCAGGCGTCTCTGGTCGTCTTCTTCGGTTACTTCAGTTTCTAGTGGTCGACTTGCCTTTCACCCCAGGAACCTTGCGGTTTATTCATTTTCAGCACACACTCCTCTGCAATTGCTCTCAGCAGTTTACAGGAAGGGGCCTGTGGCTGTCCAATTAGGACTGCCAAACCCTCACTGGGAGCTGGTTCAATTCAGGCACTCAGGTAAACAACGAGCAGGGGAGTAAAAAAACTACCCAGACAATCTGGAGCCTCGTTGGAAAACCCCAAGAGTTCCTGCTAAATCCAAACACACACACAGACCTCCCCGTCGCAGAATAGTAGAAGAAGGGCTAACAAAGACCAACAATGCTAGAAATGGCGAAAAAAAGAAAGGAGCCACCAAGTTAGAACTTAGGTAGCCCTATTGTGCACAACTAGGACTGTTTGTGGTAAAAAATAACACAATAGTTCGTAGAGCATGTCCACTGCCACCAGCCATAACTAGAGGTTTACTTACGTGACTAAAAAGTCACAGGAGCAGAGAGAAGGGGGATATTCCCTTGGCACTCCACATAAGGTGGTGTATGCCAATCTCTCATAATATAAGAGAGATACAAAGTATCTCAATCCTTAAGAACTGTAGTGACTCAGGATAAAGAAACAAATCTCAAAGGGGAACCCAAAGTTTTTCCAGCAACACTGCCCATACGGAGCTGTGTGCTGCAATAGTGAAATACAGATGCCTTTAAGAGATATGGAGGAAAGTAGACTCCATGGGACAGGTATAATACAGACAATGGAGTTCCAAAAGACAGAGCCCATAAGAATCAATGAGTGGAAAAAGGCTCCACTCATTCAAGATTAAAGAAAAAGGTCCTTAAGTCCTGAAAAAAAGTGCTGGGGGTTTCACTAGGAGAGGGAATGAAGCATAAAATTGATATTCTCCAGCATGGGGTCTGGCATGGATTCACATGCTCATGAATATTCCCTGTCGTCAGGCTGGGAATCCTTGGTAAAAGAAAAAATCAGTTTCAGTTTAATTTCTGAACTGTCTTTCTCTTAACAACCAATCACTGAGCTCTGGGTCATACTGCCCGCAGCCAATAATTGCCCTCTACCTAAGCCCTTCCTATGGCAGCCATCTTCAGATTTTTACTGCACGTTCAAGTGTTGGGAGTTCTCATGCTTAGCACTCGAGCTTTAACTGCGATTTTCGCTTTTTGGGAGAGTTTCACTCTATTTTTCGGTCAATCGAACCCGTGTGCTTCATCGATCAACCTTCCGATTAACGGGGACCTGTTTTTTGGATTCTTCAGCCCCCCTTCAAGGGCGGATTTCATCCAGTTCTTCATGGAGGCTTCCAAAACATTCCTCAGGCCTACACCGCGTGCATCACGTCGGACGAGAAGAAGGATTCCCCCTCTCTTTTCAAACTTTGCAGAATGTTTTTATAGACGACAAACATTCCCAGTGCCTGTACTGCCTGTACCCGGCGCACAAGGTGGAAGATTGTGCGTTTTGCAGTGAACTCTCGACTCGCACGTTGAAGGATCGGCTTAAGCGGCTGGGAGAGTGGCTTCAGGCCAAGGCCTCTGCACACGGTAGTTCCCAGGGGCATGCCTCTGCCGGTGCCGGGAGAGCTGAGCGGGCTTCTAAGTCCTTTGAGGACTTAGAAGCCTGCTCCCGTGGGGGTCCAACAAAAGGCCAAGCACTGCGAGTCTGCTACCGTCGGTAGCGCTGTTGCGGCTGCTCTTCGTCGGCCAGAGAGCGTTCGACATCACCTGCGACATCGGTCTCCAGTCAGCGGCTCCGGATCTTCATCCAAGAGAAAGCCGGATCACCCGAACAAGCTGAAGGTGGCCCCGTAGGCGTCCAAGGAGAAGACCAAACAGGGTACGGCGTCCGGCCTACCCTCGACGGAGAAGGCCAAAGGGGACCGATCCTCTGAGCCGGCTCATAAGGAGAAGGCCAAGCAGGATAAGGTGACTGGGGGTACCACGAAGGTCAAGTAGGACAAGGCTGGCCTGACCGTGAAGGCCCAGGTGCACCAGACAAAAGCGGCCCCTTCCATCGAAGTGGTGGTGGCGTCCCTTTTTCGAAGGCCGTGGGGGCGGACCTGCAGGGCGCCCCTCCGAAGGCAAGAGTGTCCCCCCCTGCTAGGAGGGAGTCTTCATTCCAGCCCATGGAGAAGACCCTGGAGAAGATGATGCCGGTCATCTCCCTGAGACCGTCCCCTCTGGACGTGAAGAAGGGGGAGGGGGGCGTTGAAGTCCTCTAGGGCACGGATATCTCCTTGGCTGAGGAGGAGGAACTAGTCTACCTGCAGACCATCCAGCAGAAGGGTGGCGAAGAGAGAAACGTCTGAGTCAAGCCCTACAACCAGGGAGCCGATGAGGGCGACGACGACAGAGATACCGTTGAGGAGGGCGACAGAGGGCCTCAGGACGAAGAAGGCCTTGGCTCTGCTCCTACACACTAGCGGCTGGTCCCTGCACCACAGCCGCCACCAAGAGATCTTTCCCTGGACATTCTCTCTACCCTTCATACACTTGTATAGGAGATATAGAAGAGGATGCCGGTGGCACCGCTGCCTGCTCTCGCGCCGGTGCCGACCGCTCCGCTGACGGGTGAACCTCCATCCAAGAAGAGGAAGGGGCAACCTCTGCCCCCCTGCCAACCATTGCCTCCTTCTCCGCTACCCCCCACGAGTGAAACGGGGTCGGACACAGCGATGATGGGCATGGATGACGACGGCGTGATGGGGGACCTCCCTTCACCTCCGCCCAGATTCACTGCGTCGGACGAGATAGGTTTGTTCCATGCGATGATCTCCAGATCATCGGAGCTCTACCAAATTGTTCCAGAGGAGAAGAAGAAGGAGGGCATCTTATACCAGCACCGCAAGGCGAAGAGGAAGACCATTCTTTCAGTCCCCCTCTTGGATGACATTTGGGATGAAGAACTGGTGCTTATGAAGAACCCGTCTACAGCCCTGGCAAAGAGGGACCGCTTAGAGAAGAAGTACAGGGTGCCGGACTCCATGCCTAAGTGCTTGCGGGCCCAACCGTCACCGGATTCGGTGATTTCTACAGTGGCCAAGAAGAAGTCATCAGGCTCTACGTCTTCGGCAGCATCCACCCCTCCAGACAGCGAGGGGAAGAAATTGGATGGGATGGGGAGGTGGGCCATCTCCTTTGCAGCGACGACCATCAAGGCCGCCAAACGCCCTTGCTATCGTAGCGTGCTACGACCGGGAGTTGTGGTTCAAGCTTGCCCCTCTGCTGGACTTCCTCCCTGACGATAAGAGGGCAGAGGCATTGGAGATTCTTCAAAAGGGCGAAGTGGCATCAGACCATGCCATCACAGTGGTCACGAACATCGTGGATGCGGGTTTCTGCCAGATGGGCAACAGCATTTGCCTTTGCTGCCATGGCTGGCTCAAGGCCACCAACTTTCAACAGGGGGTCCAAACAAGGGTTTTGGACATGCCCTTTGACGGAGACAATATTTTCGGGAAGACTGTAGATGAGTCTCTACAGGCCATCAAGGCAGACACAGAGACGGCACGTGCCCTGGGCACACTACAGCAGCGACGGCTGTCCTTTCGGTCCTCAGGAGGCAGGTCTCCCCGATCTTTGAAGGGTTACGGCGGGGGCTCCTCCTCTTACCGCCAACCCCCCCACTCCTCGGCCTAGGAAACCAACAAGGGCCGCTCCAAGGCCTTCGGAGGAGGACGCCCTCATCGCCAGGGACCCCAAGGCGGCTCGTCGACCTCCAAGCAAAAATGAACTGGCCGGGACGTCGAGCCCCTACCCATGCACCCTGGTGGGAGGCTGGCTGGCGAACTTTGTCAGCGTTTGGAAGACCATCTCCACCGACTGTTAGGTGCTGGACGTTCTCGCCCACGGACACACTCTAGAGTTCCAACGGAAGTGTCCCCAAGTACCACCGGTGTCCCGACAGGAAAACCACGTCCCTCAGCTGCTGGAGGTTCGGGCCATGCTCAAGTAAGGGGCGATAGAGCTAGTTCCCAAGCGACTCCGGGGCTCCGGAGTGTATTCAAGGTACTTCCTTGTGCAAATAAAGACCAGGCGCTGGAGGCCCATTCTCGACCTGCAACGACTAAACAAATACATAAAGTCCCAGAAGTTACGAATGGTCACTCGTCAACTCGTGCTCGGACAGCCACAAGAGGGAGACTTTCTGTCGTCGTTGGATCTGGAGGATGCGTATTTCCACATCCCCATTCACAGGGGACACCGGAAGTTTCTGTGCTTCGTCGATCAGGAGAAGCATTACCAATTGGAGGCCCTTCCCTTTGGGCTGAAGTCGGCGCGCCAGTGGCGGCCCATCTACGACTGCAAGGGATTCATGTATACCTGTACTTGGACGACTGGCTCATCCGGGCCAGTTCAAGGGATATTTCCATAGACCACATGGCGAGGACCGTCCGCCTACAGATGGATCTAGGGTTCTCAGTGAATTATGCAAAGTACTGCTTAATTCCATCGCAGGACACGCTGTGCCTGGGATCCCGGCTCAACACAGTGTCATGCCTGGCGTCACCGACAGAGGAGGGAGTAGCGGCCATCCTGGGCAAAGTGCAACGGCTGCTGGCTTTGAAGATCGCCACAGTGAGGGCCATTAAGTTTCTGCTCGGCATGATGTCGTCATGCATTTATCTCATCCGACTCTGCAGGTTACGGATGCGCCCTCTGCAGGAGTTCCTCGACGCCTGCTGGATTCAGGTATCTGGAAGCTCCCAGGACAAGATCGCGCTCGACGAGGGGTTCTATTGGGCGATTAGGCAGTGGGGCGTGTGTTCACATCTGACCAGAGGCGCAGATTTCCAGGCCCCACCACACCAGGAGACAGTCACGTCGGACTCTTCCCTGGAAGGATGAAGAGCCCACACCGGAAGTCTTCACGCAAGAGGCCTGTGGCTGCCGGAGGAGAAGACGTTGCACATCAACGTTCTGGAGCTACGGGCGGTGTTTTGGGCCCTGAAATCGTTCCTGTCTTCCTTCAAGGGCAAGGTGGTGTGGGTCTTCACAGACAATACCACCACAATGTTTTACATCAGGAAACGGGGGCACCAGATCCCCAGTGCTCTCCAAAAGGCGCAGGACTTATGGCACTGGGCCGTCACCCAGGGGATGTTCCTCATTCCATTTCATCTGGCAGGAGTAAAGAATACGGTCGTCAACTCTGAGCAGGGAGCTTCGCTCTTGCCACGAGTGGGAACTTCGACAGGACCTAGTGGAGAACCTGTTCCTCAAATGGGGCAATCCCCAGATCGAATTGTTTGCGACGGCGACGAGCACCAAGTGCCGGAGGTTTGTCAGCAGGTTCCCCCAGCAGGGGAGCATGCGGGACACATTCTCATTCCCTTGGGAAGGCCTCTTTCTGGATGTGTTCCCTCCGTTGCCGTTGTTACTTCGAGTCATCAGTCAACTCAGACAGTAGCGGTGCCAGATGATCCCCGTCGCCCTTGCGTGGTCGAGGCAGATCTGGTACCCAGACCTTCTCAGCATGTCAGTATCCCCACCCGTCAAGCTGCTAGTGGTCGCGGATCTTCTCGCCAGGGAAGGAGGCGCCATTCTTCACCACTATCCAGGGTCCCTCAACCTGAAGGCTTGGCTAGTGCAGCGCTAGAATTTGGTGGCTACGATCTCCCAGCAGACTGAAAGGAAGTTCTCGCCAAGGCTAGAGAATCATCTCCTTTGAAATGCTACGGACTCAAGTGGAAGAGATTCGCTATTTGGTGCCGTTCACAGAAGATCAACCCTCTGAGGGTGAAAGCCCCTCCGGTGCTTCCGTATTTACTGTTGTTGGCCAAATCGGGGCTGGCTCACGCCTCCATCAAAGTTCATCTGGCGGCTATCTCCAGGTACACCAGATCCCCAGGGTGACCCTCCTTGTGGTCTCACCTGTTGGTCAAGGAATTCGTCAAGGGACTATTCTGCTTGTTCCCTCCGGTGAAGGCTCCGGCCCCGGCGTCGGAGCTCAATGTGGTACTTTCTAGGCTCAAGGGACCCTCGTTCGAGCCCATGCATTTTGTTCCACTCAAGTTTCTGTTGTGCCGACGATTTTTTATGAATTGATTGTACTGCGGTTGGCCTTCAGCTACTAATTAAATATTTTGTTAATGTCATCAAGGCTCACTGTTAGGGAGAATTCTCATAAATGTGCTAATTCCCTTCTTCCTTAGAGACCCCCAACTCTTTGGCTGGACTTTAGGACTTTCTCATTTCTAACTTAGAGAGAGTGAGACCTTTTTCCCAGTCATGTATTTTTCTGTGATTTGGACTCTGTGTTTCTTTTGAATTTGGAGTCTGACAAACTCCATAGGCATCATCTTTGCATTGTGACACACATCACCTTCAGTGCAGGGGAAAAGAGAAGTCTCTTAGATTTCCCAAAGGTTTAAATACCATCTCTTGGTGAAACTACTGTTTCCAAAGCAGTAAAGTGAAATTGACTTTACTTACATTTTGTAACTTTCTAGACCCAGCACGCACTATCTTACCATAGGGTGCTGGAGGGGTTACTTAGTATCCCCTTTGTCTAGTTTCTCATGTAACAATTTTATGTTACCCTTTCTACAATTAATGGCTGGTGGCAGTTGTTTACGCAGCTGCAGTAAGGCACCCATGGGTGCCCATTTTGTCAAAATAGCCCGGTCTTCTTTTTTCGCCATTTCTTGTTTGAAAGGTCCTTCTTGAGATTTACTCTGCGTGCCAAATCAGGTTTGGCCCTTTTGTTCGTTTTGCCTTTGGCGGGATTCACGAGTGAAGCCCTCCTCTGGCTCCAGTATGTCTGGCAGGGGCAGGAAGTGAGGGAGGTGCCCGAAACTCCCTGTGCTTAATACCCTTGGGGACAGGAATGCACCCAAAGGTGATTGGCTGGCTGGCTGTCTGGCAAGGACAGCCACTCTGCTGTGTGATTGACAATTAGGTGTGAATGAATGGGAGAAACCTGCATAAAAGGCAAGGCTTTTTGGCTTGGAAGACAAAGTCGGCCACTGGACGAAGGAATCAGAAGAAGAACTTGGAAGAGACGCCTGGTGCAACTCCTGGACCGTTGGTTTGCCCGGTGAAGTCATGCTGCTGTGCTGAAGCTTCGAATTTGTTTCGACTAGAGAAGCCCTGCAAGGATGACTTCTCCCGTTGGGTTGTTGGGACCAGTCAACCCCAATAGTGAACTCGTTTGGCCATCCTCTCGGAGCTGGCTGTACTTCCACTGCTGCTGCTGGAACCGAAGTGCCAGGGAGAGAAACAACAAACCGAGTGGATCG
The DNA here is from genome assembly GCF_040938575.1 of Ambystoma mexicanum. Taxonomy (NCBI): domain Eukaryota; kingdom Metazoa; phylum Chordata; class Amphibia; order Caudata; family Ambystomatidae; genus Ambystoma; species Ambystoma mexicanum. Next base: position 390,615,677 of record NC_090922.1, read on the forward strand.
CTTTTAAATCGGACCTGAGCGCCAGGAAGATCCTCCGGACTTCCCTGAAGCAGGACTGACCAAGCCTGAGCCACCTCAATAGAGTGCTGGACCTCAGATGCGAGAAAAGTCTGAAGTGGTATCCTCGAACCGCAGTGTTGCTATTTGCTGTCAGACGCGAGGAGCTAAAACCGCAAAGTGCAGCTGAATTGAAGTTTGCCCATTGTTGCAGCTGACCTTCCCATTGCAGTGCAGGAGTCCCCAGACGTCCTCCCTCTTGTCCCCATGACTGAGGCCCAGGAACACCAGGATCTGTAGATCTGTACAGGAACAGAAACAAGCTGGGACCATTTCTTCTTACCAAAGGTACTGTAAACCTAAGAGGACTTACCTCTTGTTGTGTAGCCTTACTTGCTTTAAGTTGAGACTTGTCTTGGTTGCCCTTGCAGAGTTGCTTATAGCTTTGCCCCTCACAAGCCTCCCAGCTTGTGGCCCTTCAAGTGAATCTTATTTCTACAAACTTTTCTAAAAACAGTGTACAAGACGTTTACTTACCTGCAAAGAAGATCTTAAGCCCCCTTATACTTTGTGCAACTAACATTGGCTGTCTTGGCTCCCTGAAGCACTCTTCTTAAAAAGTACTTACCTGTTTATGAATTATTTGTTAACCATTGTTTTATTCCCATATCTAACCTTTGCTCCAAACCTAGTATTGCTCTAAATGCACCAGTGATAAATCAATGGCCACAGTGTCCTAGCTATTCAAGTCACCTGAGGGTGTAGGAAGTGTCTGTGTGCCATTCCCAATGAGTATCATCTGATTTAGAGAAAGTTAAGAGTGTGTTTTGAAGTGATTATAATTGTTACATGCTTTGCTCTCTTCTGAAGAAGGCTTATATAACTGTTAAATAAATTAATAATAGTTTAATCAAGAAACCTTGAGTGTAAGTGTTTATTTGACTGTCACTGCGAAACTCTGTGTTACAACCCTACTGCTCACATGGACTCCTCTTGAGATAAGCCTGGCTGCTCAGCCACACTACCAACCGGTGTAGTACAGACTTATACCAAAGGTTGGGTTCCTATTGCCAGGAGGTCAAGGTTGCTGTAGTCTTCCAAAGGACACTGCACACAATCTTGCCAAACACTGGTGGCAGGCGGTGAGGATCTATTGTTGAGTTGTTACATTGAGTGTTTGCCATACTTTTGTTCAACTAAAAATCCTCACAAGGCTAAGCTCCACTAGAATAGAAACTATAACATGCCTAGTATGGACATGCCTGCTCATTCTAACAGTAGAACAACTGAAAGAAATGGTAAAAGTCAGGAATCTCCCTGTTAAAGGAAAGAAAAATGAATTGATTACTAGGTTGGAAGATCACCAGAGGTTGGGTAGTAGGCCTGTAACTCCTACTACTCCAGAAAATGTGGAAATTGATAATGAGGATGATAATTCAGAGTCAAACTCTAATGTCTTAGAAGAGTCAGAGGATGGAGAGGAGTCCCAGGAAAGGAGACCCTCCTGACCTCAGCAAGCCCTTTTGCCTCAACCTTTATCCACTGGGACCCCACAAGGTCTATCACGGAATACCGATTATGCATCTCTTGAGAAAATGAGACCTAAATTGGAATTTAAAAGGTTGTAAGCTCAAGCTGAAGTCAAACATCAGGACATCAAACTCAGGGAATTGGAAATGCAACATGCTCTTTAAATGAAAAGATTGTCCCTTGAAAATGTTTCCCTCCCAGAGTCCTCTAGGTCTTCCAGTCCCAAGAGGCATTACCTGCCCAAAGAAGCAGCGAGTATGTATGATGTGAAACTTAATATTTTGGATTGGTTGGGTGCTTTTGAATAACATCATGGGATTCAGGGTATCACAGGGAATCAGTTGATTCCTTGGCTTTTGTCTAGAATCCCCCAGGTTGCAACTGATGCTGTAATGGAGGTGGGGGAACTTGAAAGATTTGAGTATGGGAATGTGAAGCTGGCTTTGATAGCCAAATTTGGGAAAACTCCTTCCCAGTTGTTAGGGAGAATTCTCTGTCAAGGCTAATTTCCCAAACCTAGTGAATCCCCCAGCAGCTTTGCTGGATTTGTTGGGGTTTATGTTTTTCTCCTGCTAAGAGTGAGACTCTTTTTTCCCCATTCTTAGACATGATTTGAGGTGTTCCTTTGTATTTGTATTTGTATTTATTTATTTATATTGCGCACCTAACCCCTAGAGGGGTAGCAAGGCGGAGAGGCGACAAGAGGAATGCAAAGCTTTGTTACATACAAGGAATGAAGTCCAGCCGTGGTTACAGTGCTGGATGCGTAAAAAGAAACAATGCCCGCCGATGAGGCATGGGTAACAGAAATATACGATATAAGTAATACTATATACAATAAGTCAGTTGTCTCATGAAAGCTGTTGTCTCGACTACACTGAGCAGTTGACAACCTAAATGTACATATTTACAATCACAGTGGTGGAGCATTAGGGTAGCAGGAGAGCACTTTGACTTTGTATGTGTTTTATGGGCTATGGGGTCCTTTACCCCATAGGGCTTCATGTGTTTTTGGTATGTGGGTTACACAGCACCCTCCGTGCAGTAACCCAGGGGTGTCGTAGCGACCCCCAAACATAGACTCCATACCCTGGGACTGACTACTGTCTCCCAGGGCATGTAAATTCACCATTGGCTTTACTAGTCTTAAATTGTGAACAGAACCAGTACAAACCATCATATTGTGGACGTACTGGTCGGGGCAATTCGATTGCCCCGGGGTCTGTTGCTCGAGGGGGCACTGTCCAGTACCCCCCGACCGAGTTTTGGCTGGTGGCAGTGGATACTACTTTTTATATTCGAGCGCAAATATATTCCTATGGGATTTTCCCATTGTTCGAGGCTACCACTTTTTAATATAGCCTCGAACATAGCGCCGGTTTATTAAATTAATATAAATTCACCGGTTGGTATTTTTTGCCGAAACTCGGTTCCAAAATGGCATTTGTGTTCGCTTCTGTGACTCCAACCCAAGTCGAGCCCTTTGCTCCACATTTTGGCGGGCTTCTCCACAGAAGCCTCCAAAAGTGGTGACACTCTGTCTGGGTACCAAAGGGGGCGTGGGAGGGGGTTTAGGCACCCTGGACTGAGTTGCCTTGGCAACTCAAGTCGCACTCTTGTGTGATTGGCCCAGTGGTGAGCCGCCCGGCTCACCAGTTAGCATGTTTGAGTGAGAGCTAGGACTGATGAATGGGGGTTTTGCTGCATAAAAGTAGGGCTTTGGGGACTGGGACTTGAGACATCGCCACAGGACCAAAGAATCCGAAGAGGGAGAAGCTGAGCCGACCTGCAACGATGACACCACCGGTGGAGCCCTGCTGAACCGTCTCACCACTTTTCCCGACTACAGAGGAGATCTTCAATCCGAAGAGTCTTCTTCCTTTGACTGGTGGGGATAACCAGTTTGCCCGCCTTTTCGCCTTCCCGGATCATCTCGCGGCCGCCTTACCTGTGCCAAGCACCCCGGCAACCGGAATACCATGTTTTCTCCACTACCGCGAATAAAAGGGTAGTACCTTTTAACCGGAGAACTCCGCGGCTGGTTTCTTCCCTGGCAGTGCAACGACCTTCAACCTTCCTCCACGTCGAGATCATCTCTTCCTCTGGACGACGCCGCGACTTGCACCCGCTGCCAGGAACAACTGCCCCCGCTGGAGGATCCTCTCCACTTTAAAGGTACTGTGTCCGCCTGGCCTCCCTCGCAACGGTCTGTGTGGGGTGACTCTTAAAGTCTCAATTCACCACTTGGGTTGGTCTTAGGCTGGCTAACTGAACTTTTCTAAACTGAACTGGTCCCTTTCTGAACTCTCTGCAAGACTTTCCAAGCCTTTTAAACTGTGTGATCTTAGGCACATTGGTGTTCTACTCTCTCCAAGAGGGAGCCTGGCCTCTGAACTTTTTGCTCACATGTAGACTTTGACTTTCCTGCCTTGCTGAGTGCTTCTAAAGGATTGTGTTGTGTGCTGTTCCTAATTTCTGCCGTTTCCCTCCCTTTTTCTTAAACTTATTGGAGTGCCATCTTTAGTTAAGTGCTCACCTCTGTCTGGAAATAAGTGGTGTTAACTAACACTTGTCTAATAAGGAATAAGGGATGTACATATGATAATAGTGACTGTGTTTTTGAACTTACTTATAATAATAGTGCTAGAGTGTTTCTAAGTGTGTGTTTGCTTGTGCTACTGTATTTTGGTACCTATCTTGTATACTCTATATACTGTCTAACTCTTCTTGAGAGAAGTCTGGCTGCTCAGCCACGGCTACCAGGTAAATCTGGGTACAGACTGCTACCAATTGGGTTTACTGCCAACACCTGTAGTCTTAAGCCTTTTGCAGTGGTCCCTAAGGGGACTGCACAGGTTTCTGCCTAACACTGGTGTACAGCGGTGGGATTTGTACTGAGTATACATTTTAGTGTGCTTATAGATACCTTAGTGCAACTAACCACAAAGCTTAGCACTAAAAAAGTTATTTTCTAAACCTGTCAAACTATGGAAAGTTATAGTCAAGAGTCCCTTGCTACAAAAACTGCTGATTGTTTAAGAGTTCTCTGTAAGTATAAGAATCTCCTGACTAAAGGCAAGAAAATGGAGCTAATAGAAAGGTTGTTAGCAAACCAAAGTCTGGATGGTGGTTCAGAGGAACCTACCACTCCAGCAAATGTAGATAACAGCAATGATATTGATATTGATGCTAGTATTGATAACTTTGAGTCAGAAACAGAAGAGGAGGGTGAAGATGATATAGTAGTCTCCCCTGGGCCTCTACCTGCCCTACCAGCTGTACCTACTGGACCTTTACCAGGTCCCACACTTAATCCCCAATATATGGAATTGGCAAAAATGAAGCTTGAATTAGAATTCAAAAGAATTAGTGCTCCAACAGAACAACGGCACCAAGAACTAAGGCTCAGGGAAATGGAGCTCAACCATGAGTTAGAAATGAAAAAATTGTCCGTGGAAAGTGCTTCTCTCTCCGAATCCTCTAGGAGTTCCAGTCGCAAAAGACCCCGGATGCCTAAGGAGTTGGTGGGTATGTATGAGCCTAAGTTGGATGTGTTGGATTGGTTGAGTTTGTTTGAGTATAATCATGGGCTCCAGAACATTACAGGAAATTAGTTACTTTCCTGGTTGTTCTCTAGGCTCCCCCCTGTTGCAACTGATGTGGTAATGGAGTTGGGGGAGGAGGATAGAAATGATTATGAGTGTGTGAAGCTAGCTTTAATAGCTAGATTTGGGAAGACCCCTTCCCAGTACCTGTCAGAATCGGAAACTACCACCCCCGAAGACTCCTCACCTGACTCCTTAGAGGAATACTCCTTAGTAGATGTCTTTGGTCTTCTTCTCTCCTCCTTCTTGATCTCCTGCGGGTCTTCGTCTGGCTTGGTGCTCTTCCTTCCCTTCTTGTCCTTCTTGCGCTCGTAGAGATAGGGACGAGCTCCGCTTGAGGCCACCCTGACAGTGGTAGGAACAAGCTGTCAGGTGGACCCAGGGGAGCCAGTCCCTTAACGTCAGGGAAAAAGCCAGTGACGGCAGAAAAAACCCTGTTAGATGGTGAGTCCTTGCTGGCAGGGAGTGTTTCGGAAGTGGAGGGCTGATGTCGAAAAGGATTGGAAGAGAGTCCACTGCGATCCAAGGAAGGCTAAGCGGAGGCTGTACACGAGTAGTCAGGAGGAATGGTAAGGCTATAATGCTGGTAAGAGTGAGAGAGGGAGAGAGAGAGAGAGAGAGAGAGAGAGAGAGAGCTGGTACAGGAGAGCGAGAGAGAGAGAGAAGAAGGAGAGCGTGATCTGAAGTGGGAGCGAGCAACGAGGGGAGAGAGCGAAATAGTAAGGTGAGTGAGCGGGAGCGAAGGCGAATGCACAAGAGTCAGGTATCTAGCGGAAGGGAGAGAGAGAGCAAGCGGGAGCAAAAGCGTAAACACAAGAGTCAGGAATCTAGCAAAAGCGAGAGAGAGAGCAAGCGGGAGCGAAAGCGTATGCACAAGAGTCAGGTATCTGGCGAAAGCGAGAGAGAGAGCAACAGAGGGGCAAAAAGGATGGCTTACAGTACGGAGCCTGAACAAAGGGAAAGAGCTGAGAAAACAGGGAAGCCAAGGCAGGCTGAGTACTAGGTAGATAAAGTATCAAGGGACCGAGCTCAAAGAGCGGCACTGCAGGCGATGTTAGCGAAAGGCTGACAATGCGAGTTGCAACGCACAGCGTTGTGGGCGTGGCTACCTTTTAAAGGAAAAAGGACCAAAAAGACTAGAACGGTAAGGTCCGCAAGGTGCCTAAGTAAGCCTCCATCTTTTCCACAGTGTCCAGGGTCGCGTTGTGACAGTATGCCCCCTTCTCATCTGGGGTTCCCCGGGCTTATCCGGATGAAGGCGGTGAAAAAGACGTACCAAGCGAGGGGCATGGATGTGGCTTCTAGGTTCCCAGGTACGCTCTGCAGTGGAGTACCCCTTCCAATGTACCAGGTACTGAACTGTACCATGTCTGTAGCGAGAGTCCACCAGCCTCTCCACCTCGTATTCCTCAGGTTCTGGATTATCGGGAATAGATGAGCGTGGCACTGTCCGACCATGCGGATCTGATAGATAGTCCTTGAGAATGGACGAGTGGAACACAGGATGGATGCGCTTCATACTGTGAGGAAGCTTCAGGCGAAAGGCCACCGGATTGATCTGTGCGGAAATGGGGAAAGGCCCAATGAATCTGGCAGAAAACTTCCCTGGGTGTAGCCAGCGTGGTAAGAATTTAGTGGACAACCAAACCTTTGTGCCAACAGTCCATGTGGGGTTTTGAGATCTCTTCCTGTCAGCGTACCTCTTGTGGAGCTCCCTGCTGGTCTCCAAGTTCTTCTTAGCCTCCCCTTGTATACGTCTTAGTTCACTAAGCCTTTGGTCAACCGCAGGGACAGCAGTCGATGGTATTCCGACCAAGGGGGTATGCATGGGATGAAAGCCATAGGAGAAAAAGAATGGACTGATTCCTAGGGAAGAGTGTACTGTATTATTATAGGCGAATTCCGCCGTGGAGAGAAAAGATGTCCAACTCTCCTGTTCTTGACCACAGAAACAACGAAGGTACTGTTCTAAGGTGGAGTTTAGACGCTCAGTTTGTCCGTTGCTTTGGGGGTGATAACCAGAAGAGAGAGCTCTACTGATTCCCAGAGTCTTGCACAGTGTAGACCAGAAACGAGAAGTGAATTGAGAGCCTCTGTCGGAAACAATAGTTTGGGGTAGACCGTGAAGCCTAACCACATCTCTCAGAAAAACCTCAGCTACTTCTGGAGCCGATGGTAGGCCAGGTAGAGGAGAAAAGTGTGCCATCTTACTCAGGGAATCTACTGTAACCATGATGGCGGTAGAACCCATAGAGAGAGGAAGATCCACAATAAAATCAGTAGAAATGTGTTCCCAAGGACGTGCTGGTAAGGGTCCTTGTTGGAGAAGACCCAAAGGGCGATGCGTTGAGGGCTTACTGGAGGCGCAAACAGGACATGCAGCTACATAAGCCTTCACATCCTTGGCTAAAGTGGGCCACCAGAAATACCTTGATACCAAATTGGTCGTGGCTCCTTGCCTCTTGTGGCCAGCAGAGGGTAGATCGTGACACCAAGACATAGCTTGACTTTGAAGCTCTTTAGACGGAAGGAACAGGGTGTCCTTGTAGAAATACACTGTCCCTCTTTTCTCCAAAGAAGACAGACGGTCGTTGGGTATCTGAGTAGAACTAGTAGTACGTTCAACCTCTTGTAGAAATGAATTGACCGCCCCTAATATCCTCTTCCCCGAAAGAATCTCTTCAGGTTTGTGTCCTTCTACTGGACATTCTTCTCCTAGGCTCCGGGATAAGGCATCAGCCAACACGTTCTCCTTCCCCGGAAGATACGTGATGTCAAAGTCAAATTGGGAGAAGAAATATGCCCACCGGGCATGTCTGGAATTGGGACACTCCATTTGTTGGAGTACCTTGAGGTTCCTATGATCCGTTCTCACCAGAAATGGATGGGCCGCCCCCTGTAACAGATGTCTCCACTCGACACAAGCCTGGCGGATGGCCAACAATTCCCGTTCCAATACCGAGAAGTTTCTTTCACTCGGGGTGAGTGTCCGGGAGTAGTACGCCACCGGGTGTTCGATACCATCCTTACCAGACTGTAATAAGGCTGCTCCTATGGCACCTCCAGAGGCGTCCATTTCAACCACAAAAGGAAGGGACTGATTGGGTTGAATGAGGATGGGCGCAGTGGTGAAAGCTTCTTTGAGTACCTGGAAAGCTTGTTCAGCCTTCGAGTCCCATGAAAATTCTTGACCTTTCTTTAGTAGGTTAGTAATGGGTAGCACGATCTCCGAAAAATTTGGGATAAAGCGTCTGTAAAAGTTTGAGAGACCCAAGAACCTTTGTATATCCTTAGGGCTGCTGGGAGTGGGCCATAGAAGTACCGCCTTCACCTTCTCGGGATCCATCTGAACTCCTTCTTTGGAGAGAATAAAGCCAAGGTAGGGAACAGACGAGGATTCGAAGATGCACTTTTCTGGCTTTAACAATAAATGATTCTCTTGTAGTCTTCTTAACACCTGCTCAACGTGTCTGTGATGTTCGGCCGGAGAAGAAGAGAAGACAAGAATGTCGTCAAGATAGACTACTACAAAAGAGTATAGCAGGTCTGAGAATATCTTGTCCACAAACCGTTGGAAAACCGCCGGGGCGTTTACCAGTCCGAAGGGCATCACTCGATATTCAAAGTGTCCCAGAGGTGTTCTGAAGGCGGTCTTCCACTCATCTCCCTCCTTGATTCTCAACAAATGATAGGCACCTCGAAGGTCTAGTTTGGTGAAAATGTTAGCCCCTTCAACTGCTTCCAGTACTTCCTTTATAAGCGGCATGGGATATCTGTCTCTTATAGTCATACGGTTCAAACCTCGATAATCAATACACGGTCTCAATTCGGAGGTCCCTTTCTTGGGTACAAAGAACATAGAAGCTCCGGCAGAGGAGCGTGACTCTCTGATGAGACCGTTCTGAAGGTTTGCTTCCAGGTATTCCTTAAGGGACCTTCTTTCTGGGAGAGACATGGGATACATTCGGCCAAAAGGAACTGAAGCACCTGGTTTTAATTCAATGGAGCAGTCTTCAGGCCGATGAGGAGGTAAAGAGCGTGGTAGTTCATCTTGAAAAAGTTCGGCGTATTGTTGGTAGCAGAGCGGCACCATCTGCACCACTGAGGCAGACTTAGGAGTAGGGATTCCCTTACCGGGAACCGGATTAGTCTGGAGAAGGCAGGAAGAAGTACAGAAAGAAGATGAAAAGCATATAGTGTTGGCTGACCAGTCAATAGTAGGATTATGCCTACGTAGCCATGGTATACCCAGTATTATTGGGAAGTGTGCGGCTCTTATCACATCGAAAACAATCTGTTCCTGGTGTTGAAAAAGAAGCATAGTAGCAGGTAAGGTTTCTTGTACAATGGGCCCGGAGGAGAGTGGAGTTCCATCCACTCCTTCTACGGGTAAGGAACGGCTCTTTTGTAGAAAAGGCACCCCCTGATCTTGAGCCCACCGGACATCGATGAAATTACCCGCAGCACCACAGTCCACCATAGCCAAGACCTCAACAGTGGGATTGGGCTCGAAAGTGAGATGAATGGTGAACACCAACAATCTGTTATCATCTTCTATAGCCTTCTGACAAGTAAGGTTGCAGGGATTGATCATCTCTGCCCGGTTCTTATCCCTGCTCAAGACCGAGGAGAAGCGTTTCCCGAACGTCTTGGAGGTACTTCGGGGCAGTTCCGGAGCAAATGCTTAGAAGATCCACAGTACATGCAGAGACCTAGATCTCTACGCCTCTTTCTCTCCTCTGGAGTCAGGGGACCTCTAGTAGTTCCGATCTGCATTGGTTCTTCAGTCTGGCTCCGATTAGGAAGAGAAACTGGAGTAGTACTGGCAGAAGGAAGGTTTCGGAACCTCCTCCTTTCTTGTCTTCGCTCTTGAAGTCGGTATTCCAGCTGAAGAGTCAAAGTCACTAGTTCTTGGAAGGAGGTCGGACGAGCCACTCTGGCTAGCTCGTCTTTGAGATCGTCATGGAGTCCCCGGCGAAAGAGGGTTTGTTGAGCAGAGTCAGGCCATCCTGCATCCTTTGCCAGTCTGATAAAAGCAGAAGCAAAAGTTTGAACATCTTGATTCCCTTGACGAATGTCCAAGAGGGCTTCATAAGAGGAAAACTGTACCTCAGGTCTGTCGAATCTGGCTCTCATCTGTTGGGTAAATAGGGAATAATCGTTGATTGCTGGATCGGATTGGGATATCAACGGGGTGGCCCAAGCCAAGGCGTTTCCGACGAGATTAGCAACAAGGAAACCAACCTTGGACCTGTCCAATTCGTAGGCCTTCGGTCTAAAAGTGAAATAGACCATGCAAGCATCCAGGAATTCCTTCAAATGTTTTGGATTGCCGTCATACTTTCCAAAAGAGAATGACTGTGGAGGCAAGTCGCCACGAGTGTCATCTCGTACTGCGATCTGTTGTCGTAGACTGACATTTTCGGTTCGGAGATTCTGTACTTCAGTCTGAAGGCCTTGGATAGCAGCTACCATCTCCTGAAACTGCTCTAGGGAGGCCATGTTGACTTGTGGGCGTTGCAAAATGTCAGAATCGGAAACTACCACCCCCGAAGACTCCTCACCTGACTCCTTAGAGGAATACTCCTTAGTAGATGTCTTTGGTCTTCTTCTCTCCTCCTTCTTGATCTCCTGCGGGTCTTCGTCTGGCTTGGTGCTCTTCCTTCCCTTCTTGCCCTTCTTGCGCTCGTAGAGATAGGGACGAGCTCCGCTTGAGGCCACCCTGACAGTGGTAGGAACAAGCTGTCAGGTGGACCCAGGGGAGCCAGTCCCGTAACGTCAGGGAAAAAGCCAGTGACGGCAGAAAAAACCCTGTTAGATGGTGAGTCCTTGCTGGCAGGGAGTGTTTCGGAAGTGGAGGGCTGATGTCGAAAAGGATTGGAAGAGAGTCCACTGCGATCCAAGGAAGGCTAAGCGGAGGCTGTACACGAGTAGTCAGGAGGAATGGTAAGGCTATAATGCTAGTGAGAGAGGGAGAGAGGGAGAGAGAGAGAGAGAGAGAGAGAGAGAGAGAGAGAGAGAGAGAGAGAGAGATAGAGAGCTGGTACAGGAGAGCGAGAGAGAGAGAGAGAGAGAAGAAGGAGAGCGTGATCTGAAGTGGGAGCGAGCAAGGAGGGGAGAGAGCGAAATAGTAAGGTGAGTGAGCGGGAGCGAAGGCGAATGCACAAGAGTCAGGTATCTAGCGGAAGGGAGAGAGAGAGCAAACGGGAGCAAAAGCGTATGCACAAGAGTCAGGTATCTGGCGAAAGCGAGAGAGAGAGCAACAGAGGGGCAAAAAGGATGGCTTACAGTACGGAGCCTGAACAAAGGGAAAGAGCTGAGAAAACAGGGAAGCCAAGGCAGGCTGAGTACTAGGTAGATAAAGTATCAAAGGACCGAGCTCAAAGAGCGGCACTGCAGGCGATGTTAGCGAAAGGCTGACAATGCGAGTTGCAACGCACAGCGTTGTGGGCGTGCTACCTTTTAAAGGAAAAAGGACCAAAAAGACTAGAACGGTAAGGTCCGCAAGGTGCCTAAGTAAGCCTCCATCTTTTCCACAGTGTCCAGGGTCGCGTTGTGACAGTACCTTAAGAGGTTTAGGACCCTCAAAAAGAATGATGGTACCCCTTGGGCTACCTGGGTGAGTGAGTGTTTGAAAAACTTAGAGGGATGGATTAAGGGTTACAAGGTGAACACTTATGAGGGAATGAGAAATCTTGTTGGAGTCCATGTATGATGCCTGCTCTCCTGAGCTCAGACAGCACTTGGCTGATTCAAAGGAATTAGATCCTAGAAAGCTAGCTAAGGCTGCTGACTTGTGGGTTGCCAACAGGGCCACTCACAAAGATTCAGGGGTCACTCAGAAAAAGGATGAGGAAAAGCAGCCACCAAAAGGGAACCAAGAGATTTCTAATACCTCTCAACCCACAGAGGGCCCCAAACCACAAAATAACCAGGGAAAGCCGCAGGGTAAACCACAACAGGTTAGTGTACCCTCTGGTCACAAACCAGAAGGAGGGCAGACCAAGCCACCCTTTCAGAGAGCATTTGGAACATGCTATCTCTGTGGGGCAACTGACCACATCAAAGGAGATCCCAGATGTAAGGGTAAACCTACAGGGATCAGCACAGTCTCCTTAGCCTTCACTCCTGATTAGGAAGTCCAAATGGCTAGTGCTCACTTTGAAGTCTTTGCTGAAGAACCTTTGGGTCTTCAAGCAAGTGTAACAGTAGAGTCCATGGGTCTGGTTAGTGATCAGAATAGGAGTGTGTACAACTCCATACCAGAAAACTCTAAAGTTTATTATATGGACAGTGTTCTTGTCAATGGCCAGGATACTCCTGCCAGGCGAGACTCTGGGGCCAGCAGAACAGTAGTGGATGAACGCTTTTTCAGTCCTGAGGATGTTGCTAAGGCACCCAAAGGTCCCACTAAGATATCTGGAGTCCCTGTCCAAATGGTTCCAATTCTACAAGCCCTCATTCAGTGTAATGACATGACAGTGTTGATTCCTGTCAGTGTTCAGACTGAGGTGCCTGGGAGAGTTCTGTTGGGGAATGATCTAAGAACTCTAGGAGTAGTATCCACTACCCCCAGGCCTCCCAGTATGGAGACCCAGAACCAAACCAAATCGGCTAGAGAGGCCACCTTAAGGAACCACTCAAAGCCTGTGGGAACCTCTACTGAGAACCCCACTCCAAGTCCTGGTGTTGGTAAATTGACCTCTGACCCAGGCACATTTCAGGCTAAAATGTTATGGAAATGGGAGCCCCAACCAAGCTCCATCATTGTTCCCCCAGTTATAGAGTCTGTGACTCCCCCTGCTTCTGAGGAAGAGGTGGATAGACCTACTGGAACCCTAACTAGACCCAAGAGAACTGGTAATTCTCAGTGCTGGTGGAAAACCAGAAAAGAAAAGTCTAAGTCCAAAAACCTCCAGACTGTTGGACCTTCTACAGAAGACTCCAACCCAATTCCTAGTCTTAAGGGGAAAAACTCCAAAAGTGGGTAAAGGTAGATCTAAGAGGAAGGAGAAGCATGTACCTTGCTTATCTCCATCCCCTCCAACCAAGAGGCCTAAAACTCACCCTTCTCCCAACGGAGAGGTGGTGAGGACCTCTTGAGGCCCCTCTAGATCTAAGGGAATCCTTTATAAGGACCCCTTAAAAAAGCCTAACACAGGTTCAGAAGTTGTACAAACTTCTGAGGGACTGGTCAACCAGATCCCCCATAACTTTAAAAAGACTAATGTTCCTCAAAGGGTATGTAGGTCATATAGCTTACAAAGGAAAACCTTTGACTCTACCACTGAACATAAGTTAGGGTGTCACCACCAAAATGCTGATGGTCTCTCTAGGATGTATGTCATCGACTAGAGGTATGAGATTCATCCAGGAGTGGATAAAATCCTCCTGTCCCTTAGTCTGGGGGGGGGGGGGGCGAGTGTTAGGGAGAATTCTCTGTTAAGGCTAATTTCCCAAACCTAGTGAGTCCCCCAGCAGCTTTACTGGATTTTTTGGGGATTATTTTTTTCTCCTGCTAAGAGTGAGACTCTTTTTTTCCCACTCTTAGACATGATTTGAGGTGTTCCTTTGACTTTGTATGTGTTTTATGGGCTATGGGGTCCTGTACCCCATAGGGCTTCATGTGTTTTTGGTATGTGGGTTACACAGCACCCTCCGTGCAGTAATCCAGGGGTGTCGTAGCAACCCCCAAACATAGACTCCATACCCTGGGACTGACTACTGTCTCCCAGGGCATGTAAAGTCACCATTGGCTTTACTAGTCTTAAATTGTGAACAGAACCAGTACAAACCATCATATTGTGGACGTACTCTAGTCGGGGCAATTCGATTGCCCCAGGGTCTGTTGTTCGAGGGGGCACTGTCCAGTCCCCCCGACCGAGTTTTGGCTGGTGGCAGTGGATACTACTTTTTATATTCGAGCGCAAATATATTCCTATGGGATTTTCCCATTGTTCGAGGCTACCACTTTTTAATATAGCCTCGAACATACCGCCGGTTTATTAAATTAATATAAATTCACTGCTTGGTATTTTTTGCCGAAACTCGGTTCCAAAATGGCGTTTGTGTTCGCTTCTGTGACTCCAACCCAAGTCGAGCCCTTTGATCCACTTTTTGGCAGGCTTCTCCACAGAAGCCTCCCAAAGTGGTGCCACTCTGTCTGGGTACCACAGGAGGTGTGGGAGGGGGTTTAGGCACCCTGGACTGAGTTGCCTCGGCAACTCAAGTCGCACTCTTGTGTGATTGGCCCAGTGGTGAGCCGCCCGGCTCACCACTTAGCATGTTTGAGTGACAGCTAGGACTGATGAATGGGGGTTTTTCTGCAAAAAAGCAGGGCTTTGGAGACTGCGACTTCAGACGTCGCCACAGGACCAAAGAATCCGAAGAGTGAGAAGCTGAGCTGACCTGCAACGACGACACCACCGGTGGAGCCCTGCTGAACCGTCTCACCACTTTTCCTGACGACAGAGGAGATCTTCAATCCGAAGAGTCTTCTTCCTTTGACTGGTGGGGATAACCAGTTTGCCCGCCTTTTCGCCTTCCCGGATCATCTCGCGGCCGCCTTACCTGTGCCAAGCACCCCGGCAACCGGAATACCATGTTTTCTCCACTACCGCGAATAAAAGGGTAGTACCTTTTAACCGGAGAACTCCGCGGCTGGTTTCTTCCCTGGCAGTGCAACGACCTTCAACCTTCCTCCACGTCGAGATCATCTCTTCCTCTGGACGACGCCGCGACTTGCACCCGCTGCCAGGAACAACTGCCCCCGCTGGAGGATCCTCTCCACTTTAAAGGTACTGTGTCCGCCTGGCCTCCCTCGCAACGGTCTGTGTGGGGTGACTCTTAAAGTCTCAATTCACCACTTGGGTTGGTCTTAGGCTGGCTAACTGAACTTTTCTAAACTGAACTGGTCCCTTTCTGAACTCTCTGCAAGACTTTCCAAGCCTTTTAAACTGTGTGATCTTAGGCGCATTGGTGTTCTACTCTCTCCAAGAGGGAGCCTGGCCTCTGAACTTTTTGCTCACATGTAGACTTTGACTTTCCTGCCTTGCTGAGTGCTTCTAAAGGATTGTGTTGTGTGCTGTTCCTAATTTCTGCCGTTTCCCTCCCTTTTTCTTAATCTTATTGGAGTGCCATCTTTAGTTAAGTGCTCACCTCTGTCTGGAAATAAGTGGTGTTAACTAACACTTGTCTAATAAGGAATAAGGGATGTACATATGATAATAGTGACTGTGTTTTTGAACTTACTTATAATAA
This sequence comes from Ambystoma mexicanum, assembly GCF_040938575.1. NCBI lineage: Eukaryota > Metazoa > Chordata > Amphibia > Caudata > Ambystomatidae > Ambystoma > Ambystoma mexicanum. Next base: position 390,631,069 of record NC_090922.1, read on the forward strand.
TAGTGCTAGAGTGTTTCTAAGTGTGTGTTTGCTTGTGCTACTGTATTTTGGTACCTATCTTGTATACTCTATATACTGTCTAACTCTTCTTGAGAGAAGTCTGGCTGCTCAGCCACGGCTACCAGGTAAATCTGGGTACAGACTGCTACCAATTGGGTTTACTGCCAACACCTGTAGTCTTAAGCCTTTTGCAGTGGTCCCTAAGGGGACTGCACAGGTTTCTGCCTAACACTGGTGTACAGCGGTGGGATTTGTACTGAGTATACATTTTAGTGTGCTTATAGATACCTTAGTGCAACTAACCACAAAGCTTAGCACTAAAAAAGTTATTTTCTAAACCTGTCAAACTATGGAAAGTTATAGTCAAGAGTCCCTTGCTACAAAAACTGCTGATTGTTTAAGAGTTCTCTGTAAGTATAAGAATCTCCTGACTAAAGGCAAGAAAATGGAGCTAATAGAAAGGTTGTTAGCAAACCAAAGTCTGGATGGTGGTTCAGAGGAACCTACCACTCCAGCAAATGTAGATAACAGCAATGATATTGATATTGATGCTAGTATTGATAACTTTGAGTCAGAAGCAGAAGAGGAGGGTGAAGATGCTATAGTAGTCTCCCCTGGGCCTCTACCTGCCCTACCAGCTGTACCTACTGGACCTTTACCAGGTCCCACACTTAATCCCCAATATATGGAATTGGCAAAAATGAAGCTTGAATTAGAATTCAAAAGAATTAGTGCTCCAACAGAACAACGGCACCAAGAACTAAGGCTCAGGGAAATGGAGCTCAACCATGAGTTAGAAATGAAAAAATTGTCCGTGGAAAGTGCTTCTCTCTCCGAATCCTCTAGGAGTTCCAGTCGCAAAAGACCCCGGATGCCTAAGGAGTTGGTGGGTATGTATGAGCCTAAGTTGGATGTGTTGGATTGGTTGAGTTTGTTTGAGTATAATCATGGGCTCCAGAACATTACAGGAAATTAGTTACTTTCCTGGTTGTTCTCTAGGCTCCCCCCTGTTGCAACTGATGTGGTAATGGAGTTGGGGGAGGAGGATAGAAATGATTATGAGTGTGTGAAGCTAGCTTTAATAGCTAGATTTGGGAAGACCCCTTCCCAGTACCTGTCAGAATCGGAAACTACCACCCCCGAAGACTCCTCACCTGACTCCTTAGAGGAATACTCCTTAGTAGATGTCTTTGGTCTTCTTCTCTCCTCCTTCTTGATCTCCTGCGGGTCTTCGTCTGGCTTGGTGCTCTTCCTTCCCTTCTTGTCCTTCTTGCGCTCGTAGAGATAGGGACGAGCTCCGCTTGAGGCCACCCTGACAGTGGTAGGAACAAGCTGTCAGGTGGACCCAGGGGAGCCAGTCCCGTAACGTCAGGGAAAAAGCCAGTGACGGCAGAAAAAACCCTGTTAGATGGTGAGTCCTTGCTGGCAGGGAGTGTTTCGGAAGTGGAGGGCTGATGTCGAAAAGGATTGGAAGAGAGTCCACTGCGATCCAAGGAAGGCTAAGCGGAGGCTGTACACGAGTAGTCAGGAGGAATGGTAAGGCTATAATGCTGGTAAGAGTGAGAGAGGGAGAGAGAGAGAGAGAGAGAGAGAGCTGGTACAGGAGAGCGAGAGAGAGAGAGAAGAAGGAGAGCGTGATCTGAAGTGGGAGCGAGCAACGAGGGGAGAGAGCGAAATAGTAAGGTGAGTGAGCGGGAGCGAAGGCGAATGCACAAGAGTCAGGTATCTAGCGGAAGGGAGAGAGAGAGCAAGCGGGAGCAAAAGCGTAAACACAAGAGTCAGGAATCTAGCAAAAGCGAGAGAGAGAGCAAGCGGGAGCGAAAGCGTATGCACAAGAGTCAGGTATCTGGCGAAAGCGAGAGAGAGAGCAACAGAGGGGCAAAAAGGATGGCTTACAGTACGGAGCCTGAACAAAGGGAAAGAGCTGAGAAAACAGGGAAGCCAAGGCAGGCTGAGTACTAGGTAGATAAAGTATCAAGGGACCGAGCTCAAAGAGCGGCACTGCAGGCGATGTTAGCGAAAGGCTGACAATGCGAGTTGCAACGCACAGCGTTGTGGGCGTGGCTACCTTTTAAAGGAAAAAGGACCAAAAAGACTAGAACGGTAAGGTCCGCAAGGTGCCTAAGTAAGCCTCCATCTTTTCCACAGTGTCCAGGGTCGCGTTGTGACAGTATGCCCCCTTCTCATCTGGGGTTCCCCGGGCTTATCCGGATGAAGGCGGTGAAAAAGACGTACCAAGCGAGGGGCATGGATGTGGCTTCTAGGTTCCCAGGTACGCTCTGCAGTGGAGTACCCCTTCCAATGTACCAGGTACTGAACTGTACCATGTCTGTAGCGAGAGTCCACCAGCCTCTCCACCTCGTATTCCTCAGGTTCTGGATTATCGGGAATAGATGAGCGTGGCACTGTCCGACCATGCGGATCTGATAGATAGTCCTTGAGAATGGACGAGTGGAACACAGGATGGATGCGCTTCATACTGTGAGGAAGCTTCAGGCGAAAGGCCACCGGATTGATCTGTGCGGAAATGGGGAAAGGCCCAATGAATCTGGCAGAAAACTTCCCTGGGTGTAGCCAGCGTGGTAAGAATTTAGTGGACAACCAAACCTTTGTGCCAACAGTCCATGTGGGGTTTTGAGATCTCTTCCTGTCAGCGTACCTCTTGTGGAGCTCCCTGCTGGTCTCCAAGTTCTTCTTAGCCTCCCCTTGTATACGTCTTAGTTCACTAAGCCTTTGGTCAACCGCAGGGACAGCAGTCGATGGTATTCCGACCAAGGGGGTATGCATGGGATGAAAGCCATAGGAGAAAAAGAATGGACTGATTCCTAGGGAAGAGTGTACTGTATTATTATAGGCGAATTCCGCCGTGGAGAGAAAAGATGTCCAACTCTCCTGTTCTTGACCACAGAAACAACGAAGGTACTGTTCTAAGGTGGAGTTTAGACGCTCAGTTTGTCCGTTGCTTTGGGGGTGATAACCAGAAGAGAGAGCTCTACTGATTCCCAGAGTCTTGCACAGTGTAGACCAGAAACGAGAAGTGAATTGAGAGCCTCTGTCGGAAACAATAGTTTGGGGTAGACCGTGAAGCCTAACCACATCTCTCAGAAAAACCTCAGCTACTTCTGGAGCCGATGGTAGGCCAGGTAGAGGAGAAAAGTGTGCCATCTTACTCAGGGAATCTACTGTAACCATGATGGCGGTAGAACCCATAGAGAGAGGAAGATCCACAATAAAATCAGTAGAAATGTGTTCCCAAGGACGTGCTGGTAAGGGTCCTTGTTGGAGAAGACCCAAAGGGCGATGCGTTGAGGGCTTACTGGAGGCGCAAACAGGACATGCAGCTACATAAGCCTTCACATCCTTGGCTAAAGTGGGCCACCAGAAATACCTTGATACCAAATTGGTCGTGGCTCCTTGCCTCTTGTGGCCAGCAGAGGGTAGATCGTGACACCAAGACATAGCTTGACTTTGAAGCTCTTTAGACGGAAGGAACAGGGTGTCCTTGTAGAAATACACTGTCCCTCTTTTCTCCAAAGAAGACAGACGGTCGTTGGGTATCTGAGTAGAACTAGTAGTACGTTCAACCTCTTGTAGAAATGAATTGACCGCCCCTAATATCCTCTTCCCCGAAAGAATCTCTTCAGGTTTGTGTCCTTCTACTGGACATTCTTCTCCTAGGCTCCGGGATAAGGCATCAGCCAACACGTTCTCCTTCCCCGGAAGATACGTGATGTCAAAGTCAAATTGGGAGAAGAAATATGCCCACCGGGCATGTCTGGAATTGGGACACTCCATTTGTTGGAGTACCTTGAGGTTCCTATGATCCGTTCTCACCAGAAATGGATGGGCCGCCCCCTGTAACAGATGTCTCCACTCGACACAAGCCTGGCGGATGGCCAACAATTCCCGTTCCAATACCGAGAAGTTTCTTTCACTCGGGGTGAGTGTCCGGGAGTAGTACGCCACCGGGTGTTCGATACCATCCTTACCAGACTGTAATAAGGCTGCTCCTATGGCACCTCCAGAGGCGTCCATTTCAACCACAAAAGGAAGGGACTGATTGGGTTGAATGAGGATGGGCGCAGTGGTGAAAGCTTCTTTGAGTACCTGGAAAGCTTGTTCAGCCTTCGAGTCCCATGAAAATTCTTGACCTTTCTTTAGTAGGTTAGTAATGGGTAGCACGATCTCCGAAAAATTTGGGATAAAGCGTCTGTAAAAGTTTGAGAGACCCAAGAACCTTTGTATATCCTTAGGGCTGCTGGGAGTGGGCCATAGAAGTACCGCCTTCACCTTCTCGGGATCCATCTGAACTCCTTCTTTGGAGAGAATAAAGCCAAGGTAGGGAACAGACGAGGATTCGAAGATGCACTTTTCTGGCTTTAACAATAAATGATTCTCTTGTAGTCTTCTTAACACCTGCTCAACGTGTCTGTGATGTTCGGCCGGAGAAGAAGAGAAGACAAGAATGTCGTCAAGATAGACTACTACAAAAGAGTATAGCAGGTCTGAGAATATCTTGTCCACAAACCGTTGGAAAACCGCCGGGGCGTTTACCAGTCCGAAGGGCATCACTCGATATTCAAAGTGTCCCAGAGGTGTTCTGAAGGCGGTCTTCCACTCATCTCCCTCCTTGATTCTCAACAAATGATAGGCACCTCGAAGGTCTAGTTTGGTGAAAATGTTAGCCCCTTCAACTGCTTCCAGTACTTCCTTTATAAGCGGCATGGGATATCTGTCTCTTATAGTCATACGGTTCAAACCTCGATAATCAATACACGGTCTCAATTCGGAGGTCCCTTTCTTGGGTACAAAGAACATAGAAGCTCCGGCAGAGGAGCGTGACTCTCTGATGAGACCGTTCTGAAGGTTTGCTTCCAGGTATTCCTTAAGGGACCTTCTTTCTGGGAGAGACATGGGATACATTCGGCCAAAAGGAACTGAAGCACCTGGTTTTAATTCAATGGAGCAGTCTTCAGGCCGATGAGGAGGTAAAGAGCGTGGTAGTTCATCTTGAAAAAGTTCGGCGTATTGTTGGTAGCAGAGCGGCACCATCTGCACCACTGAGGCAGACTTAGGAGTAGGGATTCCCTTACCGGGAACCGGATTAGTCTGGAGAAGGCAGGAAGAAGTACAGAAAGAAGATGAAAAGCATATAGTGTTGGCTGACCAGTCAATAGTAGGATTATGCCTACGTAGCCATGGTATACCCAGTATTATTGGGAAGTGTGCGGCTCTTATCACATCGAAAACAATCTGTTCCTGGTGTTGAAAAAGAAGCATAGTAGCAGGTAAGGTTTCTTGTACAATGGGCCCGGAGGAGAGTGGAGTTCCATCCACTCCTTCTACGGGTAAGGAACGGCTCTTTTGTAGAAAAGGCACCCCCTGATCTTGAGCCCACCGGACATCGATGAAATTACCCGCAGCACCACAGTCCACCATAGCCAAGACCTCAACAGTGGGATTGGGCTCGAAAGTGAGATGAATGGTGAACACCAACAATCTGTTATCATCTTCTATAGCCTTCTGACAAGTAAGGTTGCAGGGATTGATCATCTCTGCCCGGTTCTTATCCCTGCTCAAGACCGAGGAGAAGCGTTTCCCGAACGTCTTGGAGGTACTTCGGGGCAGTTCCGGAGCAAATGCTTAGAAGATCCACAGTACATGCAGAGACCTAGATCTCTACGCCTCTTTCTCTCCTCTGGAGTCAGGGGACCTCTAGTAGTTCCGATCTGCATTGGTTCTTCAGTCTGGCTCCGATTAGGAAGAGAAACTGGAGTAGTACTGGCAGAAGGAAGGTTTCGGAACCTCCTCCTTTCTTGTCTTCGCTCTTGAAGTCGGTATTCCAGCTGAAGAGTCAAAGTCACTAGTTCTTGGAAGGAGGTCGGACGAGCCACTCTGGCTAGCTCGTCTTTGAGATCGTCATGGAGTCCCCGGCGAAAGAGGGTTTGTTGAGCAGAGTCAGGCCATCCTGCATCCTTTGCCAGTCTGATAAAAGCAGAAGCAAAAGTTTGAACATCTTGATTCCCTTGACGAATGTCCAAGAGGGCTTCATAAGAGGAAAACTGTACCTCAGGTCTGTCGAATCTGGCTCTCATCTGTTGGGTAAATAGGGAATAATCGTTGATTGCTGGATCGGATTGGGATATCAACGGGGTGGCCCAAGCCAAGGCGTTTCCGACGAGATTAGCAACAAGGAAACCAACCTTGGACCTGTCCAATTCGTAGGCCTTCGGTCTAAAAGTGAAATAGACCATGCAAGCATCCAGGAATTCCTTCAAATGTTTTGGATTGCCGTCATACTTTCCAAAAGAGAATGACTGTGGAGGCAAGTCGCCACGAGTGTCATCTCGTACTGCGATCTGTTGTCGTAGACTGACATTTTCGGTTCGGAGATTCTGTACTTCAGTCTGAAGGCCTTGGATAGCAGCTACCATCTCCTGAAACTGCTCTAGGGAGGCCATGTTGACTTGTGGGCGTTGCAAACTGTCAGAATCGGAAACTACCACCCCCGAAGACTCCTCACCTGACTCCTTAGAGGAATACTCCTTAGTAGATGTCTTTGGTCTTCTTCTCTCCTCCTTCTTGATCTCCTGCGGGTCTTCGTCTGGCTTGGTGCTCTTCCTTCCCTTCTTGCCCTTCTTGCGCTCGTAGAGATAGGGACGAGCTCCGCTTGAGGCCACCCTGACAGTGGTAGGAACAAGCTGTCAGGTGGACCCAGGGGAGCCAGTCCCGTAACGTCAGGGAAAAAGCCAGTGACGGCAGAAAAAACCCTGTTAGATGGTGAGTCCTTGCTGGCAGGGAGTGTTTCGGAAGTGGAGGGCTGATGTCGAAAAGGATTGGAAGAGAGTCCACTGCGATCCAAGGAAGGCTAAGCGGAGGCTGTACACGAGTAGTCAGGAGGAATGGTAAGGCTATAATGCTGGTGAGAGTGAGAGAGGGAGAGAGGGAGAGAGAGAGAGAGAGAGAGAGAGAGAGAGAGAGAGAGAGAGAGAGAGAGCGAGCTGGTACAGGAGAGCGAGAGAGAGAGAGAGAGAGAAGAAGGAGAGCGTGATCTGAAGTGGGAGCGAGCAAGGAGGGGAGAGAGCGAAATAGTAAGGTGAGTGAGCGGGAGCGAAGGCGAATGCACAAGAGTCAGGTATCTAGCGGAAGGGAGAGAGAGAGCAAGCGGGAGCAAAAGCGTATGCACAAGAGTCAGGTATCTGGCGAAAGCGAGAGAGAGAGCAACAGAGGGGCAAAAAGGATGGCTTACAGTACGGAGCCTGAACAAAGGGAAAGAGCTGAGAAAACAGGGAAGCCAAGGCAGGCTGAGTACTAGGTAGATAAAGTATCAAAGGACCGAGCTCAAAGAGCGGCACTGCAGGCGATGTTAGCGAAAGGCTGACAATGCGAGTTGCAACGCACAGCGTTGTGGGCGTGGCTACCTTTTAAAGGAAAAAGGACCAAAAAGACTAGAACGGTAAGGTCCGCAAGGTGCCTAAGTAAGCCTCCATCTTTTCCACAGTGTCCAGGGTCGCGTTGTGACAGTACCTTAAGAGGTTTATGACCCTCAAAAAGAATGATGGTACCCCTTGGGCTACCTGGGTGAGTGAGTGTTTGAAAAACTTAGAGGGATGGATTAAGGGTTACAAGGTGAACACTTATGAGGGAATGAGAAATCTTGTAATGTTGGAGTCCATGTATGATGCCTGCTCTCCTGAGCTCAGACAGCACTTGGCTGATTCAAAGGAATTAGATCCTAGAAAGCTAGCTAAGGCTGCTGACTTGTGGGTTGCCAACAGGGCCACTCACAAAGATTCAGGGGTCACTCAGAAAAAGGATGAGGAAAAGCAGCCACCAAAAGGGAACCAAGAGATTTCTAATACCTCTCAACCCACAGAGGGCCCCAAACCACAAAATAACCAGGGAAAGCCCCAGGGTAAACCACAACAGGTTAGTGTACCCTCTGGTCACAAACCAGAAGGAGGGCAGACCAAGCCACCCTTTCAGAGAGCATTTGGAACATGCTATCTCTGTGGGGCAACTGACCACATCAAAGGAGATCCCAGATGTAAGGGTAAACCTACAGGGATCAGCACAGTCTCCTTAGCCTTCACTCCTGATTAGGAAGTCCAAATGGCTAGTGCTCACTTTGAAGTCTTTGCTGAAGAACCTTTGGGTCTTCAAGCAAGTGTAACAGTAGAGTCCATGGGTCTGGTTAGTGATCAGAATAGGAGTGTGTACAACTCCATACCAGAAAACTCTAAAGTTTATTATATGGACAGTGTTCTTGTCAATGGCCAGGATACTCCTGCCAGGCGAGACTCTGGGGCCAGCAGAACAGTAGTGGATGAACGCTTTTTCAGTCCTGAGGATGTTGCTAAGGCACCCAAAGGTCCCACTAAGATATCTGGAGTCCCTGTCCAAATGGTTCCAATTCTACAAGCCCTCATTCAGTGTAATGACATGACAGTGTTGATTCCTGTCAGTGTTCAGACTGAGGTGCCTGGGAGAGTTCTGTTGGGGAATGATCTAAGAACTCTAGGAGTAGTATCCACTACCCCCAGGCCTCCCAGTATGGAGACCCAGAACCAAACCAAATTGGCTAGAGAGGCCACCTTAAGGAACCACTCAAAGCCTGTGGGAACCTCTACTGAGAACCCCACTCCAAGTCCTGGTGTTGGTAAATTGACCTCTGACCCAGGCACATTTCAGGCTAAAATGTTATGGAAATGGGAGCCCCAACCAAGCTCCATCATTGTTCCCCCAGTTATAGAGTCTGTGACTCCCCCTGCTTCTGAGGAAGAGGTGGATAGACCTACTGGAACCCTAACTAGACCCAAGAGAACTGGTAATTCTCAGTGCTGGTGGAAAACCAGAAAAGAAAAGTCTAAGTCCAAAAACCTCCAGACTGTTGGACCTTCTACAGAAGACTCCAACCCAATTCCTAGTCTTAAGGGGAAAAACTCCAAAAGTGGGTAAAGGTAGATCTAAGAGGAAGGAGAAGCATGTACCTTGCTTATCTCCATCCCCTCCAACCAAGAGGCCTAAAACTCACCCTTCTCCCAACGGAGAGGTGGTGAGGACCTCTGGAGGCCCCTCTAGATCTAAGGGAATCCTTTATAAGGACCCCTTAAAAAAGCCTAACACAGGTTCAGAAGTTGTACAAACTTCTGAGGGACTGGTCAACCAGATCCCCCATAACTTTAAAAAGACTAATGTTCCTCAAAGGGTATGTAGGTCATATAGCTTACAAAGGAAAACCTTTGACTCTACCACTGAACATAAGTTAGGGTGTCACCACCAAAATGCTGATGGTCTCTCTAGGATGTATGTCATCGACTAGAGGTATGAGATTCATCCAGGAGTGGATAAAATCCTCCTGTCCCTTAGTCTGGGGGGGGGGGGCGAGTGTTAGGGAGAATTCTCTGTTAAGGCTAATTTCCCAAACCTAGTGAGTCCCCCAGCAGCTTTACTGGATTTTTTGGGGATTATTTTTTTCTCCTGCTAAGAGTGAGACTCCTTTTTTCCCACTCTTAGACATGATTTGAGGTGTTCCTTTGACTTTGTATGTGTTTTATGGGCTATGGGGTCCTGTACCCCATAGGGCTTCATGTGTTTTTGGTATGTGGGTTACACAGCACCCTCCGTGCAGTAATCCAGGGGTGTCGTAGCAACCCCCAAACATAGACTCCATACCCTGGGACTGACTACTGTCTCCCAGGGCATGTAAAGTCACCATTGGCTTTACTAGTCTTAAATTGTGAACAGAACCAGTACAAACCATCATATTGTGGACGTACTCTGGTCGGGGCAATTCGATTGCCCCGGGGTCTGTTGTTCGAGGGGGCACTGTCCAGTCCCCCCGACCGAGTTTTGGCTGGTGGCAGTGGATACTACTTTTTATATTCGAGCGCAAATATATTCCTATGGGATTTTCCCATTGTTCGAGGCTACCACTTTTTAATATAGCCTCGAACATACCGCCGGTTTATTAAATTAATATAAATTCACTGCTTGGTATTTTTTGCCGAAACTCGGTTCCAAAATGGCGTTTGTGTTCGCTTCTGTGACTCCAACCCAAGTCGAGCCCTTTGATCCACTTTTTGGCAGGCTTCTCCACAGAAGCCTCCCAAAGTGGTGCCACTCTGTCTGGGTACCACAGGAGGTGTGGGAGGGGGTTTAGGCACCCTGGACTGAGTTGCCTCGGCAACTCAAGTCGCACTCTTGTGTGATTGGCCCAGTGGTGAGCCGCCCGGCTCACCACTTAGCATGTTTGAGTGACAGCTAGGACTGATGAATGGGGGTTTTTCTGCAAAAAAGCAGGGCTTTGGAGACTGGGACTTCAGACGTCGCCACAGGACCAAAGAATCCGAAGAGTGAGAAGCTGAGCTGACCTGCAACGACGACACCACCGGTGGAGCCCTGCTGAACCGTCTCACCACTTTTCCTGACGACAGAGGAGATCTTCAATCCGAAGAGTCTTCTTCCTTTGACTGGTGGGGATAACCAGTTTGCCCGCCTTTTCGCCTTCCCGGATCATCTCGTGGCCGCCTTACCTGTGCCAAGCACCCCGGCAACCGGAATACCACATTTTCTCCACTACCGCGAATAAAAGGGTAGTACCTTTTAACCGATGAACTCCGCGGCTGGTTTCTTCCCTGGCAGTGCAACGACCTTCAACCTTCTTCCACGTCGAGATCATCTCTTCCTCTGGACGACGCCGCGACTTGCACCCGCTGCCAGGAACAACTGCTCCCGCTGGAGAATCCTCTCCACTTTAAAGGTACTGTGTCCACCTGGCCTCCCTCGCAACGGTCTGTGTGGGGTGACTCTTAAAGCCTCAATTTACCACTTGGGTTGGCCCTAGGCTGGCTAACTGAACTTTTCTAAACTGAACTGATCCATTTCTGAACCCTCTGCAAGACTTTCCAAGCCTTTTAAACTGTGTGATCTTGAGCGCATTGGTGTTCTACTCTCTCCAAGAGGGAGCCTGGCCTCTGAACTTTTTGCTCACAAGTAGACTTTGACTTTCCTGCCTTGCTGAGTGCTTCTAAAGGATTGTGTTGTGTGCTGTTCCTCATTTCTGCCTTTTCCCTCCCTTTTTCTTAAACCTATTGGAGTGCCATCTTTTGATACCAAAGCTCTGGTCAGTGTTTGCTTGTGCTACTGTATTGTGGTACCTATCTTGTATACTCTATATACTGTCTAACTCTTCTTGAGAGAAGTCTGGCTGCTCAGCCAGGGCTACCAGGTAAATCTGGGTGGTACAGACTGCTACCAATTGGGTTTACTGCCAACACGTGTACTCTTAAGCCTTTTGCAGTGGTCCCTAAGGGAACTGCACAGGTTTCTGCCTAACACCAGTACCTTAAGAGGTTTAGGACCCTCAAAAAGACTGGATGGGTTAAGGGTTACAGAGTAACTGCCTTTGAAGGAATGAGCAATCTGTTTTTGTTGGAATCTATTTTTGATGCCTGCTCTCCTGAGCTGAGACAGCACTTGGCTGACTCAAGAGATTGATCCCAAGAAGCTAGCAAAGGCTGCTGACTTGTGGGTTACCAGCAGTGCCATTCACAAAGATTCTGTGGCCACTCACAAAAAGGATGAGGGGAAGCAGCACAAGAAAGATGACAAAGAGAATTCTAAATCCCACCACCCAAAAGAAGGCTACAAACATAAGAATGGTAAGCCATTTGGGAAACCAGGTCAGTCTAGTGAAACTTCTGGTGCTAAACCAGCCGGAGGTCAGCAGAAGCCCCCATTCCAGAACACATTTGGAAAATGGTATGGTTGTGGGTCAACTGACCATGTGAAAGGGGATCCCAGATGCAAGGTTAAACCTTCGGGGGTCCACACTTCCTCCTTAGCCTTCATCCCTGAGGGAGAAGTTTATATGGCAAGTGGAAACGTTCAGCTATTGGCTGAAGACCCCATTGGGATCTCAGCCAGTGTTTCTTTAGTGTCCTTTGGTCTGTGGGAACAGCAGAATGTAAATGTGTATAACTCTATTCCAGATAACACAAAATAATATTACAATGACAGTGCACTTGTGAATGGCCAGGAGAGCCCTGCCATTAGAGACACTGGGGCCAGCATTGCAGTGGTGGATGAGACCTTTCTCAAATCTGAAGATGTTGCTAAGGCACCCAAAGGCCCCACTAAGCTTTCTGGAGGCCTTGTCCAGATGGTTCCAATACTACCAGCTCTCATCCAGTGCAAAAATATGACTGTAAGAATACCTGTCAGTGTACAGAATGAGGTGCCTGCGAGAGTCCTGTCGGGGAATGACTTAAACACGCTTGTAGTTGTATCAAGCACCCCCAGCCTCCCAATACAAGGAAGCAAGAGCAGACTAGACTGGCCAGAGAGCAAACTTTGGATGTCTCTCAGTGGGTAGTTACAGAAGTACCTATAACTCCCAGTCCACAGGAAGGACACCCTTCTAATTCCAGGACAAGGAAAGAGACAAAGGGGAAACCCCAGGTCTCAGGAAGAAAGAAAGGTATCACCCCTGTGCACAAAACACGAACATCCCTGAGCGGACAGTCCAAGGTCACACCTGTGAGCCCTCCACCAGCTGAGGCTGAGTGGGAGGACCAACCAGAGAATGGTGAACCAGCTGCTGGTGAAACAGAGCTGGAAGAAGCCCTTCCCCCTGTTGGAGATCTGGATTCTAAAGACCATCCTGAGCTGCAGACTGTGCTTGCAGAAGGTGGCCGCTGTAGGGCAGACCTCAGCAGAGGTCAAAGAATGTCCTACTCTTGAAGGACTTCACCAACAGGCAGCTTCCCAGCTGGAAGGGCAAGAGCCAGGGAAGTACAGACTGTACTGGGAGGATGGCCTCCTTTACAGTGAGCCTATAGAGTCTACCCCAGGGGACTACAGAAGACTTGTAGTGCCTCAGGAGGTGAGACCCCAGTTTCTACAGTTAGCCCATGAGATTCCTTCAGCTGGTCACTTAAGTTTTAAGAAGACCAAGGAAAGGATTGCTACTGGCCGAAGATAGGGTCTGTTGTACATAAATTCTGTAGAAGCTGGCAAACTTGTCAGACTTCTGGCAAGAGTGGAGCCAAGAACGTGGCACCCTTGGTGCCTCTCCCAGTGGTGGGAGTTCCTTTTGAGAGGGTAGGGATTGACATTGGTGGTCTCCTGGACCCTCCCACATCTTCAGGCAACCGATGTATATTGGTTGTGGTAGACCATGCTACCAGTTATCCTGAAGCTATACCTATGAGAACTGTTACTGGTCAGGCAGTGGCTAAGGCCCTCCTTGGTATTCCATTTTACCAGGGTAGGTGTTCCTAAGTAGGTTATCTCAGACAGGGGAACCAATTGTATGTCCAACTACATGCAAGCCATGTGGAAAAACTGGTGTTACCTGCTAGTTCTCAACAGCCTACCATCCCCAAACTAATGGGTTGGTGGAGAGGTTTAATAGAACAAAGAAGAACATGAGATGTGCTTTAGAAGAACCCCATAGAAGAAAGTGGGACCTTCTACTGCCATGCCTTCTGTTTGCTTATAGAGAAGTCCCTCAGGAAGGGGTTGATTTCAGCCCCTTTGAGCTCCTCTATGGTCATCCGGTTAGAGGTCCATTGGGCCTAATCAAGGAAGGTTTGGAGAGTGCTCCTTCCCACAAACCAGTTGGAGTCACTGACTATGTGTTAGGTCTCCGAAGGAGAATGACACACATGATGACAGAAGCTTCAGATAACTCGAAAAAGAAGGTCAGGCTCTGGTTAAACATTGTCATGACCAGAAGGCCAACATGGTTGAGTTTACTCAAGACCAGCTAGTTCTCGTTATGGTATCTACAAGACAGAGGGCCTTGCAGGACAAATGGATTGGACCCTTCAAGGTTGTGGGCAAACTTGGAGAGGTCAATTATTTGGTGGACTTGGGCAATTCCAAGGAGGCCCCTTGGGTTGTTCACACCAACCGCCTACAGGCATATTTATCCAGACCAAAACTTGGAGCTTTGCTCTTAGCATCTGATCAAGAGGAGGAGGAGAGTGAACCTCTACCTGACCTTCTTAGGGGACAGCCTTTAGATGGAAAAATAGAAGGAGTTAATCTCTCTTCTGATCTGATCCGACTATGAAACAACAGGAGGAGTGCAAAGTTCTGTTAAATCAGCTTGCCTCCCTGTTTTCACTGACACCAGGCTTGACCCCTTGGGGCCAGCATGATATCCTCACTGGTGACTGTCTACCCGTCAAAAGCAGGGGTTACAGAATTTCAGACCATGTACGAACCCACATAAAGAAGGAGGTCAAGAAGATGCTTGATCTCGGGGTAATCGAGCCATCCACAAGTCAAGGCAGGATCCAAGGAGTTGAGATTCTGTGTGGACTATAGAGCTCTTAATGCAGTCACCACGACTGATGCCCATCCTTTACCTAGGACAGATGAGCTGGTGGATAAACCTGGTTCAGCCAAGTATCTCAGTACATTTGTCATAACCTCAGGCTATTGGCAAATAGCTCTGACAGACCATGCCAAGGAGAAAACTGCATTTTCCACCCCAGGAGGCCTCTACCAGTTTAAGGTAATGCCTTCTGGACTAAATAATGCACCTGCTACATTTCAAAGTATGGTAAATCATGTTCCCAATGGGATGGAGGACTTCTGCATGCCGTACTTGGATGACATTGCAGTGTTCAGCCCCACCTTGGAAGACCATATTGACCACTTAGGATATGTATTGCAGGCTCTTGAGCAGGCCCACCTGACCATAAAGGCAAGCAAATGTCAAATTGGTCAGAGTAAAGTGGTCTACCTTGGACATGAGGTAGGAGGAAGTGAAATAAGTTCAGTGCCTTGCAAGGTACAAGCTGTAGAAGACTGGGCCACCCCTACTACTTAAACTCAGGTGAGAGCTTTTTTAGGACTCACTGGTTACTACAGGAACTTCATAGAGATCTATGGGACCATAGCATCTCCCTTAAATGTGATCTCACCAAAATTCCCCAAAAAGGTCAGGTGGAATGAGGAGTGCACTAAGGCTTTTGAAGGACTTAAGAAAGCCCTTTGTCAAGCTCCAGTCTTGAGAGCTCCTGACTACAACCAATCCTTTATTGTAAAAACTGATGATTCAAATACAGGAATATGTGCAGTTCTGAGTCAGATGGATGAGAAAGGCAGGGAACACCCTATCTGCTTCATCAGTAGGAAACTGAAGGATGGAGAAACAAGGGGGCCACTATAGAACGTGAATGTTTTGCCATTGTGTGGTCTTTGAAGAAGTTTAGACCATACGTGTATGTATCTAGTTTTGTAATTCAAACAGACCACCAATCCTTGAGATGGTTAATGCAGATGGGAGGAATCTTACATTGTTAAGATGGTCAATCAGCCTTTAGGGGTTTGATTTCCCCATAGAACACAGGTCAGCTTGTAATCACCAAAATGCTGATGGTCTCTCCAGAAAGTATGACCGACTGGAGTAAGGAGATTAATCCAGGGGTGGATTAAATCCTCCTGTCCCTTAGTCTGGGGGGGATGAGTGTTAGGGAGAATTCTCAGAAATGTTCTAATTCCCTTCTACCTTAGAGACACCCAGCTCTTTTTGCTGGACTTTAGGACTTTTAATTTCTAACCTCGAGAGAGTGAGACCTTTTTCCCACTCTCTCATGCATTTTTCTGTGATTTGGGCTTTGTGTTTCCTTTGACTTTGGAGTCTGACAAACTCCATAGGCATCATCTTTGCATTGTGGCGCACAGCACCTTCAGTGCAGTGACACAGAGAAGTCTCTTAGATTTCCCAAAGGTTTAAAAAAACTTCTGTTTGTGAAACTACTGTTTCCAAGAGCAGTGAAGTGAAATTGACTTTACTTACATTTTGTAACTTTCTAGACTCAGCACACACTATCTTACCATAGAGTGCTTGAGGGGTTACTTAGTATCCCCTTTGTGTAGTTTCTCATGTAACAATTTATTGTTAGACTTTCTACAATAAATAGCTGGTGGCAGTGGTTTACATTTTACTGCCATTTGGTGTTTTTACTGCGGGCTGCGTTCGTAGCTGCAGTAAGGCACCCATGGCTGCCCATTTTGTCAAAATGGCCCCAGTCTTTTTTTTTCGCCATTTCTTTTTTGGAAAGTTCCTTCCTGAGATTTACTCTGCGCGCCAAACCAGGTTTGGTCCCTTTGTGCGTTTTGCCTTTGGCGGGATTGACGAGTGAGGCCCGCCTCTGGCTACAGTATGTCTGACAGGGGGAGGAAGTGAGGGAGGTGCCCGAAACTTTCAGTGCTTAATCCCCTTGGTTACAGGAATGCACCCAAAGGTTTTGGCCGGCTGGCTGTCTGGAAAGGACAGCCACCCTGCTGTGTGATTGACAGCTAGGCTGGAACGAATAGCAGAAACCTGCATAAAAGACACGTTTTTTTGGCTTGGAGGACAGAGTCGACCACTGGATGAAGGAGTCCGTAGAAGAACTTCGAAGCGACGCCTGCTGCAACTCCTGGACTGTTGGTTTGCCCCAGTGAAGCCCTGCTGCTGTGCTGAACTCCGAATTAGTTTTGACTAGAGAAGCCCTGCAAGGATGACTTCTTCCCTTGGGTTGGTGGGACCAATCAACCCCAAAGTGAACTCGTTTGGACATCCTCTTGGAGCTGGTTGTACTTCCACTGCTGCTGCTGGAACCGAAGTGCCAGGGAGAGGAACACCAAACTGAGTGGATCGCTTTTAAGTCAGACCCGAGTGCCAGGAAGATCCTCCGGACTTCCTGAAGCAGGACTGACCAAGCCTGAGCCACCTCAACAGAGTGCTGGTACCCAGATGTGAGGAAAGTCTGAAGTGGTATCCGAGAACTGCTGTGTTGCTATTTGCTGTCAGACGCGAGCAGCTGAAACTGCAAAGTGCTGCTGAATTGAAGTTTGCCCATTGCTCCCGCTGACCTTACCATTGCAGTGCATATCATCGAGAGTCTTGCTGTCCACAATGTAATCACCAGTGATGGGAATGAGTATCTGAGTGTCATCCGCGTAGTTGGCATAGGTGACACCCAGATAGTCAAGGTCGTCAAAAAGTGGCTTGGGGAATACTTTGTAGAGAGCAGGAGACATGCACGATCCTTAGGGAACCCCACAGGTAACTGGGGTAGGAGTAGCAGAGGCTGACGGTGCAAAGACCCTCATGGATCTGTTATTGAGGAAGGACTCAATCCAAGCATTAGCTTGGTCAGAGAAGTGTTTTAGTTTGGTCAGAGAAGTGTGTGGCTGATGAGAGATGTTTACATTAGATTTTGTGGTTCACCAGATCAAATGCTGCTGATAGGTCAAGTAAGAGAAGCAAGGCCAGTTTGCCCTTGTCTTTCAAAGTCTGGGTTTGAATCTTGAGGTCGATAAGAGCAGTTTCAGTTCCATGTCTAGGACTGAATACTGATTGTCTCAGATCTAGTAGATTGTTGGATTCAAGGTATTGCTGTATCTGCAGGTAGGCAGCTTGGTTGAGTATTTTTTATCAGAAATGGAACCGTCGTGATAGGTCTGTAGTTAGCTGGGTTGTTTGGGTCTAAGGAGGGGTTTTTTAAGAGCGGGAGTACCCAGCTGTCTTTCAGGTTGTTGGGTACTATGCTGGATTTGAAAGACACAGTAATAACTGAAGTGATGAAGGGGGCCAATTCTTTTGCGTCCTCCTTAATAAGAGCGGCGGGACATGCGTCTCCCTGACAATTTGAAGGTTTGAGTTTCAGGATGATCGGTTCAACCTCTTTGATGGAGAGTAGTGTGAAATTAAATTGGGGCTGTGCGTTCCTGGTCGGGGTAGGTGGGTTCAGGGTGGGGTCAACATTAGTAATAAGACATTTCTTAATTTCTATTTTGTTTTGGAGCATGTTGATTTTGTCTTGGAGTGCATTCTGAATATTGGTGCACCATCGGCCGTCTTTGATGCAGGTATCAGGGAGTGGGGCAGGAGATTCTAACTCTTTCAAGATGTTAAGGAGTTCCTTGGTATTGGACTCGGCTTTGGAAATGTGGTCGTTGTAGTTATCTTTTTTGCTTGAATGATGGCTATCTCTTAGTTAAAGGAGGCTGCAGTGAGGTTGTCCTTATTTACCAAAGAAGGGGTGCTCTTCCATAATGCCTCAGAGGATCTTTTGATTTTCCTAAGAGCCTTACGGTGTGGAGTGTACCAGTTGTTGAGGTGGGCGCGCGGTTTGGATTTACGTAGTTTCAGCGGCGCTAGTGTGTTGATAGCCTTGAGAATGGTGTGATTGTACAAATCGACTAAGGCTGTGGGGCCTGAGGTGGTCGTAGTGGTATTATTGATTGGTTGAAGTAATGGAATGAGTTTCTCTATGGTTAGATTACGTTTGTTCTTAGTCATCATGACTGGTGCTTGAGTTTGTGATGTGGATGTTGCAGATTCTTTGATATTGAGCAAGATGAGATGGTGGTCAGTCCAAACGCATGGAGTATTAGAAATGATGTCAATATTGAAATTTCGGTCAGCTATCCAATCTAGGATTCTGCCTTTATTATGAGTGGGTTCATATATGCGGTGAGTGAACCCTAGTTCAATCATTGTGTCCTTGAGAGCGCAAGCTTTCTGGTCTTTGGGGTCATGTAGGCCTAGATTAAAATCTCCCAGGATGATGACTTGCGAGAAATGTTTAGTATTAGTAGATAGCAGTTGTGAAATATAATTTTCAAAAGTGGTGGTAGGACCTGGTGGGCGATAAACAAGAAGGATTGTGATAGTAAGGTGGGTGAAGTGAGTAGTTTGACAGATAGAAGTTCTGCTGACGACAGGGGTAGATTATTGACATTTCTCAAACCTAGTGATGTTTTGTATATAAATGCAATGCATCCTCCTTTGGAGATGTTGGCATCTCTATCTGTTCGGATGATAGAGTAGTTGTCCAGAATGGCAAGGGCAAAAGAAGGACCCGATGCTGTGTGAAGCCAAGTCTCAGTAATAGCAAGTAAATCCAGGTTGTGTAATGTTATAAGGGCCGCAATATCTAATGCGTGTGCCGTTAAGGATCTGGCATTGATGAGGGCAGCTTTTATTGGAGGTGAAGTATTATTCTGTTTACCATTGGGTAATCCCTGACTAAGTTCAGATGCATGTGAGGCAGTTGGGCTCACTATGATGGTTACTGCGGTAGAGTCATGGATGATAGGGGCGAAGTGTTACCCTAAAAATCTAGAGCTGAGTCTGTGGTTTCTATATAGTGTAGAGCATGGCAAGGTGGATAATGAAGTCAGTGTGGATACGTGGTGTGGTCAGTCGTTAGTAATACAGGAATGGTCGTTAGCATGTGTGGGTGTTGTGCTGTTGAGAGGAGAGGCTTTAATCAAATACAAAGCTTTGGGTTTGGTGTGTAATCCTGGTGGTATAGCTTTATAGCGTTGCCCCTCACAAGCCTCCCTGTAACAAGGGGGTTGTCCTACCCTCTATGAATTTAAGGGGTGTACAAGGTGAATTCAGTATACACTGGTTTTAGACCCTTTTGGGAGCCCATACAATTTGGGCAACCGTTGTTGAAAAGCCTCACAGCTTGTTGCCTTTCAAGCAAATCTTATTTTTACAAACTTTTCTAAAAACATTGTGCAAGACTTTTACTCACCTGCAAAGAAGATCTTCAGCTCCCCTAGACTTTGTTCAATTAACATTGACTGTCCTGGCTCCTTGAGAGACTCTTCTTACCTTTGACAGTGTGCATTTACCTTCCCCCCAGGAAAGGGTTAGGTTTGCTTGACATTGGAAGGTTTAAAGTCTACTTACCTGTTTATGAATTATTTGTTAACCTTTGTTTTATTCCCGTATCTAACCTTTGCACCAAACTCTGTATTGCTCTAAATGCACCACTGATTTATCAATATCCACCGTGTCCTAGCTATTTATGTCACCTGAGGGTGTAGGAAGTGTCTGTGTGCCACCCCCAATGGGTATCATCTGATTAAGAGAAACTAAGAGTGTGTTTTGAAGTGTATTATAATTGTTAGATGCTTTGCTCCCTTCTGAAGAAGTCTTATATAACTGTTAAATAAATTAATAAGTGTTTAATCAAGAAACCTTGGGTGCAAGTGTTTATTTGAATAACAGGCACTGTGAAACTCTGTGTTACAACCCTACTGCTCACATTGACCCCTCTTAAGATACGCCTGGCTGCTCAGCCTCACTACCAACCTGGGTAGTACAGACCTATACCAAAGGTTGGGTTCCTATTGCCAGGAGACCAAGGTTGCTGTAGTCTTCCAAAGGATAATGCACACAATCTTGCCTAACACTCTCCTTCGAAAGATACTGGGCCTCATTACGAGGCTGGCAGTAGCTGTGTCTATAGTACAGGCACGACTGCCGCTGTTATTCATTTTTTCCCGGCGCCCAGAAAAGGGAAGATACCGGGTCATTACGACCTTGCCGGACCCAGTAATTGCCTTTTTCTGGGCGCCGGAAAAAATTCTTCCCCATTCCCATTTGAGCCTTATAGGGTTCAATGGGAATGGGGAAGGTGGTAGCACCGGTACCGTCAATAATGGTACCCGTACTACAGTCCTGTTCTGCTTGCGGGTGCCGGTACGGCCACCAGGCCAGACAATTGGAATCTTCTACTCACAAAACAGAGTGTCGCAAGATATGGCCAAATTCCCGCTGACCAGGTCTTGTGCCGATTTTGTCATCTAGTGGGTTCTTGTGAAACTCTGAGACATTGGGCCTCGTTACGAGTCTGCCGGTCTGGAATTAAGGGTGTCGGTAGCAAGATACTGGCACCCATTCCAGACCGGCAGACTACACTGTGCCTGCCAGCCTCTGCGCCCGGCAGGGTCTTACCTGACGGGCACAACGGCTCCGGTAGGCACAGTTTTCACAGAAGCACCGGCACCGTTAGCAACCGTGCCGGTGCTTCCATCTCCCACTCCCATAGAGTCCCTTTGGACTCTATGGGAATGAGGACTTACGATTTCTGCCGCCTGATCTTGTAATGTTCCAGTTGCACCAGGATCTCAGGCGGCGAAAACAGTGTTATGGGATTACCGCCAACCTCGTAATGAGGCCCATTGTTTGATTGATTGTAAGACTTTGCAGGGTAGGAAAATGTTATATTTTGTGAGGTCGTTTACCTCGAAACTCTTTTGCGGATGTAGAACGATTTTGGCACACTATCTTACAATATAGTGCTGGAGGGGTTACCTAGTATCCCCTATGTCTAGAAACACATGTAGCAGTCAAATGCTACACTTTCCTATCGAAATGCCTGGTGGTAGTGGTTTTGCAACGAACTACCATGATTTTTCCCGACCGCGAACACCGGTTGCTAAAAATCACGGGAGCCATATTTTTCAAGATGGCGTCTCAGCCCCCTTTCTTTAAACAGGTCCCAGGCTTCTTTTTTTCGCCATTTCTTTTTCAAAAGGTCCTTCTCGAGTTTGTCTCTGCGCACCAAACCAGGTTTGGTCCCTTTGTTGCTACGCCTTTGGCGGGCTGAGGACTGAAGACCGCCTCTGGCGCCTGAGTGTCTGCGGTGGGCAGGAAGTTAGGGATGTGCCCGACACTCCCTGTGCTTAGTCTCCTAGGAGACCCAAATGCACTCTGGTGTGATTGCCTGGCTGACTGTCCGGTAAGGACAGCCACGCTGCTGGGTGAATGGCTGCTAGGCTGGAATGAATGGGAGAAAACTGTTTAAAAGGCGAGTCTCTTGGCTTGGAAGGTAGAGTCGACCACTGGAACGAAAGAACCGAAGACGAGCTGGAAGAGGACGGCTGCTGCAACTCTTGGACCGTTGCTTTGCCAGGTGAAGCCCTGCTGCAGGTCCGAATCGCTAAGTTGATCTCGACAGAGAAGCACTTTAAGGACGACTTCTCCCTTTGATTTGATGGGACCAATCAACTCGTACGTCACCTGGATACCATTCTCAGAGCTGGTTGTATTTTCCTCAGAGTCCTGCAGGAAACCGAATAGCCATGGAGAAGGACACCAGTTTGTGTGCTTCACTACAGCTACCAGAATCGAATTTTTGCTTCCCAGACAACCTCCCTCTTGTCCCCATGACTGAGGCTCAGGAACAGCGAGATCTGCAGGAACTGCCAGGAACAGAAGTCTTCAGCTGCATCTTTTCCTTCAAAATAAGGTACTGTGAAAACCTGACAGAGAATTTACCTCTCACTGCGAAAGTGCGTGAAACTTGGCAACTTGCAGGCCTAGTCAGCATGTGACCCGAAATATGAATCTTTCTTCTATGAACTACTTCTGGGAACCGTGGCAAAGACTTTTCCGTTTAACTACCAGAACCGTTTTTACCTATTGCATTGAATCAACTCGTCTGGTGAACTCAAATTATTTGCACTGTTTAAGAGTAACTGTAATGTTTGTTTTAGTAACTTATGCCTTTTTGCTCCTACTTCAAATGCTCTGTATGCCATTTTGCTCCTCCTTCGAAGTAGTTTAAATGTCACAGAACCGGATAGTGTGAAGTACTGTAGTATATTTATGTGTGATATTGATTGCCTCCTTTTAGTGAATGTTTTCTAACTGACTGTGTAATAAATTAATAAGTGTTTTACCAAGAAACCTTGACTATAAGTGTCTATCTGAATGCATGTTATTGTAGACCTCTGTGAAACACCTTTACAGCTCACATTCCCTCTTGAGATAAGCCTGGCTACTCAACTCGCTACCAAAAAAAGTGTGGTACAGACTTATACCAAAGGTTGGTTTTGCTTACACCTGTAGTCATAGTTGTGTGTAGTGGTCCCAGAGGGTACTGCATGCAAACTTTGCCTAAAAGGCACGGTGGACAACTTCTGTACTTATTGCTGTAATGGGTTTTATAAAATCTCTTGAATTGGCAGCAACTACTCCTTTTTTAAATGAAATGTAAGATTAACATTAATTATGTTTTTAGTGTATCGGATGTCATTGGTCTACCTTGATTGTTGTTTATGGAATGAAATACGTATTTGTTCTGATTTTAAGGTATATTAGAATTCTGTTCACAAAATGAACTGTTTATATATTTTGATTTTACAGATGCATTATGAGAGGATATGTACTTATATGTTCTAATTTTTGACTTTGAATGGAATTTAGATTGTAATCATTGTATTTTTTATTAAAGGTTGAATGAATGTAACCATATAATAATGAATACAAATAAAATAAAAAAAACATACAGGGTCAGGCAGTGGACCTCATTGCATGGTTTAGAATGACATTTTTGCAGTTTAGTTTTTAGACATTTGATGTCTTAGGGGAGAGCCGAAAATGTTATGTTACGCATTGCATAATACCAGGAAGTTGACACTCATGTTGTTGTCTTGGTGCAGGACGAGCTCCCGGGACTTTTCTCATTCAGTTTCTGAGCGGTTGAAAGAAATGCAGGATATATTTTGCCAACACACACCTTGTGACGGAGACCAAAACACCTACTCTAAAGGTTAGTCTTACGTGTTAATGTATGTATTTATAATCCACGGTATATGTGTTTAGGTGCCTCTAGTATGAGTTTTCAGGGGTTTATTTTCTCTTTACTTTGCAGTATAGTATCCTGACAGGTAAACAACTACATTGTATGTTATTGGATGCTGGGCAGTTGAATGCTGATGGGACTTTGTGACTTAGCTGGTTATACTTCAGTTGCCTTGGGAGTGAGTCTTCATTAAGCCTGACCTGTAGCCTTTATTTTTCGATACAAAAGTAGCTGAATAAGAAGATGGCAGTGTAACAGGAGTGGGAAAAGATCTTCTAGTCAGTTGTTCCATGGGAGCTGCACTAGACCCAGCAATGTCTGCCGTATTTCCATCCACCATCCACAATATGGGTACTACCAATATGCAAATGGAAAGTTCTCATCTGGTATGGTAGAGAAAGTTATAACACGACTGTGGATTCTGCTGTGTGGGAACCATGCCAGAGAACATGTTTGTAGGCCTGGTTTTTTCTTGGTAGAGACACTCACATACACGTTTTGCAAATGTCTACTATGTTGGTGGTAGGGAGGTTTTTAAGCAGCTTTTGTGGGAAATGTATAATCGCCTTGCCTAATGGCAGAGCAACTAATACAATAAAAGGGAATTAAAAATCCCCCTAAATTTACGCAGACATGGCAGAGCAGTCTGGGGAGGAGGGCTGGTAGGGATGATCATTTTGTCAAAACAGTTAACCAAGGAAAACACCCAATGCTGGACTGCTGTAAAATATACACTTTCTTTTAAGTAACACATGTTATAGCTAGCAGATTAAAATGAAATACTTTAGGAACACATTAAACACACAATGGAACCAGTGTGTGTTTAAAAACAGTAAGGGCCAATGAAAACATTGTCCCCCTCAACCATTAACATGTAAGCCCCCTACCCACTGATTGACACTGTCCATATAGTGCATGGCTGGGGAGGAGAGACTAGATAAACTCTTGCATCAACAAAATCATTAACAGGACCCTAGTCCTGCAAACTTTCCATTCAATATAGAGCTAGAAGAACTAGAAAAGGTTTTACGCTTTAAATCCCAAACCCCAAAAGAAAAGATGAGATCATACTTAAGAGTACTAGCCTCCAGGATTCATTGCATGCCTAGAAAAGGCAGACATAGGGCCTCATTATAAGTAGCAACAAGTGACACATAAGGCCTGATTCACAGAAGCGTTGTATAATGGCGCAACCCCATCGGAAAACGCTCTGTGAATCAAGCCCATAGTGGCAAGGCCTTTCAGCAACATAATTGTAAGGCAGGACCTTAACATAGCAGATAAAATGCAGAGCACCACACAAAGCTAGGGTAAATCAGACTTAGAGGCTCATTACGAGTTTGCTGGTCCGTAAATAAGGTGCCTGTCGTGTACCAGCGTCTTTCCGGACTGGCTAACTCCAAGTCTGCCGGTAGGGGTTGTGATATACCGTCAGCCTGACCTGTCGGCAGCTCAGGCCCTTACCAGCAGACAATTGCCGCAATCAGCGGCACTAGTATTACTGGTGCTGGTGATTGCAGCATCCTCATCCCATGGAGTCCTAGTGGACTCCATGGGAATGGGGAATTACCAGCCTCTCTGCCGCCTGTAATATCCCGGTAGCACTGGGATATCAGGCGGCGTAGACAGTACTGTAGTTGCCCTGTATCCCACCGGAATCACCGGCTGGATACTGGGGAGCGTATAATAAACTCCATGGAAATGGGGAGTTACCAGCTTCTCTGCCGCCCGTAATATCCCAGTAATACTGGGATATCAGGCGGCATAGACGGTACTGTAGTTGCCCGGTATCCCACCAGAATCTTCGGCAGAATACTGGGAAACTTATAATGAGCCCCTTAAAGTGCCAATTACAAGGATACACTACATTCTTAGGGCAGACACTGATACATACTGGTAGTACCACAAGTGAAACAGAGTAACAAGACATTGGGCCTCATTAGAAGTTTGGCGGTAGCCTTGCGGTTAAAACCGGCAGGCTGCCGCCAAACTTCCCAACATTTCTGGCGCCCACGAATGGGCAATTACCGGGTCATTATGGCCCTGCCGGACCCGGTAATTGCCCTTTCGTGGGCACCGGAACGGAATTCTCCCCATTCCCTATGAGCCCCATAGGGCTCAATGGGAATGGGGAGGTCGAATGCACCGGCACCATCATAAACGGTGCCGTTGCATCCGACATGCTGTGTTCGTGGGTGCCTTTCGGCCAATGCACCCGCAAGCACAACTCGTAGTTTGCCGGTCCGGGAACTACGGTACCGGCAAGCTTACCGGCACCGTAGTTCGCAGACCGGCAAACTTTTAATGAGGCCCATTTCCCAATACAAGAATGTAATTCAGGACTTTAAAAAGGCAGAGAAAATCAGGAGTACCAGGTAAAAAATTTCTTTTTTGGACCTAAACTGCAGGAACTCACTGGGAATCGAGGAAAAAGGCCAATGTCAAGTTAAGTACCTGTTAAAGTGACTTTCAGCAGCATTTAACTTACGTTTTTAAGGTTCCCCAAGGAATAAAGGACACATTTGGGCCTCATCACAAATTGGGCGGTAATCTGGCACAATTTTTGCTGAGTGGAAATCGCGTTACCTCCGGGTCGTGCAGCAGTATTAGCGCTGCATCACAACTTGGCGTGAACATTTGCCCCACTCCAGCGGTAACCCTATTACCGCCTGGCAGAAACATTGCTGAAATGAGGGCACTGCCGAACATTAGAACCAGAGTTAATTCCACGACACAGGGACCAGCCAGTATGGCCAGATCTGAACCTAAAAAGGCAGCAAGAGACTAAAATGGCAGAAATTCCTTCAGCAAGTAGGTAAACCTGCTTCTCATTAAAATTCCAGCAAAGTTGAGTGTAAGGACAGGGTTTCATCTAGATGTACCCACACTCTAAGCCCCTGTGAGTGTGAGTGTGAGTGTTAGTACATCTAGAGGAAACCATGTCCTTAAATCCCCCTGCTTGATTTTTTTTTTCAAATGAGTTCATTTTTTAACAAGGCAGGAAAACAATACATTCACTTAATGTCTACATTTAGAGTGCAAGAATGTACGAGAGCGTCACTCCCCCTGCCCCCGCTCTCCCCGAGTTCATCCCCTCTTTATGTCCCCTCTCCTTGGTCCTGTTCCTGTGGAGTGGGCCAGCTCTCTAAGAACCTCCTGTCCTTCTGGGGTTTATATGTTAGCGCTGCAAAGTCTCGGTCGAACTCAAGGACCGGGTTCCAAATGTTCCGGGAGCGGTGGAGGAGCCCCGCTCTAGCCGCTGTCACTTTTTCTGCGATGAGTACATCCCAAAGATTCACCCACCAAAGGGGCAGGAGTGGGCCCTCCTCCGATTTCCATGTGCGGGCCACCACGATTCTACCCGCCAGCAGACATTGGGATAGTAGCTTGGCTTTAGGGCCTGTGCGTTGATCAATCCCGGGGACAGGGGCGCCCAGGAGGGTAGGTTCGGGCTCTAGTGGAGGATTAATGTGGGTAATTTCTGCAATGGCCACCAGGCATTCCTTCCAGAAACTTTGGGCTTTGGGCACACGTCCACCACATGTGGAAAAAGGATCCTACTTGGCCACATTGTCTCCAGTAGGCTGGGTCCACGGTATGGTTCATGGGTTGCAGTCTTAGAGGGGGGTAGTACCAGCGCAGGAGGATTTTGTAAGCACATTCTCTATTCGTGACACAAGCGGATGCCGATTGGGTGCGGGTCCAAATGTCCACCCAGGCGTGGTCTTCTATGGGATGTCCCAGGTCTGCCTCCCATTGTGCCATGGACCGAGACTTGGAGGTTAGAAAGTCTTTTTGGAGAAGTTTGTATAATGCAGAAATCTTACCTCAGGTTCGTAGGTCCTTGAGGGTTAGTTCTATGGGGGTGGGAGGGCGAGTTGCCGCTTGGCGAGTTTGTGGGTGGGTGCACCAATGGCGCAGTTGGAGGTACGTGAACCTATCCCTTTCTTGGAGGTGAAAGGTCTCTTTGCATTGTTCGAAAGAAAGTGGTTGTCCTCCTTCGAAGAGTTGCCCCACAGTCTCCAATCCTCCCGCAATCTAGTTTTTGAAATTGTGGGGCGCTGCTCCAGGATAAAAGGCAGGGATCAGAAAGACCAGCGATGAGGGGTTGAGTCCCTTTGGGATCTTCTTTTGCTTCATCGTTTTGTCCCATATGGCGATAGTATGCTTGGTAGTTAATAGTAGGTCTTGCCATTGCCGTCTCGTCGCCGGTGGGATGTGGGGGAGGAATCGTAGGGGAAGAGCCAAGCGCGATGTCCACCCACTTGGGGCGATTGGTGATCGTTTGCCATGCCTTGGTGCATGCGAGTTGGGCTGCTATCTGGTATTTCTGTAGGTCTGGAACCCCCAGACCACCAAGTTTTGCATTCCCCATCATCGTATCTCTCGGGATCCTGGCCTTCCTCCCCCTCCAGATGAATTGCAGCATTTTCCTCTGCAGATTCTTAAGTGCCGGGGTCGGGATCATCTCCGGGAGAGCAGAGCATGTGTATAAGAATCTTGGGAGTAGGTTCATTTTACACACTGTGATCCTGCCCATCAGGGAGATCTCCTGGGACGCCCAGCGTTTCAGGTCGGCTTCCAATTCTTGGAAGAGCGGAGCAAAGTTCATGCGGTAGTCGTCTGATGGTTTGGCTGTGATACGTACCCCTAGGTAGTTGATGGCCTTCGTTTCCCATTGGATCGGACACATTGGGATCAAGTCTTCTCGCTCACTCGCTGAGATCCCTATGCCCAGTGCCGCTGATTTGTTGAAGTTTATGGTTAATCCTGTGACCCTCCCATAGCTGTTTAGTTCTGCCAAAGCGTGAGTCAGGGAGCTGCGGGGGTCGGTGATGGTTAGGAGGACATTGTCCACGTAAAGGGCCAGTTTATGATGTGAGGGGCCCACCTGGAGACCCTTAACTAGGAAGTTCATCCTCATCCTTTGAGCGAAGGGCTCCATGATCAAGGCGAATAGTAGTGGGGATAGTGGGCATCCTTGTCTGGTTCCGCAGGTCAGTGTGATGGGTGCCGAGAGATTGCCATTGATTCTGAGTAGGGTCGTGGACGCTTTGTAGTTAGCTAGGATCATGGTGCGGAATTCCAGCCCAAATCCAAAAGACTCCAAGGTAAGTTCCGTTAATGTTAATGTTAATGTTAAAGGACATTTGTACCGCGCACTATCACCACCGGAGTGGTCCTCTGGCGCTCTGGCGGCTCTGAAAGAGGGAGGGCGGGTGAGTTCGTGGGTGGAGGCTGGAAAAGTGCAAGAGAGCACTGATGTACTGTTGGCAGCCTCAGCCCGGTGGGTCCGTCGGCTGGGCCTGGGGTGTATGCGGCCGGTAGTCGTTGTGTACTGATGTGCAAGTCTATGTGCGTTTATTGTTTTGTTGTTGCAGTGTAGTGAGGTTTATGCGGTTTGTTGTGCTGGAGGTTTGTGGTTGTGTTTGGTTTGGAGTTTGAGAGCTGTATGCAGAGGAATAAATGTCCAATCCACTTTGTCAAATGCCTTAGTTGCGTCTAGTGCCATGAGCAGAATCCCCTGTGGGTCACGGGAAGCCAGGTCCACCAGGTTTAGGGCTCTACGGATGTTATCAGCCATGGATCGGTTCTTCAGGAAGCCAGTTTGGTCAGCTTGGATTATGTCTGGGAGGATGTGGGCTAAGCGAATTGCCAGGATCTTAGAGTAGATGTTGGCGTCTATGTTGAGAAGAGTGATAGGTCTGTATGAGGCTTGGCATCTCAGATCCCCCCGGGTTTGGGGAGAAGTATAGTGATTGACTCTTGCATGGAGGGGGTTAGAACGCCGGTTTCTCTGAAGGAGTTAAACAGTTGTGCCAGTGGGGTGAGTAGCTGGTGCTTGAAAACCCTGTAGAACCTAGTTGTGTAGCCATCCGGGCCCGGTGCCCGGGATTTAAGTGATTTTATGGCTTCATCTACCTCTTCATTGGAGATTGGTGCGTCCAGGAGATCTCGGGCGGAGTCCGGGATTCGGGGGAGAGCAGCATTGCGTAAGTATTCCCTTTGTTCGTTCACGTCTCGTGGCGGGCGGTCATTACCCGTTTCAGATGTTCCGCTGCCAGGCGTTGTTTGTCTTGTTCTGCGTATTGGGTTTGGTCTTGTGCGTCTCAGAGTCCAATAATCGTGTTGTTTTGTTTTGCTTTGGCCAATTTGGCTACCGATAATTTGTTCGCTTTATTATTTTTGGCGTAACAGAATTGCTTGGCCTTTGCCATTTGGTGTGCTGTGTGTTCTGTGTAGTGCGCTTCGATCTTTTTCTGTGCTGTGCGAATGGCTCGTTGGGTTCTTGGGGACCAGCCTTTTTCTTTATAAGTTTGCTCTGCTCTCCGGAGGTCGTCTTCGAGGACTAGGCGGGTTTGGCGTCTGGCTTTGTGGAAGGCTACTCCCTGTGCTATTAATTCCCCTGTACGACCGCTTTCATGGCATCCCATGTATTGGCGGGCGAGGTGTCTGCTGTAGGGTTTTCCCGGAACAAGTTCTTGATTGTTGTTGCAATCGCGTCCCTAAGTGGCATTTCGTTAAGGATTGGGTCATAAAGCGTCCATCTACGTTGGGCCGGGTGGGGGGGGGTCTTGAATCCGGATTTCCAAGGACACTGGGCCATGGTCCGATAGGATCTGTGAGCCTATGTTAACGTCATTAGTGAATGAGAGAATCTGGGGGGAAACCAGAAGGAGGTCGATCCTAGAGAAAGTTCTATGGATGTGGGAGTAGAATGAAAAGTCTTTTTTAGAGGGGTGGAGAACCCTCCATGCATCTACCACCTCCAGTGTTCTGAATAATTGTAGAAGTGCTAAAGCTGAGGTGAAGTCTCCGGCTGATGGAGGGTGAGATTTATCCTTTGTGGGGTCAGGGACTTCGTTGAAGTCGCCGCTGATGATGACTTGGCCCTCTAGGAAGGAGGGGAGGGTAGCACATAGGGCCTTGTAGAAGGCGGTTTGAGCCGAGTTAGGAGCGCAAATTGACACAATGGAGTATAACTCCCCAAGTAGAAGGCATTTCACTGCAACAAAGCGGCCCTGGGGGCAGGGTTTTGTGTCCAGAATCTGGGGGTCCACCCCTTTCCTGAAGAGAATCGCAGTGCCCCCTTTCTTGGAGTCTCCAGATGCGCCAAATTGTTTCAGGAAGAGGCGGGAGCGTAAGCGCCCAAAGTCAGCTGGTAATAGATGTGTTGCCTGCAGCATGGCCACCGCAGCATTTTCGTCTTGAAGTTTCTGCAATATTGACTTGCGTTTAGCTGGGGAGTTTAGTCCTCTGACATTCAGTGAGACGAATTTCAGGGTGGAGTGGTCTGGGATGCAGGCAGGGGATATCGCTGAGTTTGGGAAGGGAGCGGGAGGTAAAGCCTTGTCAGCCGGCATCTCGTATGTACGATGGCTGCGTATTCTCCTGCCATTTAAGTTTTTGCTCCGGCCTCCAACAGGGTGGCAGAGGGGGGGGGGGCAGGAGTGTCGGTCCAGCACCCCCCTTGGCCAACGTGGCCCAGTAACTGTTTGTAGCCAACATGGCCAAAATTATCGGTATCGCCTTCCAAGGAATTAGGTGGATTGTTCCTCGGAAGCGGCCACGTGCCGTGGGGTAGGGCCCGTCACCCCGACTGACGGGGCATTCCTTTACTTATTCTGGGTGATGGGGTTCCTCTGGTTGGCGCTATTTCTTTCGTCTGAACCTCGGGACTCTGGACCAGGAGCTTGGCTTAGCTATGGGTGACCCTGGTAGGTCTGAGTCGGTAGCTTTCTCAGGATTCATGGGTGACCAAGCTTCAGGGGATGTCGCCTTCATGATCATCTCGGCATCTTCCAAGTGGCTAATCCTTCTCTGGGTGCCTTTGTAGGAGAACTGAAGAGCCATTGGGAAGAGCCATCGATAGCAGATTTGTTGGTCTTTTAGAAAGACAGCCAGGGGTCGGGGCGCTCGTCTTTTCTGGAGGGTGAGCATAGATAAATCTTGGTAAATTTGGATGGGGGAGCCCTGAAAGGTTATTTCCTCACGAGTGCGGCTGATTGCTGAGATGGCTTCTTTCGTCGTGAAGAAATGTACTCAGGTGATGACATCTGGTGGAGGATCTGACTCCACTCCGCGGAGAGGACGCATCCTATGTGTGCGATCCAGAAGGAGCTATGACTCTTCTAGGTCAGGGAGAAGGGCTTGGAATAGTTCCCCCACGTATTTCACCAGGTTTTTATCTGGGACTGAGGTCGGGACCCCTCGGATGCGCAGGTTGTTGCGTCGGGCCCTATTTTCCAAATCTTCTTGTTTAAACTCTAATATCTCACATTTATCCTGGAGGAGTTTGATTGAGTGCTGGACTTCTACCAGGGTGGTTGCTTGGTCCTGGGACCGGTCCTCAATTTCCCCTATTCTCTGTTCGACGTCTGTAACCCTCTGGTCAGTGTTTTCCAGTTTGGTGGATAGTTCCAGCATACATTATCTGAATTCAGATTTAATATCAGCCATGAAGGCCTTAATGTCACGTTTTGTTGCTAGGGTACTCAGGGGCTTCCTGAGAGGTGGAACCAGGGGGTTCTTGTTTTTTAGATTTGTCCGTGGACATCTGCATTCTTGCCGACTTTGACCTGTTTAGTCATCTCGCTTCCCTGGTTGCGTCGGGGGCCCCACGGATGATTTCAGTGGTGAGGGGGGTTTGGGGGCTGAGGGGCGCAGGAGGCAGGTAAGGGGTCACAGAGGGTGGGTCGGGGCGCCCCAGGAGATTCTCCCGTGTATTCTGTTGGTGGGTCGTAGTTGGTCTCTGGCTTCCCACACTTAGTTGCCACTGAAGATTCACCAGTGGTGCCGCTGCAAAGTAAGGTGGAGTAGGGTGGAGATCCCGGCGAAATGGTAGGGGGGGTGCTTCCCCGGCGCTGGCGTTCTCCTAGGCCAATGGGGGTTGCTGCGGACCGTTGGGCGTGGGGGCCACCGCTGCCTGTGGCGGTTCTTCGTGGGGGGGCTCATAGGTGGTGCGATGCAGTAGCTGCCCCCAACCCCCGGTCTAGCTCCCCTCCTGGATTGCACAGGGTGGGGGGGTACCGTCTGGAGCTGAAGCGGGTGTCACGCGGCTCTTCCCCGGCCTTCTGGGTTGTAGCTGCATTGTTGCTGGGGCCGGGCCGCAGGGTCACGCGTGGGAAGATTACTCCCCCGGCTGTTGGTTCACTGGTGTCTGCATGCTGGGGCTGAGGGACGCAGGCCGGGCTGCACGAGCCGCGATGGGCGGTTAGCTGCTAAATCCGCCGTGGCTCACAGGGTTAAAGCGGGGGGGGGTTGCTGAGGAGCGCTGAGTGTGAGGGCCATCGCTACTTGTGGTAGTTCTTCCTGGGGGGGGCTCAGAAATGGAGCATTGCGGTAGCGGCCTCCACCCCCTGGCTCACCTCCTCTCCTGGCTGGCACTCGTGTGAAGGCCGCAGGCGGGGCCCATCAGAGCCCGAAGCGGGTGTCTCCCGGCTCCTCCCCGCCCATCAGGGTTGCAGCTGGATCGTCGCTGGGACCGCGGGCCGGGCCACAGGGTCGCGTGCTGGAGGCTCCCTTCCTCCGGCAGATGGTGCGCCGGTGCCGGCACAGTGTAGCTGGAGAAGAGGGGGCCGAGGCGCAGAGGTAGGGCTGCCTGAGCCACTAAGGGCGGATGGATGGAGGATCCACCACGGCCCGCAGGAACAAGACAGGGAGGGAGCCCCCAATGGGAGGTGTTGTGCGAGGGGGTCCGCAGTGGCGGGGGACCGCAGCAGAGATCTTCAGGGGAGGGAGCTCCTCCTCCCACTCACGCCGTCCCACGGTCTCCTCAGTCCTCCGGGTGCCCGTCCGCCATTTTGGCATGGAACGCGGCTGTGAGGTAACGCTGCATATCTCTGCGGCTGGGACACGGCAGACCCCAGGATTGTAGACACCTCTGCTCCAGGGACTCATGGAGGCCCGGCCATCCCCAGATCCTTCTCTCTCGCGGTGTATTAGCCCCAATTCATCGGGGCAACGGGCTACCCACAGAGGCCATCAAAGTAGCGTCCGCATAGTCGGCGCTCCAGGCCACGCCCCCCCGCTTGATTTTTAAAATATATATATATATTTTTTTTAAATGTGTTTTATTAACTTTTAC
Source organism: Ambystoma mexicanum (assembly GCF_040938575.1). Classification (NCBI taxonomy): domain Eukaryota; kingdom Metazoa; phylum Chordata; class Amphibia; order Caudata; family Ambystomatidae; genus Ambystoma; species Ambystoma mexicanum. The sequence continues at coordinate 390,664,555 of NC_090922.1, forward strand.
AGCTTAAAGCTATTAGGCAGAATTGCATGCAGTGCCCTCTGGGACCACCGCACACAATTAGGACTACAGGTATAAGCAAGACCAACCTTTGGTATAAGTCTGTACCACACAGTTTATTGGTAGCGAGCTGAGCAGCCAGTCTTATCTCAAGAGTGAATGTGAGCAGTACAAGTAGTTACACAGAGGACTTTCAATCACAGTGGTTCAAGTAGACACTTATACTCAAGATTTCTTGGTAAAACACTTATAAATTTATTTACACAATCATTTATAAAACATTTCACTAGAAGAATTCAAACCAAACAACAATACAAACAAACCCAACACGCAGTGTAGTTTACAACAATTCCATTAAACACCATTTGTATTTCCATTTTGACACTGCTCCCAGGTCCCACCCTCCATTATGAGCCTATTTGTACTTCGCGTTCAGCATCTGCTACGTGTGGCCGGGTCTCACTATCATCGGATTCCGTCGGGTCCGATATAGATCTGAACAGTTCCGCTATTAATAATTTCCATGCCATCAAGGTACCCACTTCTTCCTCCCCACTCATGCTGCTCGCCTCCTGCCATACTACTGTTTCAGCCTCCGCCCATTTCTGTAACTCCTTCCACCATACCTCCACCCGTGGCTTGTGGCACTTCTTCCATCCCATGGCGATCCTCCGTTTTGCTAACACTATGCCAAGGTTCTCAGTTTCTCAACATGTTTAAGTTTCCGTGGTCTGGGGAACCCTCCCAGCAAGCAGGCCCAGGCCGTATCTATGACAAGCGTGACCCCTTTTGTCGCTAATTTTTGTGCCACTTCACCCCAGAAACATTCTATTACTGGGCATGACCAAAACATGTGTGTCATGTCAGCGTTTTCCATGTTGCACTTAGGGCACGCCTGTCGCCCAGCGTTTCGGAACTTGGATATCCTCAGAGGGGTCATGTATGCTCTATGCGTTATGTACAGCTGTATTTGTTTAAGTCTGGCGTTTCGTGCCACTTTTTTGTGATATCCCAGGGCGCGTTCCCACATCCCATCTCCCATTGGGGCCCCCACCTCCTCCTCCCAATCAAATCTCAAATGTGTCACTTCCTTCCCCACCTTGGTCATCACCATCTCATACAATCTAGAAATCTCATGCCCCCCTTCCGATATGTCATATATTGCCCCCACAGTAGCATCTGGTTCCTCTGCCAACACTGTTTCAGGCCACGTTTTCTGAATTTTCTGAACCATCCTATGGTATGTAACATATTGGCCAGTATGTAATCCCACCTCCTCCTCAAGTTCTTCGAAATCTCTAATGGTCCCCTCTTGCCAGATGTCCCCTAATGTTACCTGCCCCACCAATTCCCAGTAGGTTCTGATAATCACCCTCATCTGCTTGACCCTCCTGCTAAAGCGACCAGCGGTACTTGCGGGGAGCACGGGAATGGGTCCTCCATCATCCGACACGCTCGACGCCACATTTTCCACCCCAACATCATCATCCTAGAGCGCTCCTTCTTATCTGTCTCAGGCAACCATTTCATTTCCCTTAGGTAAAATGGGGTACAAACCCACCCAAACAACCTATGTTCAGGGGTCACTTCGTCGGAGAGCCAATTGGCCACATATTGTAATTGACTTGCTATATAGTAAACCTCAAAATTGGGCAGCTTGATACCCCCCTTTTCGTAGAAGTTCTGCAACTTCCATAGCGCTGCTCTATTCCAGGTACCATTCCATAGGAAGTCCCTGCACACACTATTCAGTTTAGCGAAGAACTTCTTGGGTATCATATGTGGGATATTACTAAAATAATGTAAAAGCCTAGGTAGGACCACCATTTTAAGCATTGCCCCCTGTCCCATCCTAGCTAGGGGCAACTTCTCCCAAAACTTCATGCATTTCCGGATTTTCTCAACAGCTACCTCGGTGTTGTGCTTATGTTCCTCTTCTGCGGTGCGATACACATCAATGCCAAGGTAACAGAAAGAACCAATCACCCATGGTATCTGTAACACCGGCAACCTTTCCTCCGGGGTCCCCTTATAGCTACCTAGCGGGAATATACTAGATTTTTGAGGATTTACCGCTATGCCGGACAACCCCACGTATTTCTCCATCACTTCAAGGATATATTGGAGATTCTCTTCCGGGTATTTCAAGTATAGTAATAAATCATCCGCATATAAGGATATTAGATGCCGCTCCTCCCCAACCTCAATACCTTTCGTATCGTATTGTTGTCTAAGGTATATCGCTAGGGGCTCCAGGGCTAGGATGTAAAGCATCTGGGACCAGGGGCACCCCTGCCTGGTACCTCTACTAAGCTGCCATCTCTCGGATATCACTGATCCCGTTCGAACTCTGGCTAACGGCTCACTGTATAGCATTTTCGCCCACCTGATATAACCCGGCCCTACTCCGTAACCTCCCAGGGTCGCCAGCAGTCATGGCCACTTAACAGAGTCAAAAGCTTTTACTGCGTCTAAATTGCCATTTCGCCTTCATTTCTATCTGCCCATTCGATCACACGGTGGAGTCTCCTATGATTATGGGTTATATTCCTATTCGGGACATAGCACGTTTGATCCGGGTGGATTAATTTACTAATTACTCTCTGCAATCTGTTTACCAGGACAGCCGTCAGTATCTTGCTGTCCTGGTTCAGCATCAACAAAGACCTGTAGGAGCTACAGCTTATTGAAAACATTCTTGATCAATTACAGGGGCGTATGTGGAAGGAAACCCTAAGACTAGCAAGTTCTATGCCTAATGCAATTTTACATCATTAACTAGGTATCTCTTCTCTTTCCGCCAGATACAGCTGGAGGCTTTTGGCCAATTACTTGAAAATGCACTGCCCCCATCTAATTCTCTATATTAAGACCTTTCTCTTATGATCAAAGAAGCCTATCAGGCTTCAATTCTGGCATATGATGGCAAAATGAAAAATCTATTGAAAACAATCGACAAACATTGATGATCTCGCTAAGAGGCCAGTGTATGTTAAAAGAAAACTGTACGAAGCTGACTGGTGTCACACCATAGAAGCGATAAGCACATATACCAGCTATAGAGAAAGCTATCTCTTTATAACCAAAAGAATTCCTTGAATGCAGTACTTAATTTGTTTCCCTTGCGAGAAGGCTCGAGACACATCTCTGAGATTCAAACTCAATCAATTTGCCACTAATGACAGAATTAAACACTGGCATTCTAACAGAGAAGCGAGACCCAATGGCGCCTGTCGATTTTGTTTATGTTCTGTTCAACCAGAAACTTTAAAACATTTAATAATTTTTTGTTAGTATTTCGAGGCACCCAGAGTGTCGATTTTTGGCAAAGCTAATGTCGGAAATACGGTCTTCTCAAGGGATTGGTTAAAGAACAGATGCATGTCGGGCAACAATATCTCATTGGTTTTGTCTTTAACAAGTCTGTTGACTGATATCTCCGACAAGTTAACAGCAAAATTGCAGATACCACTAGTACCAACGCAGGAGACTGCGGGTATATGATAGTAATTGTAGTGTATGTAGCACTATTTGATAATGGTCATGTATCTAACTTTGCACTTTTAATGGATCACCATATTAAGTGGGTGTGTAACATCCATATTTCGATTAGGTGTATTTGTGCAATTGTTATTTTTATTCAGGAGTCGCACTGTTGACATTAGCCTCAGTTTTAGTATTGTTGTATTGATTGAATTTTCACATTTGCTATTTGCACAGGAAGAAGGCGTATAGTGTGGCCCAAATTGTGTCTATAAGCTAAACTTAAATCATTTTATCTGATACATGTTTGTACAATTTTAATATACTAAAATGTAAAAATGTCAAGTTATGTATGTATGTAGTATGAATTGGAACATTGATTAGTTTTGTAAAGTATGAACTATTAACAACGTAAATAAAATAAAAAAAAAAAATTTTAAATCTGAAAATGAATTTCTCTCATTTATAATCTGGTGATGCTTTTCAAAATATCCTTAAAAAAGGAGCAGGGGCGTGGCTAACCATCATGACGTTAAGTTGCTGGAGCGCCGAGCTCCCGGTCAAGATCCTGATAGTGACCGTATTATTGAGGCCATAGTGATCCCGAGGCAGAGGATACACAGGTAACGGTGCACTCGTGTGTGGAGGGCTGGCGGACTACGGGCCCCCTGGGGGGACGAGTAAAACTGAGTAGACGGACACCAGAGCGGTGATGGGACCTCCTTAAGATGGTGGCCACGGCAAGATTGCTGTGAGATATAGATGAAAAAAACACAAGGGGCCCTGGTGCCGGCGGCTGCTCCAGTGTCGGACGGATAGAAATAAGATTGAAGCGCGGAGGCTGTGGGGCCGGGCTTGCTGCCTGCATGGGATCAGCTGCACCAGGGTGAGGAGTGACAGATGTGGCGGCCCCGCAATGCAGAGCGGTTTGCCCGCAGACTGTGGCACTGGAGGCGAGCAGCTGAGGCAGCAGAGAAAGACGCTGTGCAGCGATACAGGGGCCTTAAGGAAGGCAACCGACCATAGGCTGGCGGAGGACAGAAAGTGGAGCCGGGAGCCTGCGTGGCAATGGCTCTCAGAGGCAAGTGGACCTTGTTAGTAGCTACCTAGCGGAAATCAAGGTGTGTCTGCAGCGGAGGGTCCGGAGGCTGAGGTGTGCCTCTGGACCAGGAGCTGACAGGCTGTGGGTCCCCCCGCCGGGATTACGGAGAATCACACAGGCAAGCACTGGAGTGCAGATAGGGCTGCATTGAGAATGCGGTCGCAGCTGTGACAGATTGTGTACTGCTGTGAGAGACGCAATGAAGAGAGGGGATGGGGATCCGACAGCTACTCTGGGCACCGACAGAGACAGAGATAAGGGCCTGCGAGGAGCTGCCCCTGAAGTCTTGAGTGGACAGGAGAAGTCAGCTACAGGACGACGACCCCAGGTGTTGGAGGGATCTGCGCTCCTGCTGCTAGGCAGGCGTGTCGGAGCTGTGGACTCACAGCCTGTATTGCATAGGTTATTGTGTTGCGGTCTAGGCTGGGAGGCTGTGAACCCATCCCGCTGCTGGCACAGGGTGGCTGCAGGAGAGTGCCCATGTCTGGCCATAAACCCAGAGGAGGGCAGACACAGCTGAAGATGGAGGTTTTTACAGACAAGCGAGAAGAGAGCAGAGGCCCCCTTAAGCTGGCCAATAGTGTGGGGACTGGAACCCAGATGCTAAAATACTGGAAGTGATTGTGGCATTACGCACTTCGGTGCAATCCAAAATTGAAGAGGTCAAGATTGATGTCACCTTATTATGACAAGATGTCCGCACATTAGCACATAGGGTCACCAGTGCGGAGGGCAGCCTCTCAGAGAATATGAAAGCCACAAAAACGCTTACGCTGCAAGTGGAGGAGCTCAGTGTACAGAAGAAAACGTTAATGCTAAGGGTGGAGGATGCCAGAGGGAGGTCGCAATGCAATAATGTGAGGATCCTGAGGCTGCCCGAGGGAGAGGAGGGGCAGGACCCGACTAACTTTATCGAAAACCTGTTATTGCAGCAGATTGGAACTTATTGCAAGGATTTGCAGTCGAGAGGGCGCACAGGTTCCTAGTGAAAAGACCCCCGCCTTTGGCCAATCCTAGTCCTATTATTGTGAATGTGTCGAACTTCAGTTATCGGGAACGGATCCTCTGCTTTTAAAGAGAAGGAGGTTGGCTACATAGATGGTCTCACACGCTGGCGATCTATCTGGACTATAGGCACAGGTACAGAAGAGCCGTAATAGGTTGGCCCCACTTAGGAAAGGCTCTGCAAACAAGGGTTAAAGTATATGTTGATATACCCAGCCAAAATGAAGGTACTGCACAATTGAAGGGCTCTCTTCTTTGACACCCCGGTGGCAGTGCACCACTGGATGGACAGCAGCAGAATGGTGGACTCAGCGCCCATGGGCGGGGGCAAGTGGTTGTTGCTGATGATGGACACTTCGTACGGCCAGAGAGACACTGTGAGCCCCCCGGATACACCAATTTAGGATGGCAGGACCGGAAGTCAAGAGAACCTCTGCATATCCATAGATTAAGAGCTTCCTGGGGGGGCTCCCCCTTGCTTACAGATGACAATTTACTTGCTTGATATGCAACAGGATGGTGGCAGACTACCCCCACAGTTATTTTCGTCTTTGCGCACCGCTTGAGTTGAAGGTGCTTGCATGCGTGTCTAGATCTTTGACCGGGGACAGTCAGGGAAGGCAGGCTCACTCGAAAGGTGGCTCACTGTTGAATGGATAAGGGGGTTATTTGTTACAGTTTCACTGTTGTGCAAGCTTGTCACAGGGGAAGGGCTACATGTTTTTTGAAGCGGGGGAAGTACTGTTGGAAGGATGAGAAAGCCGCTGGGACTGGGATTACTTGGCTCACAGACGAGCAGGTGTCATGGAGAGAAGGGATGAAGAGATTACGTATTCGAAGGGATTGTGTCCTCTGACGTATTGCTTATCTTTGATAGATCATCTCCCAGCTTGCTGGCCTCGGAATTTTTTTTTCAGTAGAGGGCGTTGCGCGTCGACGTCCCTCGAGCCGATGTCCCTCAGCATCCGTTTCTCAGTTCCGTTTTTCCGCGCTTAGTGGGGCCTCGGAATATCGTTGCTCAGTTCTTCAGTCAAATATAATCATTATTCCTTGTGAATACCGACTCGTACTCGATGGCTTCCTCACCCGAACCGAAGACTCCACGATCCGGCTTCAAAAAATTTCGAGACTGTGGAAAGAAAATGTCATTGACGGATGCTCACAGGATCTGTTTATGGTGCCTGGGAATCGGGCACCATTGTACGGAGTGCGAGGACTGCATGTCTATGACGGCGAAAGCCTTGAAGGAGCGTAAGGGGACGCTCGAGAGAGGTAAGGCAGTTAAAACTTCTTCGAAAGTTGCCTCGGCGGAGTCGAGACATTCCTCTACTCGCCATCACAAAAGACATTCTCGTTCTAGGTCTCGAAGCAGTTCCCATCACTCTTCGAGATCTAAGCATTCAAAAAAGAGACGTCGAAGATCCCCTTCCTCGTCTTCGTCTTCTTCCGTTTCCCCAAAAAGGGTCTCCTGCCACACAAAACATAGCTCTCAGGCTGAGTGGGAGGAATTCAGGAAAAAGATGCTAAGCGTCTTCGACAAAGCGGCCTTCACCCCCTCGAAGACTGCTGAGGGTGATACCCTTGGTGAAAGACCCGAAAAATCAAAAAGCCGCGAGTTGCAGCACCTGGCGAAAGAAGCCACTCGAGAGCGTCACGAACCCTCGAGTAAAGACAAAGTTGCGTCTTCGACGCCGTCATCGAAGATCCCTTCGACACATAGATCGGCGTCGTCGATGCCGTTATCGAAGGGTTCTTCGACGCACAGGTCAGTCGAGTCGACGCCGTCTTCGACGTCGACGCCGAGAAAGGATAAACCCACGGCCACCTCACAGCCAGTGGTCATACCCAGAGGCTCGAGCACAAGAATGTTGTCGACAACCTCGAGTAGAATCCCGATACTCTTGAGTTCATCGAGGCCTCTACCACCTTTCTCGACGCCTTTTTCGATGGCTTCGAAACCTTTAACGTCTGCGTTGACGACGTCAACGTTTTCTCAGCCAATCATGACAAATTTGGCTCCTTCTGCTCTGGAAATGGGATTTATACCATTTTCAAGACCTGATCACTCCAGAGTCTTATCTTCTATTTATGAAGAAGGGGAGGATTCGGATCAGGAAAGACCTTTTGAGTTGCAGGGATCTGCAACTCCTGCACCAGAGGAATTTACCTCTGAGGAAGGTTGTCATGATTCCTGTCGGGCGGCGCATCTTGGATGTGTGGAGACGCCATTGACAGGTGCCATTTCGTTCGACGGCCGTCTGGAAGCACCGCTCTAGTGTTTTCCAAAATGGCCGCCGACGTACTTTAGTGTCGGGCTCGGGCAGCGTTCTTCGCGTTGCACCTTCTCTGCTACTCCCGGTTCGAAGGTAACGCTGTTTTCCCTGTTCTGTCCAGTTCCTCCTTTGGACTCTGTTTATCTTGCTCTCCTGTTGCCTTGCAATTGCCTAGCCTTCCGGTATTATTTCTGTCCGGCCTCTCTGCTCCCTTCTCTCTGCCTGGCTCCTTTTCTCACTCCCTCCTTGGCGCCTTGGTTTCCCTTACCCCTGGAGCATTCTGCGCCATTTCTTCTCCCTGGGAGTCTCTGCTGACTTATTTTGGTGTTTTCTCCTCCTTCCACGCCCTCACCGGCTGTAATCTGGTACTCCTCGGACCTTCCCCTGCAGTCTGCCGGCCTCTCTCAGCTTCCCAAGATGGTTCATCATCTGAGACCATCCTGTCAGGACTCTCACCGCAGGGTTTTTTTCTGCCATTGGGGCTTTTTCCCTGCTCAGGAGCCGGCTCCCGGGAGTTCCCGTTGTTCGGTTCCTCAATCACCCGACAGCGTGGCATCCCAGGGAGCTCGCCCCTACTTACGCCAAAAGAAGGAAGCCAAGAAAGGCAGCAAAGATCAAGCCCGAAGACGTCCAGGAAGGAAGTCGGAGTCACAAGATAACCTTACGGATACTTCAGGTGAGGAGGAAGGGAGGGAAGCCTTAAAAGACTCTGACAGCTGTGATAGAGTGCAACGCCAAAGGACACTGATGGCTTCTCTCGAACAGTACCAGGAATTGGTGGCCGCCATTCAGGGGCTTACGGTAGCGGTACAATCTCTTCGATCCGAGAATCAATCTCTACAGCTACAGGTAGCAGCTTGTGAGGAAGCCTGCGGAGATCTACCTCCTCTACCTTTATCTTGCGGAAAATATGATGGAAATCCGAAGACATTGAAAGAATTTTTGGATGCTTGCCGGCTATATTTCACTTTCTGCCCTCGCACCTATGAGACCACCAAGGCCAAGGTGGGCTTCTTAGTCTCAAATTTAATAGGAAACGCCTTGGCATGGGCTTCACCACTAGTTCTACAGTCTCATCCAGCTACCTCTGACTATGATCAGTTTGTGCAACTTCTAAAGACCCGCTTTGACCGACCTGAGGTTCAGTATGCCTCATATGAAGCAATCCTTGACATTAGACAGGGCTCCCATGATGTACAGACTTACGTTACATCCTTCATGCAGCTAGCCACAGACGCCGGATGGCCTGATTCTGCCCAACAGACATTTTTTCGTCGCGGCTTACATGAGGATATAAAGGACGAATTAGCACGCATTGCAAGACCCCAGACTTTTCAAGAACTTGTATCACTCGCATTACAGATCGAATTTAGGTTGGGAGAAAGAAGGCAGGAAAGAAGGCGCCCACGTCTCCCTCCCTTACCTATCTCACCCAATTTTTCTAGGGATCATCCGGCTCCCCCTGCTGGGGAGGAACTAATGCAAATCAGTACTACAAGAGGGATTTTGACAGCCCAAGAAAAGAAGAGAAGAAGGGAATTGGGTCTCTGTATGTACTGTGGTTCTAGTAAACATCTACTTCGAAATTTCCCTGAGGTTCCTCCGCGCCGCCAGGGAAACGAATCTCCCCGAACCTAATCAGGGGTAGGTCCGGGGGTGTTGAAAGAAATCCCTGTACCAACACTTTGACTCTTCTACCTAGAGAAGACAATCGGCTGATGGTGTTTCAGGTTACGTTGTGTCGGGATCCCTCTACCGTCTGGGAAGCTTTAGCCATGCTGGACTGTGGTGCAGCAGGGAACTTCATTGATGTTTCCTGGGCCCAAGAGAACAATGTGCCAATTCTATCCAAGAAATTGCCCATTCCTGTAGAAGGGGTAGATGGCCAACCTCTATCTTCAGGACCCATTACCCAAGAGACTCTGCCCCTTCAAGTCCAATTGTTTCAGCATCAGGAAGAGATGATATTTGACATCATTAAGGCTGCACACTTTCCGGTGATTCTTGGAATCCCTTGGTTACGCAGACACAACCCGATGATTGACTGGACGAACAATACCATACAGTTTCAGTCATCTTTTTGTCTCAGTGAATGTCTTAACATTAGTCATCTCATGGCCACCCCGAACAAGGGAGATCCCGTGTTGACAGCATCACTCCATATGGTCCCAGATCACTATCAAGACTTTTTAGAAGTCTTCCTGGACAAACAGCCACATTCCCTTCCTCCTCACAGAAGAGAAGACTGCGCCATTGAGACCCAACCTAATGCGTCTACACCTTTCGGGAGGATGTTTCCCCTATTCTTACCAGAGCGGAAAGCTCTCAAGGAGTATCTGGATTGTAATCTACAAAATGGACTCATCCAAGAATCTAAACCTCCAGCTGGAATCTGAACTCCGCCCTTGTATCGACTATCGAGGCTTAAATCGCCTTACCATTAAAGACCGCTATCCGATGTCTCTTATAAAAGAGATACTGGAAGCTGTACAAGGTGCATCTATCTTCACGAAACTAGATCTCAGGGGAGCATACCACCTGCTCCGTATAAGACAGGGGGATGAATGGAAGACAGCGTTTAGGACACCACTAGGGCATTTTGAATATTGAGTTATGCCCTTCGGCTTAGTTAACGCACCTGCTGTATTCCAACGCTTTATGGATAAGTTGTTTGCCGATCTCCTATTCTCTTCAGTGGTGGTGTATTTAGACGACATCTTGATTTTTTCCTCGTCTCTCCTTGAACACCGAAGACACGTTCGGCTGGTGCTGGAACGTCTGCTGAAAAACAAGCTTTTGGTAAAGCCTGAAAAATGTGTTTTCGAAGCTCCTGTGGTATCCTATTTAGGGTTCATCCTTTCCCACGAGGGCATCCGCATGGATCCCGGTAAGATACAAGCTATGAGTTGCTGGCCAGCCCCCAGAAACGTTAAAGAAGTACAACGCTTCCTCGGACTGGCTAATTTTTACCGCCAATTCATTCCTGGGTTCTCCAAGATGGTTCTTCCTATCACCTCACTATTGAAGAAAGGAGTTACCTTTTCTTGGACACAAGAAGCAGATTCTGCATTCCAAGCTCTGAAAGAGGCATTCACCTTGGCACCTATCCTTGTGCAGCCTGATCAGACTTTCCCCTTTATTGTAGAGACGGACGCCTCAGGAGGAGCTATTGGTGCCGCCCTCCTTCAGAAAGGTAAAGATGGCCTTGAACATCCAGTGGTGTATTATTCTAAAACCTTGTCCCCCAGTGAAAGGAATTATTCTGTCATTGAAAGAGAGTTGTTGGCTATCAAACATGCCTGTGATGAATGGCAACACCTCCTTCAGGGGGCCTAATTCTGATGGGAACACTGCCATCATGGTAACTGTTGATTCTCTGAGCAAATTGGCCCACTTCACGCCTTTGAAGGGGGTACCTACAGCTCCTGAGATGGCCAAAATATTCTTGAAAGAGATTGTGCGGCTTCATGGTCTACTTGAAACCGTGGTGTCTGATCGAGGTCCTCAATTCACTTCCCAATTTTGGGGTTCTCTGTGCAAACAGTTGGGGATTCAGCGAGCCCTCTCCTCTGGGTTCCACCCGCAAAGCAATGGGCAGACAGAAAGGCTCAATCATACGTTAGAACAATACCTCTGATGTTTCTGTAGCAGAAAGCAAGATGACTGGAATGCCTTTCTCCCTATGGTTGAGTTCACTTATAATAACACCAGACATACGGCCATCAATATGTCCCCTTTTTTTTGCACATTTGGCTACCATCCCAGACATTTGCCTTTGACAGAGATTCGTCCATCGAAATTACCGGCTATGGATCATCTCCTGAAAGAACTCAAGGACACTTATGTGTTAGCCAATGAGACTTTGAACGCTAGCCGACATTCCTACAAGACATGGGCCGACAAAAAGAGGAAAGCTGTACCCGCTTGGACGGAAGGCGATAAGGTCTGGTTGGCCACAAAATTCTTACCCCGTTGGACACACATAGGGAAGTTTGAACCTAGATACATCGGACCTTTTCGGATCACCAAGAAGGTTAACCCTGTTGCCTTTCGCCTCCAGTTACCTTCCTCTCTCAAACACGTACATCCTGTATTCCATTACTCTCTTCTGAAAACCTACTTCCCCGACCCTTACAAAAGAAGATCTGAAAGACCGCTTAGCGACTTTCAGTGTGCACCAGCAGAGTACGAGGTTTCCCGCTTAGTTGATTCCCATTATCATCATGGAATCCTTCAATACTTGTTTCACTGGAAGGGTTACCCCATCGAAGAACGCACATGGGAGCCGGTGAGTCACATTCATGCCCCTCGACTCATTAGGAAATTTCACAGATTGCATCCGGGCAAACCAGGAGGCCCCCCAGGTAGAAGGGGGACATACTGTCATGATTCCTGTCGGGCGGCGCTTCTTGGATGTGTGGAGACGCCATTGACAGGTGCCATTACGTTCGACGGCCGTCTGGAAGCACCGCTCTAGTGTTTTCCAAGATGGCCACCGACGTACTTTAGTGTCGGGCTCGGGCAGCGTTCTTCGCGTTGCACCTTCTCTGCTACTCCCGGCTCGAAGGTTACGCTGTTTTCCCTGTTCTGTCCAGTTCCTCCTTTGGACTCTGTTTATCTTGCTCTCCTGTTGCCTTGCAATTGCCTAGCCTTCCGGTATTATTTCTGTCCGGCCTCTCTGTTCCCATCTCTCTGCCTGGCTCCTTTTCTCACTCCCTCCTTGGCGCCTTGGTTTCCCTTACCCCTGGAGCATTCTGTGCCATTTCTTCTCCCTGGGAGTCTCTGCTGACTTATTTTGGTGTTTTCTCCTCCTTCCACGCCCTCACCGGCTGTAATCTGGTACTCCTTGGACCTTCCCCTGCAGTCTGCCCGCCTCTCTCTGCTTCCCAAGTTGGTTCATCATCTGAGACCATCCTGTCAGGACTCTCACCGCAGGGTTTTTTCTGCCATTGGGGCTTTTTCCCTGCTCAGGAGCCGGCTCCCGGGAGTTCCCGTTGTTCGGTTCCTCAATCACCCGACAGCGTGGCATCCCAGGGAGCTCGCCCCTACTTACGCCAAAAGAAGGAAGCCAAGAAAGACGGCAAAGATCAAGCCCGAAAACGTCCAGGAAGGAAGTCGGAGTCACAAGATAACCTTATGGATACTTCAGGTGAGGAGGAAGGGAGGGAAGCCTTAAAAGACTCTGACAGCTGTGATAAAGGTAGTTTGAAAGACCTCCATGAATCCCTACAGGAAGCAAGTGGGTTGGAATTTGCCACACCAGACCCAGGGGAACATGCTGAAACCCCTTATAGAACCTTGATGGCAAGGATAATCGAGTTTATGGGGTGGTCCACACCCTCACCTGCTTTTCAGCAAGACGACCTCACAGACATCTTGGTCAGAGGTCCACAGGAGGATCCTATGGTGCCATTTCATGCGGCATTACAAAGGAGAATATTGGCAAACTGGGAAACACCTGAGGTAATCCCGCCGGTTAACAAAACATTATCAGCTAAATATAGGGTGTCTTCTGCTGACCCTGAATATTTATCCAAACACCCAACTTCGGAGAGTCTGGTTGTTCAGGAAGCTACTTCAGCAGGTAGTAAATCGGCTTACCCTACTCTTCCACAGTATAGGGATATGACGCTATGACCAAAAAAGTATTTTCCGCATATAGCATGGCGTTGAAATCCATCAATGCTACTTGTACGCTCGCAAGGTTCAGCCACACACTTTGGGAGTGTGCTTCATCAGAGGCTCACTGCCTCCCGGAGGGAGAAGAAAGGGAAGCTTTCCTAAACATCATCAAGGATGGTAAAGACGCTATGTGCGAATCCCTTCAAACTGGCATCGATTCTGCTGACAGCATCAGCAGGGCCATGGCGGCAAGTACAACAACCCGGAGATTTGCTTGGTTCCGAAAGTCTGGTTTTGCTCCAGATGTGCAAAGCAGACTCTTGAATATGCCCTTTGACGGCTCTTCTTTGTTTGGTAAAAAGGCGGATGACAGTTTAGAAAAACTACAAACATCAAAGGCAGCAGCAAAATACCTAGGAGCTGCAATCCGTCAGACACCATATCACCCCTCAGGAACCTCCTGGAGAGGTAAGTCCTTTCGCTTCTATTCCGCATTCGGAAAAGGCAGAGGACAGCCGGTTCAAAGGGACAGAAAAAATTCACCCGAGGTGGACGGGGTAAAAATACAAAAGCCTCAGCAGGTGCCTCTTTACCCTCGGCATCTGCATCAGCCGCCTCCAAACCGCTCTGAGGACTCTCTTCACAAAACACCAGTAGGGGGCAGGTTAACTCAACATCTGACGGAATGGCAGGCTATTACGTCAGATTCTTGGGCATTGGAGACAGTTGCCCAAGGTTACTGCCTGCCTTTTCTACGCATCCCTCAGAGTCTTCCACCGGGGAACAGCTCTCTGAAAGTTCCAGATCCGCTCCTCTTGCAGGAAATTGTAGACCTGCTAGAGAAAGGTGCCATAGAACCTGTACCTGTAGCAGAGAGGAACAAGGGCTGGTACTCCCCCTACTTTCTCATACCGAAGAAAGAAGGAGGACTGAGACCTATCTTGGACCTATCTTGGACTTAGAATTGAACAAGTTCTTCAGGAAGGACAAGTTCAAGATGGTAACTCTCTCTCAGATCCTTCAGGCCCCCAGCTCCAGGACTGGCTGGTATCTCTGGACCTCCAGGATGCTTATTTCCATGTGCCAATCCATCTCAAACACAGGAAATACCTGAGGTTCACAATTGGTGGCTCTCATTATCAATTTCGAGTTCTGCCATTTGGGCTGACCTCCGCCCCGAGGGTCTTCACCAAGCTAATTTCGGTAGTGGCTGCAAGTCTAAGGAGGGAAGGGATCCACGTCTACCCCTACCTGGACGATTGGCTGATCAGAGCTGTATCTTCGGAACAAGCTCAGATTCAGCTAGATTATGTCTGCCACTTCCTTCACAAACTGGGCTTCTCCATCAATTTAAAGAAGTCACAGATGATACCATCACAGAGACTCCAGTTCATTGGAGCGGTCCTGGACACTTCCCTGGGAAAAGCCTCGCCACCAGAAGTGAGGGCTCAAGATATTCTGCAGATGGTCACCAAGTTTCAAAATGCCCAACGTCTCCCAGCCTTCGACTTTTTGAGGTTGCTAGGCCTCATGGCATCCTGCATCTTCCTTGTGCCAGAGGCTCGCCTGAGAATGAGATCTCTTCAGTGGGCACTGAGAACTCAGTGGTTGTAATTCTCAGGGAGAATGACAGACCTCCTTCAGATTCCAGACAAGGTGGCTCGATACCTTCAGTGGTGGGCCTGCCAGAAAAACATCTTGAAGGGGGAACTGTTTAGGCAACCATGGCCGGAGATAACAGTAGCCACAGATGTCTCACTCACGGGGTGGGGAGCCCATACCAACGACTTGACCATCAGCGGTCGTTGGTCTCCATCGGAGTCCAGACTACATATCAACCTGTTAGAGCTGAGAGCAATCAGACTAGCGCTGAAAGCTTTTCTGCCATCTGTACAGGGGAAAAATGTCCTGATAATGACGGACAACACAGTGGCCATGCACTACCTCAACAAAAGAGGAGGCGTAGGATCAATGCCACTGTGCAGAGAGGCAATGCAGCTCTGGTTTTGGGCAATTCAAGAAGGAATCTCTCTATCGGCAGTTCACCTAGCCGGAGAGAAGAACTTGACGGCGGACACTCTGAGCAGGCAGAGCACAGTCTCCCACGAGTGGGAACTAGCTCAGGAAGTCCTTCAGGAGATCTTCGCCCTTTGGGGAACCCCTCAAGTGGATCTGTTTGCCACCAGTTCCAACAGAAAGTGCGATCTGTTTTGTTCAAGGGAATTTCCCCCGAGACGAGCTCTAGGGGACGCGTTCGTAGTGGACTGGGAGTTTCCACTCCTGTACGCGTTTCCACCAGTCCCTGTCATTCCTCAAATTATCAGGAGGTTGAGAAGATTCCGGGGAACCATGATCCTAATTGCCCCAGACTGGCCCAGGAGAACGTGGTACCCGGACCTTCTGGACATGTCCATCTGCCCTCCAATTCGTCTTCCACTCAAGGAGAATCTTCTCTCACAGAAGGGAGGTCAGGTTCTCCATCCAGACATCAGAACCCTCAACCTTCACGCCAGGCTTCTGAAAGGTTGAGATACAAGGATTGGACCTCCCTGATGACATCATGGAAGTGTTGCTTTCGGCCAGAAGGCCAGCAACAAAGTCTTTATACCTCTGCCGTTGGAACAAATTTTGCAGCTGGTGTAGAGAAGAGAATAACGACCCCTTTTCATGTGGTACACCAACAGTGTTATCCTTTCTACTCTACTTGGCAAATTCAGGCCTTCAAGTTGGCAGTATCAAGGGCTATCTCGCAGCGCAATCGATCTTCAAGCGCACTGCAGAGGAGCCTTCGTATTTCAAATTACCTTTAGTAATACAATTTCTAAAGGGATTAACTAATGTCTACCCTCCAGGACCTTTCCGGGTTCCTTTATGGGACTTAAATTTAGTCTTAAATTTCCTGATGGGTACTCCTTTCGAACCACTCCACTCTTGTTCGCTAAGATTTATCACCCTTAAAACTGTCTTATTAGTGGCTTTAACATCTGCTAGAAGGGTGAGCGAATTACAAGCTCTATCTTGTAAACCCCCTCATACAATTTTTCATAAAGACAAAGTTGTCATACAGGTGAAGCCTAATTTCCTCCCAAAGGTGGTTTCTGAATTCCACATCGCTCAGAAAATTACCTTACCTTCATTCTATCCGCCTCCCCATCCGGGGAAAGAGGAAGAAAGGCTACATAGGCTAGACCCAAAGCGGGCTTTAAGCTTTTACATCAGCAGACTTGCTAGGATTAGGCAAGCAGACCGACTGTTCGTAGGTTACTCAGGGCACAAATTAGGACTACCGATAACAAAACAAACCATTTCCAGATGGATTATTTTGGCCATCCTGGAATGTTACAAACTAGCAGGGAAAGAGCCTCCTCAAAATCTTAGGGCTCATTCAACCAGGGGTATCGCAGCCTCCTCGGCCCTCCAAAGAGGGGTTCCGGTTCGAGACATATGTGTGGCTGCCACATGGTCGTCCGCACATACTTTCACAAGATTTTACAACCTGGATTCCTCCTCTAGTCAAGAGACTAGGTTTGGCAAAGCCGTATTACATTCGGTTCATTCCTAATAAAAAGGAAACATGGCGTTTTACTCCCACCTCCAATTACACACCACTGCTATGGGAGTCTATCAAAGATAAGGAATACGTCAGAGGACACAATCCCTTCGAAGAACAAGATACTTCTTACCTTGTAATGTTCTTTCGATGGGATGTTCCTCCGACGTATTCCTTATCGCCTCTCCCATCCATCCCCGCAGTAATACTTCCCTTGTGGTTGCAGCTTACACTCCTTCAAGGTCAATAACCAATTCATGTAAAACAACTGTTAACGTCAAAACGGAACTGAGCAACGGATGCTGCGCGAGTCTATTTATACGCGTGATGATGTCGGCGCCAATACAGAGGCTGTCGAGGGACATCGGCTTGAGGGACGTCGACGTGCAGCGCCCTCATTGAAAAAAAATATCCGGGGCCAGCTAGCTGGGAGATGATCTATCAAAGATAAGGAATACGTTGGAGGAACATCCCATCGAAAGAACGTTACAAGGTAAGAAGTAACTTGTTTTCCTATGTTGAGCATGTGACTGTCATTAAGGTGGTGATGTGGAAGGTTCAAGGATTAAACGGCTACGTCAAACATAATAGGGTGAGGTCATACCTGTGCAGGAAGCGTGTGTATATAGCACTGTTGCAGGAGACCCATTTAACAGATTTGAAACAGAAGGCCATCATAGAGAAATTGGGAGGAGTGGGATCTGGCTCCAACTATTCCTCTTATATCAGGGGGTCTCTTATATGGGTGGCAGGGTGTTAAGTAAGAATTTGTGCAGTCACACTGTGTGAGACTACACAAGACGTATATGCTTGGTATTAGGTAACCCACCTTTTGGTATTGGTCTGTACTACACAAGTTGTGTGACTGAGCAGCCATGCCTATCTCAAGAGGTGTAAATGTGAACTGTAGAGCTGTACAACTGAAATCCGTGAATACAAGTAGCCAAGTAGCACTTACACTCAAGGTTTCAGTTATAAATAAGTATGTATTTATTTAACAGTAGTTTTAAATAAGCATTTTTTAAAAAGGCAAAAGTTTGTAACAATACGAATGCACTTTGAAATTACTTTTCAGAATCAATAAAGCCAGTGAATATTCTTTGGATATGCTTAATACATTTCTCCTACACCCGGAGGCGACTTCTATCACAAGAATAGCATTTGTATTTATATATCACACTAATATACTTTGTAGATTCTGAGTTGCAGAAAGGAAAGGTTAAGGGAAGTAAAAAGGTTAGAATAATATCTCAGAAAATGTGAGGACAATCGAATCCTCCAATGAAGTCTAGATAAGCCTTTCCCAGCAGTAACAGTGTTTAACAAGCCACAACCTATGGGGGGATAAGCAATACCAAAGTCAATGGATTTAGAAGAGTGTCTTTATGGAGGCAGGACAGCCAAAGTAATTTGGATACAGTCTAAAATTCTGATGCACTTCTTGAATAAAAGTCTTGCACAAAGGTAGAGAGTTCAGAAAAATCACTTGTAGGGACACAAGCTGTTAAGCCTGTGCAAAGGGAGTTGAAATCAACTTGTAAAGTAAGTAGGCGCAAATCTCAAGTGAGGCAGCACAACTTAAGGCAAGAAGGTAAGTACCCTCAAGCCTGAAAAAGTACCTTTGGTTAGAAGAAAGTGGTCCAGCTGGATTCCGTCTTGCTACAGCCATGCAGACCCTGGTTCCTGAGCCTCAGTCGTGGGGACAAGAGAGTGGACGTCTGGAGGACTCCTGTGGCAGTACTCGCGAAGGTCGTCGGCAGCTATGTGTCTTATTCGTTTCAGCAGCACTTCGCGGTTTCAGCGTTTTGCAAAAAGCACTGATGCAGAATGATGGTCACCCATTGGACTTTCCTTGCAACCTCGGTCCTACACTCTGGTGAGGGGACACTGGATCGGGGTTTCCTGCTTCTGGAGTGTCCTTAGGAGGCTTCAGGAGCTTTTGGCCGGATTTGTTCCATGGCAGACGTTGCACTCGACTATGGACACTTGACCCATGGCATTGGGCTTTTGCAGCAACAGAGAGGCACAGCAAGCAAGGGATTGCGCCAAAGTGGAGTTTGTCTCGGGGTTAGTTGGTCCCACTAACCCAAGGGGAGTAGTCGTTCCTTCTGAGCTTCTCTGTCGAGGTGAAAAAGGAGGTCAGCACTGCAGGAGGGGTTCACCGAGCAATTGAAGGTCCAGGTGGATGCAGCAGGCTTCTCTTCACGGTTCTTCTTCGGATGTTTGTTCCAGTGGTTGACTCTGCTTGTAGTCCCAAAACCCTCGCCTTTTAAGCATGTTTTCCCATTCATGCACAGCCTAGTCTGTCAATCACACAGCAGGGTGGCTGTCCAATTAGGACTAGTTTTGTTCAGGCACTCCTAGAGACAAAGGACAGGGGCGTTTCGGGACCCTCCCTCACATCCTTTCCTTCCAGACACACTGGAGCCAGGGGCGGGCTTCAGGAGTGAAGCCCGCCAAAGGCAAGACAAACAAAGGGCTCAGACCTGTCTCAAAGCACAGAGTAAAAGCCAAGAAAGACTTCACAAACAGATAATGTCGAAAAAAGAAGACAGGAGCCATTTTGACAAAATATGTCAATATATATACTTGATATTCAGTTGCCAAAATCAGTCAAGACGTACAGCATCCTATGGTAGACTGTGTGTGCATGGTTTTATGATTGTGAGGTTTTTTGTAGTGTTTTCACACTATTGGACTGCTTTATTTAGCACTAAATTACAGTTCCATTTTTTCTTTCGCCCATGTGATCGATTGAACTTATCAATTTATTAACTGAATTCAATTGCTATATCCACTTTGGCCCAGTTGTCTTGGCTCTTTCCGTTGGTGAGATTGCATTTTTTTCCCCAATGGATAATGCTGATTTTGGCAACTGAATATCCACCTGAGGGATTATTGTCATTCTTCCCCTGTTTGGCCATGAGGCATTGAATTGTCCATAACCTCCTTTTGTGACTAGCACTTTTTATTACACACTGCACTTTATATTTCTGTATGTTAATTCCTCGTGTGAATTTCAAATGATTTAATAACTTTTGAATGTAATTTGATTGAAAGAAATAAACAGGCCGATTCATGGAATAAATGTGCGCCGAAAATTCCGGCGCAGAGGGGCCTATACGTGCGCTGCGCCGAAAAATAGCGAAAAGCGCAGGGAAACCAGCGCACGTCGATTCATGGAAGTCCGTGCGTAAGAAAAGCATAGGACGTGCGCTGAAAAAGTGCGCGGCGCACGCCGGCGCACAGGTCAACCAACGGCGTGCGCCACGGCCACTGCGCTATCACTCCGAGCGCAGCGCACAGCTCTAAAGTAGGCGGAACACAGGGCGGGACACTCGGAATGGGGAATAAAATGGGGCACAACACTCGGAATGGGGAAGAATGTGGGCGGCACGGGGAAGTACAGGAGGCAAGTGCGCGGAACGCCCACACGCTCTCCGGCAACACGTATTCATGGATTCGAACAGGGCAAAACAGCGCTCGATCAAACCAGCGCACAGGCCCAAAAACGTACGCCACAAGTAAGCAGGCGGTAGCGTCCCGACGCACTTAACGAAAGTGCGCCAAAACCTGCGCCAACAAATACCACCCACATACAGCAATGGGCCATACCGTGACCCCAAAGGACAAATGATGTGCAAAGGTGTACGCCATTTACACGGACACCCACTGTTCAAAAATTCGCGCGTGTGTGTACAACGGGTTGCGCGAGAAGTCACTCGCGCGATTGCCCTGGGTACGTGTATCCCGGGGTGCGGGGAAGTCCCACACGCGATTGCCCTGGCCACGTCGATATCAGGGGTGCGTGTGAAGTTCCACACGCGAAAAGCCAGGGTATGTCATTTACAGGGGTGCGCGGGAAGTTTCACACGCGAAAAGCTAGGCTACGGGAATTCCAGGGGTGCGCGTGAAATCCTACACGCGAAAAACTAGGGTACGTCATTTACAGGGGTGCGCGGGAAGTTTCACACGCGGCTCTGCTGGGTGGGTCCTCACAGGTGTTCCATTCACACCCTCCACGTCCCCTGCATGCAACCCACACCACAGGGGACTACCCTGCACACCTGCTCATGCCTCCCACCACCCCCACCCCCCCCGCAGTCAGGGGCACCTGCCAGAAGGCCCCCACCCATGTCTACCACCACCCCCACCCCCCCGCAGTCAGGGGCACCTTCCAGCAGGCCCCCACCCATGTCTACCACCACCCCCACCCCCCCAGCAGTCAGGGGCACCTGCCAGCAGGCCCCTACCCATGTCTACCACCACCCCCACCCCCCCAGCAGTCAGGGGCACCTGCCAGAAGGCCCCCACCCATGTCTACCACCACCCCCACCCCCCCCCGCAGTCAGGGGCACCTGCTGCCTGCACATCCTCCATTGTTTGGGGTGCTGTTGTTGCGGTGGCCACCCCTGCTGGACTCACGACTCCCGACTGGGGTAGGGATGTGTCCTCCACCAGCTTGGCCCCATCGTCAGAGGCAGCTCCACAGGGCACCCAGGTGACAGGTGGGTAGGAAGATGGCACGGAGGACGACTGGCGCATAGGGGGTTCAGGTGAGGAGGGGGTCGGAACAAGGCCCAGTGTATGGAGGAACACAGCCTGGTCTCCCTGAGAATGGGTCCGGACGTGGGCAACCCTGCTGGTGCAAGATGATGCAGACACAGGACCGGGGACAGGATTACACACAGGCACCTCCGCGGCGGCCTGTGCTGCCTCCTGTCCCTGCCCCTGTGCTGCACCACTAGCACCAGTGGAATGCCCACCTCCAGACCCCATCTCAGTCCCTTGCACGGCCTCCTCCTCCACCAAACCCACCACCAACCTGGATGACTCCCTGCCATCTTCCGCCGCGGAACCCTGTGGGGTCTCAGCTGCCCCTTCTGCTGCCGAGGAGTCCAACTTCCTCCTGCGCCTCCTGGACCTCCCCTCGGCAGCTGCGACCTGGGACACAGCACCGGACTCCTCACTCCCCGACGAGATGACAACAGGGGAGGGGAGCCGGGCCTTGCGTCTCCGGCTGGCGGTGGCATCCCTGCTGCTGTGCTCCACAGCACCTTCTCCGCCCTCCACATCAGATGACGCTGCAGGCAGGGAGAGACAGGAGACAGGCATCAGGACACTGTACAATTGACTCACACACATAACAGTTGTACAAGAGTGGCATTGTCATACTCCAGACCTGGCATCACAATCCCCAACACACTTGTCTCCTCAACGCACACACATGAGTCATTCAACAGCCATATTGCTACAGCCCGCTACATACATTCACATACAGCAGCATGAGCAGACAAAGGTGAGCCACACATCACATGATACACACGGACTCAAATACACATGCACACATGCAAAGCACACATCCAAGCATGTGTACCACTCCGCAAACTGTCAGTCATGAGATGAACATCCATGTCACATTTGCAATTCACTCTCCAACATGACAGTGTCACCTGCATCCATGTAGCAACACTGTTGCACCCTTCACAACTACACACACGCACACGCTGCAGACTAATGCACCTGGAATCAACATCCATGTGTCACACCGCAAGCATGCCAACTCACATGCACAGTCAAACACATGTGCCCACACACAAGCATTTGCACTGCAAGCACACACACACACACATGCACCATCCTTGTCTCACACATCACAGGCACACATGTGCTTGTCTCACAGCCCTGCACACACACATTTATACATGGCCACACAAAGACATGTGCAACATGCACACTCCTGGCACACCACCACACACACAGCTTACAATCAGTATGCATGTACACTCACCGCTCGACTCCAGACGGGTCTGCCTCCCAAGGACCTGGACATGGAGCGCTGGGGATATGCGTTCCAGGACCCGAAGTTCATCTTGCGACAAGTGGCCCCGCCGCCCCTTGGCATCCACTGCCTTCACGAGGCGCCGGGCCTTGTTCAGGGTCCTGGACCTGTAGTCCTCCCAGCGCTTCTTGACTTGATGGAATTCTCGGACTGCCACCCCCTCTGCGTTGATGGCAGTCACAATGTCCGTCCAGATCCTGGTCCGTCCTTCCTTGTCGAGGCGCATCCGTCCGTAGAGGGCATCATACTGCCCCAGGACTCGCTCCACCAGGACACCAACTTCGGTGGCACTGAAGCTGGTGCCCCTCTGCCTCCCTGGCCGGGGGTTGCCAGTCGTGCCAGATGTTGTGCTCCCTGACATGGCAACCCCAGAGGCAGGAGTGGGTGGCCAACTGGGTCCTGGGGCTGGGCTGTGGAGCGATGGTACGGCTGTCGGGAGTCTTTGGTTCCAGCAGGGGTGGTCACAGCAACTGCACCCCTTTCTGATGTGCAGGCAGCAAACAGCAGGGCACGTGGGCAGCAGGCAATCAGGCAGCAGCAGATGGCAGGTGGGAGCGTGCTCGGGGCTCTGGGGGGCAGGATTCCGGCCTTAGGGGCAGGAGCGTGGTCTTCCGTGTGTGAACGCGTGGCCAGCTTGATACGGAGTGAATTGGCACGTGAAAATCATGCACGTCTGCGTGGAATCCGAGGAAAGGCCGCGTAAGCACGTCAGCACGCGTACGCGATTTCATTGGTCCAAAGGGCCAGGCGCGTAAGCGCGTCTATAACGCACGGCCGTTTCCCAACCCGCGTGATTGGTCCAAAGGGCCAGGCGCGTAAGCGCGCCTATGACGCACGGGTGTTTCCCAACCCACGTGAAAAAAATACACGTGCCGTGCGAGCGCGTCAGCACGCGTACCCGATTTCATTGGTCCAAAGGGCCAGGCGCGTAAGCGCGCCTATGACGCACGGGTGTTTCCCAACCCACGTGAAAAAAATACACGTGCCGCGCGAGCGCGTCAGCACGCGTACCCGATTTCATTGGTCCAAAGGCACACAGCGAGTAATCGCATATTCAACAGCGCGCGTGAAAAACGCCCGGTTACCATTTACATCTGAATACAATTACAATATTAATAACGTACATTTAACCTGGTAAACCTCGAGCATGTAGTCACACACGCTCGGCCACGACACGTGCAAAATTACAACAGGCAATACGGAAAGACGTACGCCTGCAGGAAGCAGGCGTACGTGACCCGGCACGTCTAAATATTCACGTGAAAACATCCTACAAGCTCAGTGCAAAGATGAACATACCGTTCCTAGCAGCAGTGGCTGTGGGTTACCAAAGGAGGAGGAGGAGGAGAGTCAGGGCCAGAATTTTCTCACCCAGAACCAGCCTATTCGGGATGCCTGATGACCAGGTGTATGGGAGGTACAGGTTTCCAGCACACATCATACTGGACCTGGTCAGTGAGTGGGAGGATGACCTCACATCACCCACCCTGTGCTCCCAAGCACTCAGCCCCCTGCAGAAGGTCCTGAATGTACTGCACTTCTTGGGCACTGGATCTTTTCAGCGGACAAGTGCCATAGTGGGTGGTGTGTCACAGGCCACGCAGTCACGCTGTCTACACCAGGTCTTGAACATCATCACTGCACGGCCATCAGTCCTCAGGCACATATATCTCCCCAGGACTCCTGCAGAAAGGCTGGCGTGCATCCAGGAATTCTATGGTGTGGCTCAATTCCCCAAAGTGCTTGGTGCAATTGACTGCACCCATGTGGCTCTACGTCCCCCCAGGGCAACAGAGCACATCTATAGAAACCGCAAGCACTGGCATTCCATCAACGTGCAAGTTGTATGCAATGCCAAGGGAATCATCACATCAGTATATGCCAACTATCCCGGGTCCACCCACGACAGCTTCATCTACAGAATGTCTACCCTAAGCCGGGACCTAGAGGCTGGCCGGCATGGAGATACATGGCTGCTTGGTGAGCATGAATGCCACTGCACATGCATGCATGTCAGATACAGGGTCATGTCACAACACCACTAATGATACCCATCACCACCTCCGCAGGGGACAGTGCCTACCCTATCAGCCACCACATGATGACCCCAATCCGGAACCCCACCACGCCACCCGAGGTAAGGTACAACACAGCCCACATTGCAACACGGGGCATAGTGGAGCGCACATTCGGAGTGCTGAAGTCACGCTTTCGCTCCCTTGACCGTTCTGGCGGGCAGCTGTTATATGCTCCCCCACTAGTGTGCAGGATCATAGTGGCAGCATGTGTCCTGCACAACGTTGCAACACGCCGGGGCCTGCCCGTGGACATGGTGGTGCCCCCACATCCACAACCACATGCACGCCCGCTGCGCATGGGAGGGGAAAGGGCACGGGGGGAGGCAGCCCGTACGCAACTGGTGGCCAACTTCTTCACCTAGGAATCACAGTGCTGGCTAGTGCACACTGCTCTGGCACATACCATCTGACGATCAATGATGACACTACCTGACAATGTCACAAAATTTCTTGGCAATAAACTGTCAGAAACACATCAGCCTGAGATTGTTAACATGGAAGTGTCACTATGTGTGCACCCCTACCTACACATACACCAGCAATGCATAACTATGAAAAGACACAACTCCATTCATCAAAAATGCATTGGCACAGGCGAATTGCTACATTACAACATTGCCATGTCACCCAATCCCTTCACAGTCCCGCCACAGAGGACACCATGTCATGGTATGTGAGAGCAAACAAACTGACCCTCACAACATGACACCGGTGTCACAAATTGCAGTGCCCCAAATGGAACATAGCCGCACTTGAACAGCTAACCGTGATGGAGGCACTACTACACACCTGTGTAAGAGTCATTTCAATCAAATTACACACCAACCCACCCTGAAGCCCACCAAAACAAGACACAATGCATGTAATCAATGGTAGTCTCAATACCTGATTGTGCTGGTATGTCCTCACCGTCCAGATGTACAGTGATGGCGCCACGCAAAAGTGTCACTGCACATCTACCGACATGTAGTCTGACTCCAGAGAGTATGCCCGTGTGAAGAACTGTGTGAAATACCTGCAAAACATGAGTAACATATGTAAGTTGAGGCACATATCAAACCATCATGCATAGTTAGGTGCAACAACAATGTACACCATGAATGTCTACACAGTATTGACTATGGACTGCCCAACAGCTCATGGGAGTCCAATGTCACCGTGTAATTTGCTGTCACTTGGGCACACCCTTTGCAAGCCCATGGAAACGGAAGCAGGAGGGGTGTGGATGCCAGGTACCCAAGCATCGAAACCAAACTCAGGACAAGCCTGCATGTGCCCAGCCACAATACAGTGTATGCCCAGGTACCCACACAAGGCAACACACTTGAAAAATAAAAATATGATAAGAAAAAATGGCCATGAAAGGGCAGGCGGGGAGGGGGGGGCCACCTATGAGGTCCGAGGACAGGATGCACGCCACAATCCACCTGTGTGGATCATGGGAAGTAAAAACACCCCATAGGCTCGTGGCCCACACGGCTACTCTGTTGTGGGAGATGAGTCGCTATCGCTCTGGCCAGACCCTGCAGCTGACTCAGGAGGTGGGGGAGCTGCCTCAGAAGATGGTGTGACAATGGGAGGCAGCCCACGCAAAGCCCGAGTTTGCTCCTCCATGGCTGCAAGCAGGCGGGTCTGGAAGGTCTGGTTCTGGATTATGATCATGCGGAGGTCCCCATGCAGTAACGTCCGGGATGACCTGACCTCCGCACGAGTTGCCTGCATCTCGGCCGAGAGCGTCCGTGTCAGACGCTCCAGCTGCTCCTCTGTCCTTCTATGGGATGAAGCCTCAAGCTCTGACAGGGTCGACCTGAGGTGATGGAATTCTTCCCTCAGGCCTTCCCTGTGGCGCTGGGACTCCATGGAAAGGGATTCCCGCAGAGTCGCCAGTCCTGCCCGCCTGTCCATGTTGGACGCCAACATGTCCTCCCTGTGTGCCTGGCAGATGGACTCTGTAGCCTGCTCCAGTCGCTCCATCAGCCTTTCTGGGGGGACAATGGAAGTGGCCACCCTATCCATGGCCTGTGCAATCATCTCGGATGATGCTGCCTGTTGGGTGGCCATACCGTAGATGGATTGCTCCCAAGCGGTATTGCCAGGTGGCATACGGCCACCACGTTGGCGGGCACCACACCTGCCTGGGGCAAGGCGGACTGCGCCTTGCTGTGCCGGCAAAGCCTCAGGCTGCAGGACTGCATTCCCTCTCTGATCTGCAGCCCCAGGAACAGGATCAGAGATTGTGTGGTGTGGCCCTGCATCCGTAACCACCGGAGGCTGAGCTGCCGACACTGACATCCCCATTGAGGGCAATAACCCGGCTGCAGGTGGGTCGGACAGAGGAGATTCTCTCCCAAGAACACTCACCTGCGACTGCACATAGGTGTCATCCTCCGAGTCTACACCTGAATACTGCTCGGGGGAGGAACCCCCAGAGACACCCCTCGACAGCACGACCTGCAGCACTTGTGGGTTTTCACCCACAAACACACCACGTCCCTCACTTGTGGAAGGTCGGCCCGGGTTGCCCTCCTGGGACGGCTCCACCACCACATCCCCAGCATCAACAAGTGCGTCGTCCCCTGCAAAGACATGAAAGAGAGAAATGGAAACAGGCATTAGCACCATGGCATACAACAAGGGCTGATGAACAACAGAGCCAGTAGTTCAATGACACATGTCCCACATGACTGGGAAACCTCCTATGCATTCACCATCACTGGGTCTGGAGGGGAGGCTCAGGGCACACAATGATGACACAGAGAATGGAGAGCAACGCCTGCTCCCCATGCTGCCTAGCACTGGCATCACACATTGGCCGGTGATTGCCATGTCAAATGCACATGCCATCACACACATGGCATGTGACATAGCCACCAAGTGAAGAGGGAGAGGAGGGCAACTAATTTGGATTTTGGCCACTCTGGTCCTGACATTGCTTCATCACATCAAGAAGTTAACATGTTGGACATGGATCTGCTAGTCCCAATTGGCCACGATGCACAGTGCCTTGTCAACATTAACAAAATGCAGTAAACAATGAGATTCCACCTCCCCATCACTTGTAATGGAATCATATAGCATTCGTGAAGCACCTGTACAGAAATGTATGAAGGTACAGCGGAGCACTGAGGGGTGGTGGGCCAGAAGGGGATGCCATTCAACAATCCTACTGGTGCTGGTGTCATTCATGTAACGCAAGTGCAGAGGTGGGTGGCACAATGAAGTGCAAGGGGAAGTTGCGGCTGGTAGTGCTGTACAAGGTAAGTAGGACTTAACGTCGAGGGCAGATGGTGGTAGGCGCAGACAAGTGCTGGGGGGGTGGCCTATAGGGGTACAGAGACAGTCATGCAGTGCTGTGGGCTCGGAGGGGACAGGGGAGGTACACACTGCATCTGGCTCGGCAAGGTCCTTGCAGATTTTAATGTGTCCTGCAGAGTTGTCAGATGCCGCAGATATGTGCCCTTGGATTGGGGCTCTCATCTTGGTGAGAAGGGTGAGACGCTATTGCCTTTGGAGCAGGCGGCAGGCCAGTTTGCCAGAGGATGAGCATGATGCAGGCCATTTCCTCTCTGCCACCCGGCACCTGTGTTTTGGGTTCACAAGATCCGAGTCATGCCAGGAGTCAGCATTGGCATGGGGCTTCAGGCGGATTGTCATGACCGTGGCAAAGACATCCAGTGTACCTGACATAGAGTGGAGCATGGAGTGGGCCCTGTCAGGATGGGAGTGAGCCTAAGGGGGAGCTGGATGGGGGGGAGATTTTGGCAGCATAAGCCTCGACTGACACACACTTCATGGGTTGGAATACCAAGAAGGTGTGCGACAGTGGTGAGGGTGGCTTTGCCTGTGGGGTGGTGAGGGTGAGGTGGGAGGAGAGGAGAAAGTGATCACTCCAGGAGAGAGGAGTGCAGAGAGGGATGGAGAGGGGAAGGTCAGATGAGATCAGAGCATCAAGAGTGTGCCCTGCAGAATGAGTAGGGACAGACGGGAGTTTAGAGGGTGATAGGGAGTTGCTGAGGTCACGGAAAAGTCACGTGGGGGGGACAACAAGCATGCAGGTGGATGCGTACATCACCAAGGAAGAGGATTTCAGTGTCTGGGGACATGAGTGAGGAGGAGAGGTGAGGCCACTCAGAAAGGAAGTAGTACATTTGACCATTTTTCCGATACACAGTACGCACAGTTTGTGAATGTCGAGGTGAGATGGAGAGAGACGTCACACAAGCCATTCCAGAGGGGAGTAGGTCTACGTAGGAGTGACAGTGGCAGGAATACCCTCAGGGAAGGCAAGGGCACACCCCCCCCTGCACAGTAGTGCCGGGCCAAGGAGAGGATCTCCTGAACGTCAGGTAGGAGTGTGTCAAAGATGCAGACAGAGCTGGCCGTCAGACATGTTTCCATGAGACCAAGGATGTCAAGGTGCATTACCTCATGTAAGTGACATATATTGGAGGAATGCCTGATGCAGCGGCAGAGTAAGGAGTGTAAATGTGGAGGAGGTTGACAGCCTTGTAGGACTTACGGGGAGTGCTACAGATCAGAGGTGCAGCATGTGTAGGAGTTGGAGTGGGAGGCGGAGAAGGATCATGGGAGGGTGCAGGGAGGCAGTGCAGGATAGATGAGGAGAGATGAGGGGGGACAGCAGGAGAGGAAAGGAAGTTGATGAGATGTGGGTAGCATTTGTCAAGGAGAATAAGGTTGGCCTGAGGTCCTTGGACTGAGATGCTCCCATTACCATACACATCAATTGTGGCCTCTGAGGATTGGAAGGAGGCCAAGAGTACACCCCAACGGGTCACACCATTGATGGTGGAAGAGGAGCAAGGAGAGAGGACTGGGACCATGTGAAGGGTCCATGGGACAGGCAAAGGCATGTATGAGCAGATGTCAGTGAGAGTTAACCTTGAGTAGGCTCAGATGTACTTGTCAGCAATAGGGTGGGTCGCATTGGAGGGCAGGGTGCCCTCATTTGACTGTTTGCAAGCAGGTGTCGTGAGTAGGGCACGATGGTCTGAACAGTAGAAGTCAGGGAAGATAGACCATGAAGAGCAGCATGGAGTGTGAGGGAATGGGGCTTGAAACCAGACGGAACAAGAGCACACAGGTAGGAGGTGGGTGTCAAGGCAAATTCCAGAGTATGACAGCATGTTGAGTGCCATGTATATACAGAGGACGCATTAGCATGTGGTATCATTGCATGTCAGGCATGTGACGATGGAACTTGAATGGCTGGGGGAAAGTGTAGGAATGGTATGTAAGACATAAGATGAATAGACAGGGGAGAATGAGCAACAATGTCGTGACAAAATGACAATTCAAGGGGAACTTCCATGGTGTAGGGCCATATGTGCACTGTTGGCAGTAGGGATAGTGGTGTGGGCACATGGTGTTGCACTGAACATACTGGATGAGGCACATGGGTGACACTATCAACTCTGCCACACACCCCCTTGACAGGCACCCAACATGAAGGCTTCGCACACACACCATGCACATGGATATAACACACATGCATGTGCACTCACCGGATGATGCCTCGTAATCAGGGAGATCTCCCACACCTTGGAGGTGTCCCTCGGTGACGTAGGATCCAGCTACGGACTCGTGTGGTGTGAGTTCTATTTCCTGTGCTGGGGACCCACCTCCAGTCACCAAGGTTGCGGCATGACTTGAGGCCAGCTTATCCTTTGCCCTGCGCTTAAGGTCATTCCAGCGCTTCTGGCAATCACTAGCTGTGCGCCTCACTACTCCAAGGGCACTTATTTTGTCAGCAATGGTCTGCCAGTGTGCCTGGCGTCTGGCATGTGTGGTCTTGGACCCTGCAACGATGACCATTTCCCTATCATGGTCTGACACATACTGAACAAGTGCATTCAGTTCGGCGTCTGTGAAGCTGGGCTTCCTTGATGGGCCGGACTGTGCAGCCGTGCCTGGGGCATCAGCCTGTGCCGGACGTGCACTCTTCCTCTTCCGCTTGGAAGGGGGTGGGGATCCAGAGTGTCCTACGCCGCTGTGGACACTAGGGGCAGGAGCCGTGGTGGACTCAGTACTGGGTGTGTGGGATTGCACACTCAGCATGGGAGTAGGTGCAGGCATTGGGGGTAGAGGGATAGGGTCAGGCCTGATCTGAGGTGCATGAACTAGGACCGACACAGTCTTGGCAGGGTGTATGAGAGGTGGGGTGGATGGAGCCACACCCTGCCCACGGGGGGCAGCAGATGACCTATCTGGCATAGATGCGCGTGTCCTGATGACACCAATGTGCACCGGTGCACGTGCAGTGGACCTGCTGACCTGGATGTCGGCGATGGAGTCACCCTCGGACAGGTCTGGTGCCACAATGGGCTGGTCCAACAAGGGCTGATCAGGGTTGGTATCAGCCACATGACCCTCAACCTGGGGGGGGGAGGGGGGGGGCATGGGTGTCCCTGACTGGTCCTCCAGACTGGGGGGGACAGGGGCACCCTGCAAGTCACAACCACGTCCCCTAGTGGATCCTCCACGGCCACCACGTGTGGCTCGGCCACCTTTGCCACCCTTACGGCTTGCACGCCTCCCAACCATGGCACTGATGTTATTGTGCGTATGGGAGTGGGTGTGCACAATTGTCCTGGGCAATTGGGTGTCAAAGGGGTTGGGTACCAGATGGTATTCGTACCCTAGTGCAGTGGCAAGGCTATATGACACCCCTGGGGAAAGATGACGGGTCACGCAACGCACAGGAACCCCAAAAAAGTTAAGGAACGTGCACGATACCCCTCCTAGACCACGTGTGCGTATGAAAAACCCTGCACTACGCTGTGGCATCCAGTAACACAAGAATGAACGTATGCGTGTCACACGCAGCCTAGATTGACCTCTGAAGAGGTACGTGACACACGGGGCAAGCACAGATGATAGATGCGTGCGCAACTCACCGTCTGCCAGGGAGAAATGCGTCAAAAAGACGCACGTGTGCGCGTTGGCAACACCCCCGCCAAAAGAAGAATGGGACGCTGTCTGAGGAGACAGGACAACAGTAGAAGGGAACGCTGTGTGAGGAAACAGGCCCAGGAAAAAGAGCAAAAGAGAAAAAGCTGTCAGGGGTAACAGGGAGTACGACCTTTGAACGCCGTGAAGTAAATCGCGTGTCAACTGACAAGAAGTACAGAATACACCAACTCGCTCTCCACGAAAAGCACGTACAAGGAAATGGCGTTCTACATGTACCTTTTATGCAGGCCCACAGGTCCTGCGTCACTTCCGCGTGTAGGCGCTGAAGGGCCAGCCTCCAATCACACGCATTGACACTGGATTGTGTTTCTTTCACGCGTGTTGGGAAACGGCCGTGCGTTATAGACGCGCTTACGCGCCTGGCCCTTTGGACCAATCACGCGTGTTGGGAAACACCCGTGCGTCATAGGCGCGCTTACGCGCCTGGCCCTTTGGACCAATGAAATCGGGTACGCGTGCTGACGCGCTCGCGCGGCACGTGTATTTTTTTCACGTGGGTTGGGAAACACCCGTGCGTCATAGGCGCGCTTACGCGCCTGGCCCTTTGGACCAATGAAATCGCGTACGCGTGCTGACGTGCTTACGCGCTGAGGGCCTTTCCTCGGATTCCACGCAGACGTGCATGATTTTCACGTGCCAATTCACTCCGTATCAAGCTGGCCACGCGTTCACACACGGAAGACCACGCTCCTGCCCAGAAGGCCGAGTTACTGCCCCCCAGTGCCCCGAGCAGCCTCCCACGTGCCATCTGCTGCTGCCTGCCTGCCTGCCTGCCTGCTGCCACCGTGCCCTGCCATTTGGTGCCTGCACATCAGCCATCTGCAGGCGTACAGTTGCTGTGTCCACCCCTGCTGGAACTGAAGACTCCCGACTGGAAGAACACCACTCCACAGCCCAGCCCCAGGACCAAGTTGCCCACCCACTCCTGCCTCTGGGGTTGCCATGTCGGGCACTGAAACATCTGGCACCACTGGCAACCCCCAGCCAGAGAGGCAGAGGGGCCCCAGCTTCAGTGTCACCGAGGTTGGGGTCCTGGTGGAGCGAGTCCTGGGGCAGTATGATGCCCTCTTCGGAAGTAGCCGCGCCAACTATGAAGGACGGACTCGGATCTGGGACGACATCGTGACTGCCATCAACGCGGAGGGGGTGGCAGTCCGCGACAACCCACATGTCAGGAAGCGTTGGGAGGACTGCAGGTCCAGGACCCTCTCAAAGGCCCGGCGCCTCGTGGAGGGGGGCCGGGGCCACATGAGTTCGATCCAAATGAGGGTCCTGGCACGCATACACCCAGCGCTCCACTCCCAGGTCCTTGAGAGGGAGACCCGTCTGGAGTTGAGCGGTAAGTGTGCAGGCATTGCTGTGTGAGACAGTGCATGTTGCAGTGTGCTGGTTGTGTGATGCTGTATGTGTGGAATGGGCCTTGTAGGCATGTATGTGTGCAGTGTTGTCATGGCGATGCATGTGCGACCAGTAATTTGTGGATCACATGGTTGTTGTATGTGTTGCTATGCAACCTGAGGAGGCCTATGCAGATTGGACACATGTGAGCATGCAAGTGTATGTTCGTGGACATGGGTGTGGGTGAGGGATGGATGCTGATGCCAGGTACATGTATGGTGTCGAGGTCGGTGTGCTTGACCTGCATGTCTGTGACTTTTGAATGGCATGGATGCATGACACATGTCTGTGACACTGTACAGATTCACTGATGCTGCCTAATCATCCTTGTATCCACTGTGTTTGTGATGTACGAGGCCACATGGATGTGACAGAGGTGAAGTGTGTGCGTGTGATTTGCATGACCAATGATGCATGTGAGTTCCATGACATCGTACTTTAGAAGAGTGCAGTGGACATGTATGTTGATGTGCATGCCATGGACCATGGGTGTTGCGTGTGTGTATTGCCTGACCCATGTGTTGTGGAGGGACATGATAGAAGTGTACTTTACCATTGCCAGTCATCTGATATTGCTTCCTGTGTAGGGGACCATTGTACAGTGCCCTGATGCTTGTGTTCTATGTCTCCCTCTATGCAGCGGCTAGTGATGGAGAGGGCGGAGACGGCGCTGTGGAGGTAGACGGCGGGGATGCCCCCACGGCTGCGGCGGAAGGGGTGGGTGAGCCCCCACAGGGGCCAGCTACAGCGGAAGAGGGCAAGGAGCCATCCAGGTTGGTGGTTTCTACAGAGGAGGAGGCGGCCGAGACTGAGGCACACCTGAGGCCTGGTGGGGGCATCCCTGCTGGTGCAAGTGGTGCAGTCCAGGGCCAGGGGCAGGAGGCAGCACAGGTCGCCGTGGAGGTGCCTGTGCATGTCGCTGTCCCTGACCCTGTGAGTGCACCACCATGCACCAGCATGGATGCCCCGTCCCAGGCCCGTCCGCAGGTGGAGGGGGTGTCTATGTCATCTGACTACCCTCCACCTGCGGACGAGGGGACCCGTGGGCGCATGGAAAAGGTCCTGATTGGGGTCGCGTTGCGCACGGGGGTCATTCGTGATGACGTGCGTGCTTCCCGGGAGGAGCACGCACATCATCACGAAGAGCACCGTGCCGACGTGGCCCAGTTGGGATCTGCCATTGGCGCGGGTTTTCTGCAGGTGATGGCCAATGTGTCGGGCATCTCCTCCTCTGTGGAAAGTATGCGCCGGTCGTTCTCCTTGCCGTCTTCCGGCCCAGTTGACACCAGGGCACCCTGTGGACCTGCCCCGACCAATGCAGCGGGCTCAGTGGGGATCCCATCCCTGCCACAGTCGGGAGTCGGTGGTCCAGCTGGTGTGGACACCATGGCAACTGGACCCCTGCAGGTGGAGGATGTGCCGGCATCATCAGGCAGGGCACGTGCACGACGGCGTCGGTGGATACCATCAGCCTGGATGCCGTCGTGCTGGCAGAGGCAGTGGCTGCAGAGGCAGCGGCAGCGACGTGGGAGGCGTCATGGCTCGGGGCCATCAACATCGGAGGGGCAGCCATCGGCTGGAGGGCAGGAGGACCCTGGACAGAATGTGTCTTCCGTGTGGCAGCGGTTAGGCCACGCAATAGATGCGGAGAGGCGGCGGGCAGAAGAGGGGCGGCTTGCTATGGTCAGGGCGGTGGACTCCATGCAGAGGGCCCTGAGGCGTGCCGAGTGCCTCGAGGAGATCCGCAGGGGCTTGGAGGTGGACACTGCATCAGCCCTGCGGGCCCTCGGGGCCATTGAGGAGGAACGCCTCGGGGAGATAGAAAGGGAGTTCGATGATGCCCTGGCCCATAACATCTCTCAGTGAGCCGCAGGACTGGCCCGCCGCCTTTGTATATAGTTATGTAGATAGTAGGTTTCCTTTATTTTTATTTATTATTTGGGTTGATTGGACAATGGCCCACGTTTTTTGTATATAGTTAGCATTAGTTAGGTTTTGGGTAGGTTTCATTTTATGGTTTTTAGGGATATTGGACCCGGACAATCATCTTTGTACATAGTTTGTGGATATTTTCGATTTTATTATTTGGACAATGGGGCAATGTGTTTGTTTTTGATTTATTTCCATTTTGATTGACTTTGCACCCGTTCTTTTGGATTTCACCTTTCATTAGATTTTTTTTTTTTTTTACCTGTTACTTTGTGTATTCATTTAGGTGTTTCTTTTTTTTTCCTTCTTACATTTTAATACATTGTTCTTTTGATTCTATTGTGTGGACTTCTCTCATTGGTTTGTTGACTGTCACAATCTGGGTTTTCACAGTCATGTGTTGCCATTGTGTGAGTCTGACGGACTTGGACTCATGCGCATACTGCTCATTGGTTATGTATCATGTAATGGGTATTTGATTTTTGAATGGATGTGTACCTTGGATGTGTGTATGGACTGGGGTGACATGGGATGGGATGTGGTTGCCCATGGGATCCTGGGATCTGTATTGTGATTTCCTATTGGTAGGGGAACATCTGTGTGGGCCTGGTGGAGGGTGCCCCATGACTGCTGGGGGGTGGGGTTGGTGGGAGACATGAGTGGGACATAAGTGGGGGCCTGCTGGCAGGTGCCCCACAGTGCTGGGGGGTGGGTGTGGTGGGAGGCATGAGTGGGACATGGGTGGGGGCCTGGTGGAGGGTGCCCCATGACTGCTGGGGGGTGGGGTTGGTGGGAGACATGAGTGGGACATAAGTGGGGGCCTGCTGGCAGGTGCCCCACAGTGCTGGGGGGTGGGTGTGGTGGGAGGCATGAGTGGGACATGAGTGGGGGCCTGCTCTCAGGTGCCCCACAGTGCTGGGGGGTGGGTGTGGTGGGAGGCATGAGTGGGACATGGGTGGGGGCCTGGTGGAGGGTGCCCCATGACTGCTGGGGGGTGGGGTTGGTGGGAGACATGAGTGGGACATAAGTGGGGGCCTGCTGGCAGGTGCCCCACAGTGCTGGGGGGTGGGTGTGGTGGGAGGCATGAGTGGGACATGAGTGGGGGCCTGCTGGCAGGTGCCCCACAGTGCTGGGGGGTGGGTGTGGTGGGAGGCATGAGTGGGACATAAGTGGGGGCCTGCTGGCAGGTGCCCCACAGTGCTGGTGGGTGGGTGTGGTGGGAGGCATGAGTGGGACATAAGTGGGGGCCTGCTGGCAGGTGCCCCACAGTGCTGGGGGGTGGGTGTGGTGGGAGGCATGAGTGGGACATAAGTGGGGGCCTGCTGGCAGGTGCCCCACAGTGCTGGGGGGTGGGGGTGGTGGGAGGCATGAGTGGGACATGGGTGGGGGCCTGGTGGAGGGTGCCCCATGACTGCTGGGGGGTGGGAGTCATGAGCAGGTGTGCAGGGTAATCCCCTGTGGTGTGGACTGCATGCAGGGGACGTGGAGGCTGTACAGGGAAGACCTGTGAAGACCCAACGATCGGAGTAGCGTGTTCAACTATCCACGCCCCCCTGAAATGGACGTAGCCTAGCTTTTCGCGTGTGAAACTTCCCGCGCACCCCTGTAATGGACGTGCCCTGGCTTTTCGCGTGTGGGACTTCCCGCGCACCCCTGTAATGGACGTACCCTGGCTTTTCGCGTGTGAAACTTCCCGCGAACCCCTGTAATGGACGTACCCTGGCTTTTCGCGTGTGGGACTTCCCGCGCACCCCTGTAATGGACGTACCCTGGCTTTTCGCGTGTGGGACTTCCCGCGCACCACTGTAATGGACGTACCCTGGCTTTTCGCGTGTGAAACTTCCCGCGAACCCCTGTAATGGACGTACCCTGGCTTTTCGCGTGTGGGACTTCCCGCGCACCCCTGGTATTCCCCTAGCCTAGCTTTTCGCGTGTGAAACTTCCCGCGCACCCCTGTAATGGACGTACCCTGGCTTTTCGCGTGTGGGACTTCCCGCGCACCCCTGCAATTCCCGTAGCCTAGCTTTTCGCGTGTGAAACTTCCCGCGCACCCCTGTAATGGACGTACCCTGGCTTTTCGCGTGTGGGACTTCCCGCGCACCCCTGTAATGGACGTACCCTGGCTTTTCGCGTGTGAAACTTCCCGCGAACCCCTGTAATGGGCGTACCCTGGCTTTTCGCGTGTGGGACTTCCCGCGCACCCCTGTAATGGACGTACCCTGGCTTTTCGCGTGTGGGACTTCCCGCGCACCCCTGTAATGGACGTACCCTGGCTTTTCGCGTGTGAAACTTCCCGCGAACCCCTGTAATGGACGTACCCTGGCTTTTCGCGTGTGGGACTTCCCGCGCACCCCTGGTATTCCCCTAGCCTGGCTTTTCGCGTGTGAAACTTCCCGCGCACCCCTGTAATGGACGTACCCTGGCTTTTCACGTGTGGGACTTCCCGCGCACCCCTGCAATTCCCGTAGCCTAGCTTTTCGCGTGTGAAACTTCCCGCGCACCCCTGTAATGGACGTACCCTGGCTTTTCGCGTGTGGGACTTCCCGCGCACCCCTGTAATGGACGTACCCTGGCTTTTCGCGTGTGAAACTTCCCGCGAACCCCTGTAATGGACGTACCCTGGCTTTTCGCGTGTGGGACTTCCCGCGCACCCCTGGTATTCCCCTAGCCTAGCTTTTCGCGTGTGAAACTTCACGCGCACCCCTGTAATGGACGTACCCTGGATTTTCGCGTGTGGGACTTCCCGCGCACCCCTGCAATTCCCGTAGCCTAGCTTTTCGCGTGTGAAACTTCACGCGCACCCCTGTAATGGACGTACCCTGGCTTTTCGCGTGTGGGACTTCCCGCGCACCCCTGCAATTCCCGTAGCCTAGCTTTTCGCGTGTGAAACTTCACGCGCACCCCTGTAATGGACGTACCCTGGCTTTTCGCGTGTGGGACTTCCCGCGCACCCCTGCAATTCCCGTAGCCTAGCTTTTCGCGTGTGAAACGTTCCCGCGCACCCCTGAAATGGAAGTAGCCTGGGATTTCGCGTGTGAAACTTCCCCGCGCACCCCTGAAATGGACGTACCCTGGCTTTTCGCGTGTGGGACTTCCCGCGCACCCCTGGAATTCCCGTATCCTAGCTTTTCGCGTGTGAAACTTCCCGCGAACCCCTGTAATGGACGTACCCTGGCTTTTCGCGTGTGAAACTTCCCGCGCACCCCTGTAATGGACGTACCCTGGCTTTTCGCGTGTGGGACTTCCCGCGCACCCCTGCAATTCCCGTAGCCTAGCTTTTCGCGTGTGAAACTTCACGCGCACCCCTGTAATGGACGTACCCTGGCTTTTCGCGTGTGGGACTTCCCGCGCACCCCTGCAATTCCCATAGCCTAGCTTTTCGCGTGTGAAACGTTCCCGCGCACCCCTGAAATGGAAGTAGCCTGGGATTTCGCGTGTGAAACTTCCCCGCGCACCCCTGAAATGGACGTACCCTGGCTTTTCGCGTGTGGGACTTCCCGCGCACCCCTGGAATTCCCGTAGCCTAGCTTTTCGCGTGTGAAACTTCCCGCGAACCCCTGTAATGGACGTACCCTGGCTTTTCGCGTGTGAAACTTCCCGCGCACCCCTGAAATGGACGTAGCCTGGGATTTGACGTGTGACACTTCCCGCTCACCCTTGAAAATCGCATGGGCCGCTTGCCGTGATGGTCCAGGGTTAGCGTAGCCCCTTGCGCTGGTTTGTGATTTTTATGAGATTTCCCAGCGCAAGGGGCGTTCCTGGGGGCGTAACTGGCGCTGCAGCGAGTCGCTGCGCCACTGTGCGCCACGGCTGCCTGGGGAAGCTAAAATCCATGAATACGCTGTGCGCCGGATTCGGTTTTGGCGCACGCGGCTGGCGCAGACTATCGCACGCGCACGCTGTGCGCCAGCCGCGTGCGCTACTTGTGCGCTGAATTCTATGAATTACCCTGAAAATGTATTCTTCTTTCTTTGTAAAGTCTTTACTGTGGTCTGTATGGGGTGATCTGCGGCGATGACTGAGGGTTGCTGTTCTCATGCTATTGATGACTCCATGTCCTTTTAAGTGAACTAAGTTTCATATCCGCTGGCTTGACCACTGTTTTCTATTGTGAATTGCTTCCCCTTCTTGCCAATGTAGTAGGGGACACCCATCCATTTAGTGCTATATATGTTACAATTGACCTTCACAATTCTGCCAATTGTGAAAAGGTCAATTGTAATTCGAACAGTTGTAAAACTAACAATTCGTATACAACCCTGTACTGCAGCTGAGGGTTTAGCCTGCGGTAGAAAAGCACAATGGTAGGACAAATTAAACCACTGTCACCACCCATTTAAAGTAATGAGGGTAACAAAAAATGTTAAATGGAAAATTAGGATAAGGGGCGCTAGGTAACCCCCAGCACTCCACATAAGATTGCGTGTGCTGGACCTACAAAGAGAAAAGGTAAGTAAAGTCAATTTCACTTTGCTATTCTTGGGAACTGTAGTTCACCCAAGAAAAGGTATTTAAACCTTATGAGAAATCATCAGGATTTCTCAGTGACACTGCACTGAAGGTGCTGTGCGTCACCATGCAAAATGCAGATGCCTATGGAGTTTGTCAGACTTCAAAAACAGTGAAAACACAAAGTCCAAATCAGGTAAAAACACAGAGAGTGAGAAAAAGGTCCCACTCACTCAGGAGCGTACACCTGGAAGGCCCCAAGGAGGAGGAGTTAGTGGCGCTCTAGGCAAAGGAGTATGGAGGCCTGGGAAAGACTCCAGAAATGTGACAATGGGGTGCATACCGTCAGACTGTCAGACTACATGAAGAGGGAGATAAATGATTACGGAAATTGTAGATGAATGCGGGGAAGGCTGGCGATCCCGAGCAGAGTTCAATAACATTTTCAGTAGGTACTTTAAGGTGCTCTATGAGGGCATGGAAAAGCCGGACCCGGAGGAAATTACCTACACACTATCTCAGATTTTGCTGCCCAAACTGACACAGGAATAGGCTGAGGCTTTGGGGCCACCCCTGATGGAGGGGGAGGTGAAAACTGTGATCAGGTCCCTGAAAGCGGGGAAGTCGCAGAGAAGGGACGGGTTGCTGGCTGAATGGTATAAAATATATGCAGAGGAGCTAGCACCTCACCTGTTGAAAGTATTTGAGTCAGTGTATGAGAATGGGTGTCTACCGGCCAGTATGCAGCAATCAGTAATTGCCCCGATCTATAAGGCTTGAGAAACCCCAGCGACTCTGCGGGTCATACCGACCGCTGTCGATGTTGTATCAGGACATGAAGATCCTGACCGCCCTCCTGGCTGAGAGACTATGGCCACATATTGGGGCACTGATACATAGGAACCAGGCAGGTTTTGTGCCTAGGGTGAACACTTCCCTTAACCTGAGGCGACTCCACTACGTTACTGATTGTAATCGGGTGCACGTGGCGCTGTCAGTGGTGGCTTCACTAGAAAAGTGAAAGCCTTTGATTCTGTATACTTGGATTAAATGTACGCGGTACTGCAGGAGTTCGGGTGGGGGAGCGGTTCCTGAAATGGGTGCAGCTGATCTATACCGAACCCACAGC
Source organism: Ambystoma mexicanum (assembly GCF_040938575.1). Classification (NCBI taxonomy): domain Eukaryota; kingdom Metazoa; phylum Chordata; class Amphibia; order Caudata; family Ambystomatidae; genus Ambystoma; species Ambystoma mexicanum. The sequence goes on from NC_090922.1 coordinate 390,705,402, forward strand.
CAGGGTTAGGACTGGCTGGTGTGTGTTGGACCCATGGGAAGTGCAGAGTGGGGCCAGACAGGAATGCCCGCTGTCACCAATGCTTTTTATGTTCGCGCTGGAACCGCTAGCAGTGTTTCTGATGGCAGAGTTTACGGAAGCTGGGATACTGGATGCGCCACTTGATCTTCCTTTACATGGACGATATGTTAGTGTATGTCCAAGAACCTGAGCACAACATGCCGCTTCTTATGTAAGAATTTGATGATTTTGCAGGACAAATCGTGCCTATTCCCGCTGGCATCCTGGGCCAACAAAAAGGAGAAGGAATTGCCTTGCCTAGGCATCCGATGGACTACGGTCTCCTTTAAATATTTGGGAATTGTTATTTGCCATGACGTAAAGGAATTCCATTAGCAAAATACGGCCCGGGTGGCTGAGAGGGGTTAGGGGGATGCGGTCGATAGGTTTCTGGCAAAAGCTCTCGCTATCTGTGATTGGTAGAGTGGCGCTAACTAAGATGGCCATCCTGCCTCGCCTCCTTTATCATTTTGCCACTGTACCATTTGCCATCCCTTCATTCTTCTTTAAGACATTTGACTCAATAATCAAGAGGTTTCTCTGGGCTCTGGTAGATGTATGATTGCATTGTCTACTCTATGCAGGCACTTCGAGGGGGATGTGGTACAGATGTCTTGGTTTCAATTGTACTATTTAGTGGTCCAGATTCAATAACAGGCAGGGTGGCTGGCAGATGAAGCTACTTTGGAGACAGATCTGATGCAGGCAGCCATGTGGCCAGTCATCCTGAAGGAAGAACTGTGGATAACGGAGGGGTGCCTACCATGCAAGCTGGCCCTTCTGGAACTGGGCAGGACACTCTGGGGCAGAATGTTGAAGCTGCTCAAGATACGTAACCCGTACTCTCACATATTCCGCTAGCAGCTGAGATATGCAGCAATAGAGGAGAGCTGAGAAGCGTGAGGGTATGGGAAAGCCTGTGATTTGCCACATTGTAATTGTAGTTTTAATTGGTTATTTATAGCGCGCTTAATACCCAGAGGTTTCTAAGCGTGGACCCGGGGATTGAACCTGTGTTGCTCCGCGTCGTCTTGCTTCCAAGGCAAGCACGTTGCCCCTCAGCTTTCCTCCCGGCCCATGTTGGGATGCTTTACAAGACGGGCAGTTAGTGGGGTTCCCGGAGGCAGAGGAAGAGTATGGTCTGCATAGAGCCCAGTCTAACATAATCGGTTGGTGTGGACCTGCCAGGAGGAAATGGGTAGAAATACCAGAGGAATACAAATGAGAGGAAACAGTGGTCTTGCTCTATGAATACGAGGATGGTAGAAGAAAGTATCAAGACTCTAAGGGGGGTTTATTAGATGGCATGGGAACCAGGACACTTAAAGTGAAACTGGCATGGGAGGCAGATTGGGCTCTAGTATAGATGATGACGATTGGAACAAAGTGCTACTGTATGTGAGAAAGGTCTCGTAGAGTGCGTCACATAGACTAACACAGTCGCAGGTACTCCTCAGAACATATAGGACCCCAGATAGGATAGCGAAGTTCAACATCCAAAGATCCCCTTCTTGCCCGTGCCGTGGGATAGACTTCGCAAACCTTATACAGAAGTTTTGGCAGTGCCCACTGACGGGAGACTTCTGAGGCCGTATCAGGCTGAAAGTGGAAGGGGCTGGTATAAACTCACACTCGTGGGCCCCAGAGGCATGCCTGTTGGAATATACCCTCGACCAAAGAGGCGTAAGCATGTGTCCAAGCTACTAAATTTAATCTGTTGACGGGTAAAGCAAAGGATAGCTATGGCGTGGAAGAGAAAGGATTGTCTGTGTTTTGGGGCATGGTGGGTGGATATGAGAAAGTGAAGTGTAGTGTGGACAACAGTATGGTATATGGGCGTTAAAAAGGGGGTTCATGATGTGAATGATAACATGACGGCGTGGAACACCCTGATAATAGCTTTGTTCAGTCCATCAGATAACAAACCCCCCTGAGCTGGGGGCCCAGGAGGGCAGGCAATGAGGTGGCGGTAAAGGGAGGGATTGTGGCAAGGAGGCGGATAGGCTGGGTTGGGTGTTGGTGACACTGAAGTTGGGGCCTTTTGGAAAGGAGGAGATGTGGGTACCTATACGGGATGGCATGGAAGACGGACAATCATGTAGCTGGGGGAATTGACCAGCTGTTTTGTTTTGTTGTTTTGTTGAAACTCTATGGAATGCAGGGATTTTAACAAATTAAAATAACTAATGAAATTATAACGAACAAGGGTAAGGGATTAAAAGGGGTGGTGGGGGTTTGGGGTGGGGTTAGAAATGTGGGGAAACAAGTGGTTTTAGGGGGGACCAAAAAACATCAGTATTTTTTTTTTTACGTTATAATTTCATTGGTTAAAATTTCATTTGTTAAAATCACATGTAACCATAATAAAAAGATTTGTTTTTAAATTCCCTTTAAAATGGGAGAATATTTTCCTAATGCTACAATGGCTACTAATTAACTGAAGCGAGATCGAGAAGTTTTGGCAACTTCATTCCCACCTTATGCATGATTTGCTGGCAGTTTAGGGCCAGACTCTTGTTGGTACTTGGGATATCACATAATGAATCATAATGTTTTGATGAGTGGTCGCACACATTTTGAGACACTAACGTTAGAATGAGTGAGCAAATCCAACTAATGGAAGCCCTCCCAAAAGTGAGTAGAAACTCATTTCTATTGGACCATTAGCGCTTCTGTTCCCTTTATTTGCAATGTTGGCTGTGTTATCAAGCACTCAGGAATCTGCATTCATGATAGAAAATAAACTCTTGCTTTTTTGCAGATATTTCAAGCAAGTATTTCCGTCTTGGAGAGGTCTTATACTATAAGTTGTTGGAGACTATCATTGACCAAGAGAAAAGGAGATTGGGTGATACAGATTTATCAGTAAGTCGAAAAGAATTGACAAGCATATTCTATTAGCTCAATAGAAATGTAAGCAATCGCTCTTGACCACACAAAATATGCCATTATTTAGCAATCTAGCTTAAAAAATATATATAATTCATCTTTTATAGTAGAAGGCTTTTTTGTAATCAATTAATATATTTTATTTGAAATTCTGTGACAAAGTGTCCTGCCTGTGCCTCGAATTGTAGGTGATGTGGTTGCCTGGGCTGGGAATTACCACCCACGCCATGATGCTGGGCCCGGAGGAGGTATATATAAGGAATCGCCCACATCAACACCCATTTCCCCAGCGCACATACAGCAGATTTTTACCTGCACCATGCTCACCTGCGGCCTTCCCCTTCAAGAGATAGCAATGCCTGTGTGGTGAAGCAAGGCCGTGGCGTTGCCCAAGATTTTCCCATCCAAATAAAATGGCTAGAGCTGGGGAAATTATCTATAATCCTTGCTGCACCTCCGAAAGTGAGCAAGATGGGGCTGTGGCTTTTGGCACAGAGTGCTTGCTGCAGAGAACAAACAGGGTAACGTTGTGCTAGGAAGGTACACACATCAGAATTAGATGCACGCATATGCAAACTAAGCACACAGTCAATTGATCACAACCGGGTGAAGTGAATTTCCAATCGCTGACACACCATTCAACACACTATATCAGTTATCATACGCAGCTGCAAGTACTGCCCTGGTTGAGGGCCTAGAGCCTGATAAAAGATGCAGATGCTCTGGTAGTGGTGAGGGTGAAAGGAGTTGGAGCCTGAACAGTAGAGGCGACCAGAGGCTGAGAGAAGTGGAGGCACAGAGATGAAGTAAAGAGGAACACAAGTTGGACCCGAAGGAAGAGTTGGAGAAAGTAGGAAAGGTGATGCTGAGGTGGAGCAGAAGGAAACATGAAGGAAAAAGGAATGTGGAGGCTGAGGTTCAGCTGAAGGAGATGGTTTGAGGCAGAATAACAGAGGAGATTGAGGTGGATCAAACAGAGGAGGCTGGGAGAAAACACCATGATTGGTTTGGAGGAGACATTTATGAGATGGAGGTTGAAAGGAGACAATAGAGAATTTGGAGGAAACATTGGAAGGATGAAGGAGGTTGTAAAAAGGCAGAAAGAGGATAGAGGAGATACTGGAGTGTGTGAGAGTGTTCGGCAAGATTGTATGCAGTACCCTTAGGGTGCACTACAACAACCCTGACCTCCTGGAAATAGGAACCCAACCTTTGGTATAAGTTTGTACTACACAGGTTGGTAGTGTGGACGAGTAGCCAGGCTTATCTCAAGAGGGGTCAATGTGAGATGTAAGGGAGTTACACAGAGATTCACAGTGACAAGTATTCAAGCAAACACTTACACACAGGGTTTCTTGATAAAAACAATTAATGTATTTTCCAGTCAGTTAATGTAAGCCTTCTTTAGAAGGGAGCACTGCAAAACACCACATAAATATACTTCAAAACTATACACTCTTGAATTAAGAATCAGTAACTACCCATTTGGGATGGCTTACAGCAGAGACCTACACCCACAGGTGACTTCTAGGGTGCTGTTGACATTAATGTATTACTGTTGGCATTCAGAATTAGTTAAAAGCAAGTCAAAGGAAAAGATGATTAGAGCAAACAAGATACCACAAATATTTCTTAGGCAGGCAATTACTTTCAGATCCCCAAGAAGAGTCATTCAGTTAAAACAGGCTAAGCCAAAGTCAATAGGCAAGAGTATACATGGGCTGAAGTACTTCTTTGCAGTTAAGTAGAAAAGTCTTTCCATAACATTTCAGAAGTCTGAAGAAAAAGATGAATCAATGTAGGGCCACAAGCTGTTAGACTTGTGAGTAATAGAAA